>NW_021703781.1:58328676-58401342 GCF_005190385.1 Monodon monoceros
CTCACCCATCCACGTGTCCATCCACCCGCCCATCCGTCCATTCATCCATCCATTCTCCATATAGCCACTCACCCATCCACGTGTCCATCCACCCACCCATCCGTCCATTCATCCATTCTCCATCCATCCTCCACCTTCCCACCTACCCACTCATTCATCCATCCAGCCCTGCCTAAAATCCTCCCTCCACCAAGATGGTCTCTCCTCCCCAGCTGGACAGTAAGCTCCCTCAATGAGAACACGTGACTTAGCCTTTTCAAAAATCATCCAGCCAGTCTGGGCTGGGGAATGAGGTAGTACCTGTGACACTTGGAAGGTCTCTGGGTCCCTTACCTTTTCCTGCTGCCTCCAGATAGGGACTGGTTGGGTGAATGGGAAGCCCCTTTCCCAATCCCAAATGCTCACCAGTGACTGGGCTTCCTTTAATGGTGAAGACCTTTATTACTTTGTATGAGACAACTCCAAGTTCAAGTGTCTGGTAGAAGTCACACCAAACATAAATACACATTAAGGGGTAAATGACTGATGTGAAGTCCTCCCCTGAGTGTGGCTAGGCACTGCGAGCGAGGGCCAGGAGAGGGCCCTGGGATGGAGTGAGTGGGTACCCCATGGGAGTAGGACGTGGGAGGAGAAGCCTCTCGGGATTCTGTGGGCCAGTGGTTTCAAACTGAGACGTAATAATTTGAACATCAGAACTCTTTGGCTCACTGATAGCCCCTGATCCACTGTGTGTCTCGAGAGGGTGGTGGGGAGCTTAGGGCACAGGGTCTGAAGTCTGATTCTGGTGGGTCCAGTCTTAGCTCCCACTTCCTAGCTGTGTGCCCTCAGACAAGCTCTAAGCCTCAGCTTCTTCACCTGAAAAATGGAGATAATAATAATACTGATCTCATAGGGTTGTTGTGAGGATGTGATGCAATAAGGCACGTGCTTCTTTTTGCACAGTGCCTGGTACATAACAGCTCAAAAATGTTAGCTATCACCATCACCTGTAGTTTCAGAGAGGAATTTGGAGCAAAAGCAAGAGGGTTTGCATACCTGAACCGTCAGTCATGGCATTGCCAGATTTAGCAAATGAAAGTACAAATCAATTTGTTGTTTATCTGAAATTCATATTTAACTACTGTATTTTGTCTGGGAATCTTAACCAATTGAGCCCTTTAGAAGCAGGGTCTGGATCCCCTAGGACAGTCCCAGAAATGGTCAGAGAGGCCTTGGAAGAAGTGGGGGCCTATGGAGGCTGGGGCAGGAGGGGCAAGGGGAGCTGCCCAGGCAGAGGCTGTGTGTGTGTGTGTTGGGGGGGAGTTGGGGGAGGACTCGGCTGTGGCACAGAAGCTGCGTGCTTGGCGGATGCAGAGGGCGTTGTGAATCAGAGCGTGTAGAGTCAGGCGCCTGCCAGCAGGCCGTGGGCAGGGAGAGTAGCAGTGTGTGTGGAGAGACCACACTGCAGTTCCCAGTGGCAGGAACACAGTGGTGGGGACCGCTTCTGTTTTCTTCTTGAAAGAATCAGCCAGCGGTGCCTGGAGCTTTCCCACCCTGGGGCGTGTGTAGGGCAGCCTCAGCTCCCGTCCTCCTGTTTCTGCTGTCTCTCCTCCTCTCTGTCCTCTTTCCTTCCTCTCTCCTTCCCTCTCCTCTCTTGTTCTCCGTCTCTCTTGAATTCCCCCCCCCACCGTACCAGCCTTTTTGAGAGAGCTGGTGTGGGTGGGGTTCTGACGCATCCTTGGGTACCTGCTGTTCCACACCCACGGGCTTCTGCCCCTCCGCGTGCTGACCCCCGCCACCTCCCCGACAAGGCTGGCCCTTGGCAGCAGGGCCCTGGGTCCCCTGCAACGAGGAAACGCACCAGGGCAGGTGCTGTGTGACCCTTGGGAGATGAGCCCCCTCCCCTCCAGGTAGGCAGGCGTGCGGGGGAAGCGAGGATGTGCCATGCAGAGGGGCCGTGCGTTCTGAGCATAGCTGGGAGTGACCTGTTACCCAGTTAATATTCTGTTGCTCCACCCATTTAGGAGACTCAAGTTCTGGTTCCCCTTCTTGCTTCTTCTTGCCTTGGCACACAAGGCCCTTCATGATTTGAACCCTTTATCTGTTTCTTGCTTCACCTTCCGTCACTCCTTTCCTCCCACCTGAGGCTCCAGGTAAATGGAACTGCCTGTGGTTCAGGAAAGCTCTACGTCCCTCACACCTTGAGCCCTTTGTACATTCTGCGTTTCTCCTGCCTTGGCAAAATCCACTCATCCTTCAAGATTCAGCTCAGATACCTCCTCCTCCGAGAAGCCCTCCTGATCAGCCAGCTCCTGGCCAACTTGGCTTTCAGCAACTCTTTCTCTGCTCACTTTGGTTCTGCTCACTTTGTTCTCTGTTACCTTATGAAATTGTGGCTGTTTGTTTGCATATCTGTCTCTTCATCCAGATTGGAAGTTCCTTGAATTATGTCTTTAACCATTCATGCCTCAGGGCCTTTGCACGTGCTGTTGGCTCTTCCTGGACACTCCCATCTTCTCACTGTTCATGAGACTGGCCCCATATCATTCTTCATATCTCAGCTTAAATGTCACCTCATCAGAGAGACCTGCCCTAACTCTCCTTTCCCCTAGAGAATTATTTTGTTTATTATAACACGCTGTTTCCTCTCACAAGGGTTTATTACGACTTGGAACTTAATTTCTTTCTCTTTTGTCAGTCTCCCCCACTGGATGATAACGCCTGTAAGGCAAGGGCCTTGGTAGCTGGTTCACCATTGTACCCGCCCTCCCCAGCCCAGTGCCATTTGTGGATGGGCTGCAGCGTGAGGCATGTGCGGTCAGTGAAGGCCTGGAGAAGAGGAATTCCAGGTCAGGACTCCCTAGATGTGTTGAACAGAGAAGAAGGGATGTGGGGACTGATTCCTCTGCAAACTGTATCTTCCCACCTTGTCTGTAGCTGCATTAGTTAAATTTGGAGCAGATACCTCCACTGTGTGGCACCATCATGTTCTCTCCTTCTGCATGTTTTAGTTTTCAGGTAAGTTTCTTTGGACTTCTTTAGTTTGGTTGCTGTCTAGCCAATGGAAAGGCTCTTTGGAAAGTATGTAGGATGTTTGTTGAGGAGTAGCTACAGTGCCTGGCTCAGCTCTGAGTTTTGGCACTTCGAGGAGGGGCTGGAGTATCTTTTATCCTTTGCCTGCAGGTGGGAGATTCCCTTATAAATATATCTACTCCCGGGGCGGGGGCAGTACCCACAAGGGCCTGTTCTTGGTGATGAAGCCCTTCTCTGGACCCTGGGACTCCTTGGGGGCAGGGCATGGGGTGTGGATTTGAGGATCCAGTCCTTGGTAGCCTGATTTCTGCTGCTTTGCTCCCCTGAGGAGGGCAGGCTCAGAAGTCCCATCCCCGGAGCCCCCACTAATAGTGAAGTCTGGCTACTTGGGTGCGGCCTGGGGAGATGATCTGCTCAGGGCCCCATGCTTTTTGGATGAGGAGGGAGATTCGCGAAGAAGAAATTCTTTGCCCAAATCACAGGGTTGAGGCAGGATTAGAACCCAGGTCTCGTGTTACCTTGTCTGGGGTGCTTTGCCCTCATCAGAGCTGGACAGATCCTCACGTAACCCAGGATGTTAATTCACAGCTGTGCGCGTCTGTGCAACAGGAAGCTTTATTTTTTCTCACTGTACAGAGATAAGCCTTTTCTTCTTTCATGTCCCTCCTTCTGCCCCTGTTCATCATCCTGAGAACACTGAGCGAAGGCAAGGTCTTGGGTTCCGGGGTAGTGGGTGGGCAACAGGTGTTTCCCAGTGATCCGCGCTCCAAACAGGTACTGCTGACCCCTGACTGTGCCTCTCAGGGCCAGGCAAGATTGTGCTAAGGGTACCCCTATGTTACCAATGACTCCATGGTTCCTTCACGAAAGAGAGCACCACATGTGTTGCGAGCACTTTGTTTTTCAGATACAGATCTTAAAAGGCTGTTTCTACGCAGTTAATCTTTTGAGGGGTCTGCTGGAAAACTCTCTGCAGACTGCCTTCGTTCAGCTGTGTGACTGCAGCTGGCTTCGACCACTGTGTCCTTTAGGACAGTGTCCAGGGGGATGGGCTTGGCCAGCAGCCTGTGGGCAGCTTATCCTGCAGTGCTGTGCCCTCCTGACGTGCGGTAAAGGATGGAGAAGGAAGGATTCCATGGTAACAAGGCAGGAGAGTCCTAGCTCCATTGTGTCATAGCAACCAAATGGAGGAATTCCATCCGCAGTGACAGGGGGACCCCTGGACCTGTCAGACTAGGGCTGATCCACTGTAGTAGCAGCCAGGCTATGATGGGAGTGGTAGTGGGAGGAGTGAAAATGACCAGAGTGGGAGGGTTGGAAGAAGTTGTTTTGTGTGGGTTTGGAAAACTCAAAAAAATATTATTAAAATAAAGAGAACTAGAGAAGGCTCTGCGGGATCAGTACCAATAAAAGAGAAGAAAAGCAGGACTGGCTTTACATCACATCCTCTAGGAAGTGTTTCCTGATTCATCCCCCTCCCCACTTGGGCCATTTAGTTTTCCTCTTCCTTGTCTGGTCTGGAGCATTTGACCTTGGTTTTGGGACAACACTCACCCATGGTTTTCCTCCTCTCCCTTGTAACATCTCTGTTCCTTTTGCTTAAGACATGGAGTAGATGCTACAGCAACAGTAGTTGGCTGCTCTATCCTTCACGATGTATGTCTGCACTGCACGACTTGTGATGTTTCCATGTGTGCCCATTTTTGCGAATTAAATGGTCTATGGTGTGTGTTGAACTTCTGTTTTATACTTGACCTCCCACTTGGGACAAGTGTCTGACTTCTCACCGTGCGGTGTGGACACATGAAGATATTTCCGAATTGATCCGGGCTTGATTTAAGGGCAGGTGATTGGGTACTGGCTTTTGCGGCTGGTGTCTTTTAGCAACCTGGCAATCTTTCTGAGATGGGACCATCTCAACATGGATCTAGAGAAGGAATTGAGCCTTCATCTGCCTCTCTCATCATTTGAGGAAGAGCGGGGGAGTAGAGGACATGGGAGGCCTTGGGGGGAAAGAACAGAGGGAAAGGTGAATGGCAGGGGGGGTACGTCTGTGTCCACAGCAGCAGAGAAAAGAAACCTGGGCATTGGCCTTCAGCCCCAGGTCTGGATTACAGGTGCTTCAGGGGTCAAGGGTAGCTTTTGATGCAAAGTGTCTCTGAGGCCTTAGGGCACACCATGGATAGAGTTTTGTGTGTATACACAATGAACTCCTGAAAGGTTGGCCCATGGCTAGACTTTTTTATACCTTATGGCACCTGTAGAGGGATGGGCGCCCATATTTGGATGCCCCATTTTTTTGTTTCGTTTTTTTGTTTTTTGGATGCCTCATATTTGTTGAATGAGTCATCGTTCTTGTTCTTGTCAAGCTTACACTTTACCTGAGAAAATAGAACCTCTCTCCATGGATCAGGAAACCCCAGGGACGTTAATAGACTACACATTCTCAAGTGTAAAATAAGGATTTGCTGACTACTGAGTAAATCTTTGGGACATATGGAGGCAGGGATTAGGGAAGTTAAAAACAATCATGATGACCAAGTCTGGTGATGTAGGCTGTAAAGAAAAGCATGACTGTATTCTAGGGGCTTTCAAACTGTAGGTGAATCAGAATCATCTTGAAATCTGTTTAAATAGGTAGCTTCCCACCTCCACCCCAAAGATTCTGACTGGGTCCTGGAAATCTGCATTTTAAACAAGCTACCAGGGTGATTTAGATGGAGATCACCTGGGGACCACCCACTTAGAAACACTGGTCTACCCCAGGGGTATTCCTCATGCAATGAACCCTCTCCGAGCCACCTAGGCTTCAAGGCTTGCTATTCTTAGGGGATTCACAAATAGTTGTTTTGTTTTTTTTTTTGCGGTACGAGGGCCTCTCACTGTTGTGGCCTCTCCCATTGCGGAGCACAGGCTCTGGACGCACAGGCTCAGCGGCCATGGCTCACGGGCCCAGCCGCTCCGCGGCATGTGGGATCCTCCCGTACCGGGGCACGAACCCATGTTCCCTGCATCGGCAGGCGGACTCTCAACCACTGCGCCACCAGGGAAGCCCCACAAATAGTTTTAACAACCATAAGATAGTCTCTGTGGGGCTGGCAGATCCAGGACCCTTGCTTTTTCCATCAGAAGAGAAAACACCAATTCATTCCTGCCTTATCCTTAACTCATGAAGCCAGGAAGCAAAGGCAGGTCGGCTGAGCTCCAGTGCACAGGTGGGAAGGGACTACGCCCTCGCCGAGTGTGTGAGGTTTACGCACAGGCAGTGAGGGTGAGCTTCTGTCATTTCAGCTGGCCACACCACGAGCTGTGAAACGCAAGAGAGGGTGGGAAATTTTGAGAAGGACTTGCCATTTTGGGGAGGCATCTCTAAAGATAGGAAAGCAGAGTCATTTTAAGCCAACATACTTCCCAGGAAGTTCAGAAAAACCGAACTTACGTACTGCGCTTTGGTTCATTCTGACTTTTCCTGCTGCAGTTGGCTGTTGGGAGAGTACTGATGATGGCGGTGACAGACCTGACAGTGATAACCAAGAGCTGACGTTTAGTAGGTGCTCATGCTGTATATTCCCAGCGCTAAGCACGGAATGTTCACAATCTTGCTGAATCTTCACACTGACCCCCTGAGGCTTGTGTATCTTTGTTCTCCATTTAACAACAGGGGAAACTGAACCTTTAAGAATAACTAAATCGATTCAGCTGAGATTTGATGCCTTATGCACAGAGGAGATTCTTTTAGTCACCTTTCTTCTCTCCTCCCTCTTTTTCTTTTCTTCCATGTGCCAAAATGTGCATTCCTCTGTGATCCAATTTATCATATATGGCTTCTAATTTTGATAGTTTATTATAGGACCTGGAGAGTAGACATGGAGTAGAATAAATGGATTTTTAAGCATCCATTTGAAACCAAACCTCTTTCAGTAAGACCCACGGTATAAGTAGGATGAGCAGAGTTTCTGTGCCAGGCACAAGATAGCCAAAGTGACTACAAAGCAACAGAGCCTTAGTTACCTGTGTGTTTGTTCTCAAAGCCCCTCTCCTGTGTTTGTGACAGATGTCTTCTGCTTGATAGATTCCTTTTACCATCAGATTCAAGAATTCTTTTCTCCTTTTCCTCTTGGTGGGCAAATGGATATGCTTATCAGCCTAGAAGTCCAAATTTGAAGGGTGAGATGTAGACCAGAAACTACCCTTCTCTGAGGCGGATGCCCCAAATGGATAGGTACTCCGTTTGAGGAGGCAGCGTGGCATTAGGGAAGGAGTTTCGGAGGAAGGAGTCCTGCCTCTCAGCTTACCTTTGGCTAGTGACTTAATCTCTCTGTTGCTGTGCCCTCATTTCTGGAACATGGATTTTATCATCGCACGTGCATTAGGTGCTGTGCTGCATCGTGAAGATCTACCCTTTCGGGATAAGCCTTCATCCCTGCAGCTGCTGGGAGTGTTGGCGGCTGAGTCCTTCCTAGGAATGGCCCTCAGCCTAAGAGCGCTGCCTAGCTCAAGGTCATGCCCACTCCCTGGAGGCAGCCTGTGTCCATGTCAAAGGTGTAACGGCCTGGCTATCTTGATGTAAGGCCGGATAATTCCAGAGCTCTCATGGGTGGGCTGAGACCTCTGTTGTGGCTGCATCATCCCTCTGCCCTCACGGAGAGGGAGACTTCATTTCCCTCCGCCTGGTCCTACAGCCTTCACTTCCCCATGAGTGTTTACCTTGAGCCTCCCCCCTACTCCCCCACAAAAACCCTCCTGCATGCAAATCTCAGTTTTCAGAGACCTAGGTTCTGCACCTAAGACACCTGTGTCTTGTGATAAGTAAATGAGGTCATTGATATAAGTGTCTAGTGTAATGCTTGAAAAACAGTAGGTCCTCCGTAAATGTAGCTTTTATTTTATTAGCTTTAAAATTTTATAAAATACATAGCTATAAAAGTTCAAGGAACTTTTCTGTATTTTGGGAAAATACTGAATATGCAGTCATCAACAGAGCTCACTAAATTTCCGTGAAAGTAGGAATGCCTTGGAGCTATGAAGGAAGCCCTCCTGGTGAGTCACGTCAAACTTTGTTATAAGAAGTGGTCTGGGACATTCAGATCAGCTTTGTTTAATGGAATTTTATCATTGTGGTTCTTTTTAAAGTTTTACTAGAAATCATATGCTCTCTGCAGGACCTTCCCAAAGATATTTTCACTTTTAGGAAGAGCTTGAACAAATTCAATCTGTTAGTGAGGAATTAATGAGGAAAAGAAGTGTTGTAAACCCAGTAGAGGGAAGAGGGAAGGCATTATCATTCACACCTGCCCTTTCAGTCTTCCAAATGTGTGCGTGTGTGCACGCATGTGTGTGTCCCTCAGAGTGTATTTGTGGTTTCTTATTTGCTGGGGCGTTAGGGAGCTTAGGTGATGGTTACCAGTGGGAATGGTTATGATGCTAAAGGGAAGAGGGTCTAGTACACCGTTTAACAAAATTGAGATATAATTGACATATAACGTTACACTGGCCCTCGAACAATGAGGGTTTGAACTTCCCCGGGTCCACTTATCTGCAGATACTGTTCAGTACTACAGTACTACACAGTCTGTGATTGGTTGAATCCAAGGATGAAGAGGAACCGTTGACAGAGAGGACTGACTGAACCCAGATTAACCCCCTTATTGTTCAAAGGTCAACTGTATATTAGTTTCGGGTGTACAACATAATGATTTGATATTTGTTTATATTGTGAAATGATCGCCACAATAAATGTAGTTAATACCCATCACTATACATAGTGATATGTATTTAGGACATGTGGCCCTCAGCTTTCTTCTATACATGTATGATCATATGCATACAGAGTTATAGTGATATATGTGTGTCCACATGCATGTATATATATATGTGTGTGTATATATATATATAGAATAAGATCCTATTGTACATTCTACTGTGTATTGCCTTTGTTCACTTCTAATAGAATATCTTTGCAGATCCTTACATATAAATCTACTTCATTCTTTTTTTTTTAATTAATACATTTATTTATTTTTCACTGCGTTGGGTCTTCGCTGCTGTGCATGGGCTTTCTCTAGTTGCAGTGAGCGGGGGCTACTCTTCATTGCAGTGCACAGGCTTCTCATTGTGGTGGCTTCTCTTGTTGCAGGGCACAGGCTCTAGGCGCACGGGCTTCAGTAGTTGTGGCGTGTAGGCTCAGTAGTTGTGGCTCGCGGGCTTAGTTGCTCCGTGGCATGTGGGATCTTCCTAGATCAGGGCTTGAACCCGTGACCCCTGTATTGGCAGGGGGATTCTTAACCACTGTGCCACCAGGGAAGTCCTATTTCATTCTTTTTTGTTTGTGCATAATACTCCATTGAATGGCTGCACTAAAGTTTATTTAAGAAGATATCCGTTAGTGGATATCCATGTTTCCAGATTTTAAATATAGTAAACAGAACTTCAGTGAATATCCTTGTTCAAACACCCGTTATACCATTTAAACACATGACCCTAGACTCACAGGGGTTTGAACACACAATAGGGGCTGAGCCATCAGTTGTTGAATCGAATCGAAGGCTAGGTGCAGCTTGATGAGAGATTACAGGAGCACCCCTCTCCTTAGCACACAACCAAGCGCTGATTTCTCAGGAGAGATTGACTATCAGATATAGATTTGGACAAGGAAAGAGTCTGGTGCCCTGATGTCCTACTTGGTAAAAGTTTGTTTCGGCCAGATTGCCTAGGTCTTGTTGGCCATTTGTTTTTAGGTCACAGAGAACTTTTCCTGGTGGTGGGCTTCGCCTATGTGCTGATTCCAGGATAAGCCGTGTTTTCTTCCTTCGTAGTTTTGGGATGTGGGCTTTGATCCGAGCATGTTGCCGGATGATCACAGGGCTGCTACCCAAGCCGGTTAAAATGTTCACAGGTGTTTCAGGCTTTACACGACAAGGGGGCTCTTCAAAGAGAACAGGTGCATCGCCGGGTGTTAAGCCGCCAACATGTGAATAAGCATCAAAAAGGATCCTCTATGAATAGTTAATTTTAAAATGCATCCAGGACACTCTCTGTGACATAGTAGTTGATCTATAGCCCCATTAGTGCATCTAAGTGAAGGGTCTAGTTAAATGATGCCATGCAGCATATTCATGATTCTGCCTGTAGTTTAATTCCGTCACCCACAATTAAAACCCAGTACACCCGATGCTGCCTGCTGCCTGCCTCCGTTGTGCTTTAATGGAGGGCAACTTTTAAAGGGTTTTGTGCACTGTTACCTCGAGTTCGGGGGAGGAGGTTTTCATGAGGACCAGTTAATTGGAGCATCCCATGACCATGCAAGTCCATTATGTAGCACTTTTGTTTTCTCAAGGCACTTCCTCCTTTCCTTTGCACAACACTCTTGTGGAGGAGGGCAGGCATTAGTAGCCCCATTTTAAAGATGAAAATCTGAGGGTCAGAGCTTCCTGGCGTATGCAAAGTCATACTGGACCAGTGATCAGACTGGGATCTAAGACCTAGGTTTCCTGCTTTGTAGGAAATTTCCTTTTAGTCTCTTTCTACAAATAACAACCCACAGGACATCTCAAAGTTGTGTCCACACAGCCTGTGTATGCTTCCATACATCACTTTGAGCACAAAACAAATTCCGTTTGTGCAAGTTGCTGGGTGATAATTTTTAGGGTTTTGTTTTGCTTTTGATAGTCAACAGGCCTTTCACTGTCACTCCCATGGTTCAGCCTATTGCTGGTCATTCTGTTTAGCACAGGTACACATACACACACCTGTGTATCAGCTCTCACAAGTTAAATACAAGCCTTTTAGGAAGAAAGAGGAGTGATTTCACTGTAAGGGAATCTAATTAGACTCCTCATCGAACAAATGCCTATTGAATGCTTACCCTGTGTGACTCTGGACCGGACAAAGGGAAGGATACCAAGCTGTGCAAAGAATTGTCCCTGCCCTGGGGAACCTGCAGTCTAGTTGAGGCGATGAGAAGACAGTGAAATAACACAGGGAAGCATGTAATCGGTTATCCATGATGAGCCATGAAAGCTTTCCCTTTAGTATGATTTTGGAGAAGGTTGGGTCACTGTGGGATGGAGGGGTCAAGGAAGCAGCATAGGTCCCTGTATTCTCACAACAGAAGGGTCTAGAGGCTAGGTAGCCCTTGGATGAAGGGTATGGGAAAAGGAAGGGTATTCTAGGACCCTATGAACTCTAAGTGTTTGAGGTTCAGTGAGAAAACGTTGGGTCATTGTAAGCAGATGTGATCCATCTTGCTCCTTAGAATCAATTTGCTTCTTGAGTGCCTGAATCACTGGTTCCTGGGACCCCTTTGCATAGAAAAGGCCCAAGGGTATAGGTATAAAAGGATAAAAGCCTGGACCACCAACTTCTCACAGACTGAATACTTTGGGCTTTAGCTTTAGTCTCTGATTGCCTGGTCATCATCACTGTGTCATCACCATCATCATCACCACCACTGGACATGTGTGCAGAGCTCCTGAAGGAAGATCATGGTGGTGTATAGGGAAATCTTTTACTCAGGAGCCTCCTCAAGGCTGTAGAACCAATCCTGAATATGGACCAGTATTCTACCAATTATATATCAAATAGCAAACAGGTACAAACTCAGAGAGGAGAGAGTTAACTGAGCTAGGATGTCTAGTACTGTTTCAAAGGTGAGATGGGACCTGACCGACCCTTGAAGAGAAGCTAGTATTGAGATCTCTAGATGAGTGAGTGGAAGATGAGTGGGTCAAGAGAACTGCCTGTTCAGATTCGAAGAAACAGGAATGTGATAGTCTGGGATGAAGTGGACCAGTTTTTCTGGAAGGCAGGGTGCTTGTGGATATCAGGTGGGAGGAGGAGAAGAGGTCTTTAATATGGGCGTCTTTCACATCAGTTTAAAGGTTTTAAGAAATTGAGTACAAAGTATTAAAAAGTTATAATCAGGAAAAATAGATAACAAAGATAATCAGGAAATTCTTGATTGTCAGAAAATAATAAAAGCTAATAGATTTAAAAAATACACGTGATTTTAAAGAATGAATGATTTACTGTTACTCATTAGGGTAATTGCTTCTGGATACAAAGTGAGCTTTATTCTAGAAGTAATATATTCTGAGATACTTACGAATTATTTTCTCACCCAGTTCTAAGTAAAAGTGTATTAGATACCCATTCAAGAGGCTGTTGAAAAATTGCAAACATAACATGCCACAGAACAGAACAAAGTCAAAGCACTGCTTCAGACGCATCAGTGGTTGGGCAGATGTAGAGCTGTGATTTCGCGGTGGGGTGGTTTGCCCTGAGCCATCTACATTCTATCCCTTGATCACTTTGTGAAAGTAAATGGGATGGCCTGAGATAGGCATTCACTGTACTGGTCAGGAAGCTTTGGGTGCAAGTGACAGAAAGTAAACTCAAATTAGTTTAAGCCAAAACATTTAACCAAACAAAAAATGTAACTAAACCTTAACTAAGGGGTCCTGCGTAGATGTGGCCTTCAGTTGTGGCTGGATCTAGAGGCTCGGTGTGATTGAGTCTGTCTTTTCCTCTCTCCACTTCCAAGTCTGCTTTCCTCATTGTCAGCTTCGTTTTCCAGGAGGCACTCTTCATGTGGTGGTAAAGATGGAAGCTTAGAACTTGCATTGACTAAAGGAGAGTCAGTCTCTTTTCTCCTTCCCCTCTTTGTCCTCCTCTCCTTTCTTATTTTTGTTTATGAAAAAGTTGCCCCTGCTTGGTTCATGTGTCCACCCCACTTCTGGACCAAGTTATCGGTCAGCTTGAGGAGTCAGACTCTCTGATGGACAGCCTTATCAGAATAAAATAGAGTGAAAGGAACAGTTTCCAAAAGGAAGGGGTGTTGGCCAGACCAGACACACACACACACACACAAACACACACACACACACAGATGGGGGAGAGAGGGAGGGAGAGGGAGAAGTTCAGATCAAGGTGATACCAGCTAATGCTGGCTGTCTTGAGGTAGGACTCTGTGGTCCTGTGGCCTTAGGAGCTCTCCGTTCCACACTATCAGCCCCATGCCTAGAGTAACAGCAGGGACTTCGTCTTAGCCTGGACTACAGCAAAGGATGTGACTATCAGAGACAAGGCCCCATTGGATCTCACAGCCAACCACAACTCAAGCTCTTTAAGGCTGGAGAAAGTGATTTAACTCTTTGACTTTCCATCCCAATTTCTAGAAAAAGTTATTCATCCTGATAGAAAGCAACAGTTGCTTAGCCTTTGGAGGATGAAGATGTTGCAGTTCCCCTCTTAGAATTTACCAGAATTTAATCCACAGAGAGTTTTCATCTTGCGTTGCCATACGTGAATAAGGTGGGAGACGAGTTAATAGGTCGTTTGCCCTTGAATCCCTGGCTTTTGTTCTACTGTGCCATGTTCTTATTTGCTGAGTTCCACCTCCCTTGAAAACAACCTGGGCTTGGAGAGCATACACGTAACAGTGTTTAGGATTTACCTGCAAAGGTCTTTTAAAAAGCTCACAGTGAATGAATGAAAGGATGCTGTCTTATACATCCTTCCAAGTCCCTGGTTAGGAGGAGGCAGATAAGGGGTGGGAGATGGATATGATTTTCTCCATTTGGTACTTGTAAGAAAGTAAGACATAGCGAGGGTTAAGAGATTTGCAAGGGAATATCAGTGTCAAAACCTAAAGATAGAAAATGGCGCTCTTAATTTGAAATCAGTTTTCCTAACAACTGTCTTCGTCTTTTCTGATTCCAATATGCTATTTCCTTTCAAAAGAGTAGCGTCTTAAACATTCCACTTTCACTGGAGAGTCTATTCGGATCCATTGGTGAGCCCAAAGGATAATAGCCAAGAAATCATTTAATGAGATCTAGACCATTTTACAAGGCATGCTGAGTTCCCATTTATTGTAGCAGTACATTCAGTGTGCACTTTTCTTTTAAAATACAGTAAAAAAAAGTTTGTTTTCTATAGCTTTTCCACTGATTGCTAATCCTAAATATAGTATGGTGTGAAGGGAGTAGGTGTCTGATTCAGAAGTTCAGGCAAGAGTAGATGTTATTGACAAGAGGCTTCTAAGTATCAGGGTATCAAGGGCTGAGGTAATTGGTTTTGTCGATTTTTTTTGGTATTGGGTATGAAAGAGATCCCTCCAGCTCTTTGAACACCAGTAGTACTTTATTTCATTTCTGCTGCTTGTGGATTCTTATGTTATCACTTCATGAGTCTACACCAGGAGTTGGCAAACTTTTTCTGTAAAAAGGCAGAGAGTAAAGATTTTTGGTTTTGGGGGCTATAGGGTGAACTACTTGACTTTGCTGTTGTAGTGTGAAAGCCGCCATATACAATATTTACATGAATGGGTGGGCCTTTGCTCCAATAAAACTTTATTTACAAAAGCAGATGAAGGGTCAGGTTTGGCCCCTGGACAGTTGTTTGCAGATACTTCGTGTACACAGTCTTCCGGAGTCTACGTGGACTCCCCTGCCTGGGCACAGCGGAAACACACTGTGTTTTCACAATGTTTCTGCAGCCTCCATCATGCTCCCTTCCCTTTTCCTGCAGAGCTCTGTTACAGGATTCAGTTTTAAGTGGTGTTTCCATGAACACCACTTTTCTACTGTCTGCATGTCCATCTTAAGAGCAGTGGACCTTGGACTGGACTTGGGGGCCTGATCTTAGCTCTACAGAAGCAAAGTCTTCCTGTTCTATTGCTGCCACATGCTGGTTCATGCTGGTATGTGGTCTAGTAAAATGGCACTAGACAAATGTTGATGGAGTCCCAAGTGACCCTAAGCAAACTACTTAACCTTAATGAGTCTATCCTCAACTGGAAGAACATCCACCTTGCTCACCCTGCCAGGCTGTTGTGAGGATTACCATTCATCCAGTTTCTCTTTACTGAGCCCCTACTTCTCGCCGTATCTTTTGCTCGGCATTGGGGATGTACTGGTAAACAAAATGCTTACCAAGCTTACCTTCAGGTGATCCAGTTCATTAATGTTAAAGGAGAGAAGACTTCATGTTGATTGATTTTACACGCGTTTAGATTTTCCTGACCTTTTAAAACAAAGGTCATCCCAAAGACCAAGGGAAGTTTTGGTCTCTTTATTTAGAAGCTGAACTCTCGAGAAAGCCAATGGAATAGTAGCTTAGATTAAATAAGGGCTGGGGGCCGGGGCAGACAGAGAGTGAAAACAAACTGTTTAAGAGTAGCCTGATGGAGCTACTTCCTACCAAAGCTCACTTCTGAAAGAAATTAAAGAGATTTTCAACTCCATCTGGGCTCTGAACCTATACCATTAAATTCAGCTAGTTGAGGGTAAAAATAAGAGTGTAGGAGGATTCGTTTTGAAACGTTGTCAGCAACCAGCTGGACAAAATAGCAACCACTGTGATTACTAGGAAGTTTGTTGGAGGGTGTAGAGGTGTATCAGATAATCTCATCTACCGCCTATTTCAGTGGCATTTGGGTGGTTGGATAAGCATTTCAGTTTAGAAAGAAATAGCACCAACAGGAAGGAAAATAACATGGTTATTTTCAACTCCGGGTCCTTTCGGCTGGTGTGAATTTGTTGTCGATCAGATCTGATAGCCTGTCTCAGTTCATTTTCATTATACTTCCTGAGAAATAACTTTGTGCCCTGCATTGGGTTGCAAGCTAGAGGTAGGGTGGAGATGGTGGTGGGGATACCAAAGCAGAGGCGGACCCAGTTCCAACCTTCTGAGGATCGGCTTTCTGGAGAGTGTGTATGAAAAAGCTTTGTACAGTGTTATGGACCCACTTCTCCATAGAGCAGCAAGACAGTAAGTATGTCCTATGAGTGCAGATCCTAGTATGGTGCCTGGCAAACAACAAGTGTGCAAATCATCGTGGAAGGAGTCACCTTCACCACCATTTGTTCAGGGTTCCAGCCATACCAACTCATTTGGAGACCCACAAGTGCACCACGTGCCTTCATAGATGCTGCGCTGTGTGCTCGGAATTTCTCTTTGTTCTTCCTACTTTGCCTTCCTACCTCTTTCTTCTTCTTCAAGACTATACACATATGTTTCTTCAAGACTATACACATATGTTCCTTCTCCCTGAAGGTTTTTTTCCTTTTCCTCTTTCCTTCCTCCTCACCACAAGCCTGGTTGAGATGCTCCGCCTTCCCCCTCTCCCTCCCCAACTCCTCATGCGTCTATAACAGCCCATGACTCACCGGATTGTGGTTGTTTGTATCTTACAAGGGAGACCAGTTGCCGGTAACTGAAAAATTTGCCTGGCATTTGGGGGAATCACAAAAAATAATGTACATACATATTCTGAATATATTATTTGAACTGAAAACTGAGAGATGTGTGTCCATTGACCCGTTTTTTGATATAGGTAAGCTCTGTCTTTTCTTTCCATATTCTGCTGATTAGAGCTCTAGATCACCTTTCTCTAAAATAATACCTGTAATACATTATTTATAATTTCCAGTTTCTGATTTTTGTTTTTCATGAAGTAAGAAGACATTGGGAAAGCCATTCAAAGACGGTAGATTCTTCCTCACACCCAGTATTTTATTCTTTTCCTGCTCACACGTAATTAAACTGTAGTTTTTTAAGTGATTCATGGTTATCAAGTCTTGCAAAACATTCAGGTAAGTATTTATGGAAACATGGATTTTTTGTACTATTTTCTGTTGTTTTACATACTATTTAAATAATATACTTATAATAACAAGTATGACAACTATACATAGGTTTGAGAACAAAACACAGTTAGCTCTTGCGAACACATACCTCAGCTGCTGGGAGAAGCAATGCTTGGGTGGAATAACATGTGACTCAATTGGTAGGAGTTGCACGAGATGGGCAGCAGAAGCAATGGAGAACATCAGTTAATCCAGCAGGTTGGTTAAGCAAAACTCTGTTTAGGGAGCATGTACTTGTTTGAGCTGGTCCAGTGTCTAGTCGAGCAGGTGTTGAATAATTTGTTAAATGGATGCATGAATAATTCAGTAAGTGAAGGAGAGAACTTTTGGGAATATGACTTTTTCAGGACCACTGGTATTTGAACTCATAATTGGCCATCTCCTCTATCTGTAGGGGTGCTGGGCCCAAATCAAAAGGCTGGAACTTTCCCTACCATCTGCAAAATAAGACCATGAAGGCAAATCTCCCTCCAATGAACAGGGCACAGATTTCTGGATGAGCCGCCAGCTGGCTCCCCAAACCCCTGCCCTACCTTTTGACATAGCTGCTGTCTTGCTCATGAGTGAACTATAAAGTGTTTCCTTCGCTCCCTGGAGACCCTCTCTGCCATTACTTCTTGCTTCAGCTTCTACTTTCGCTCTGAAACTTGTGAAATGTTCAGGGACTAGAGTTTCTAGAGAGATAGACCACTGAAGGATGCCACTTGTATTAAAATCCTGTACGTGTAAATCCCTTTAATGATTCTGGTTCCACTGCAGCATATGGTGTATCAGCTGGCGAAGCGTGTAGCATATACGTCGGGGCCCCATTTCTGGGGTGGTCCCGTTTCCCTGCAGATAATTTTACCTGACCTGTGGGGAGACACTGACAAGAAACTGACACACATACATACGTATATGCATTTTATTTTTATATATATGTATGTGTATATATATATCTACTATATCTCTCATATAAAATGATTATTTTCCCTGAACATGAGACAGATTAGTGTGGGCACATGGAAAATTGCTGTGGATGTAGGGTCAGCTATTGTAAAGGAGGAATTATGGAGAGAGAGACTAAAGCTGTGTGTGCGTGTGCATGTGTGCAGCGGTGAAAGTAATGAGTTAATAGAAGGAAGATCTGTCTGAGCCATGGCATAAGGACAGGCCGCTCAGGGGCTTATCCACAAAAAGGAGCAGTGTGAGGTTGGATCTAAGAAGCAGAAAAATTGCATGATGTAGTGGCTAAGAGCATATATCCTGGTTTTAGATAGCTCTGGGTTCAAGTCCTGGCCCTGGTACTTACTCGCTGTGTGTCTAGGCGATGTACCTTATTGCTTCCTGTTTTAGTGTTTAAAAAAAGAGTAATGGGACGGCCTCACTTAGCTGGAGAGATGATTAGATTTTTGTTTGGAAAGTAATTCACACAGTGCCTGCCACATGGTAAAACACTTAAAAATGTGATATTCTTATAAATATTAATTGTATGTGGGGACAGCACAATTACATTCTGCTATAGGGGTGTTTCTTTGGGCTGTTTGGGATCAGAAGACCTTCACTGAACCAGACTCTCTCTGATTAACACAGGGCGGTACAAAGTGTAGTGCTGGGTACTTTGGGGGTGGGAGGATCAAAGAAGTAGATTTCGAGATTGCCACGATGAAGGTTTGTAGTATAATAGGAGAGAGGGTCCTAATAGTCACAGAGGAGGACAGTCACATTAAAAAAAAAATGTAAAAATGAGTGTCACTGATGAGCTCCCATCCCGAGCAGGGGTCGAGATGCCTTGGCCAGTTTGTTTCCTCTGCTTTTAATCATTGAGATTCTTAACACTCCAGGGCTGAGAGCTGGTGAGGATGTATCTGCTTCATGTGTATTTCAGAGACCAGAACAGAATGCCTGTTGCTTCCCCTCCCCCTGCCCAGCGCAATCCAAACCTGTTCTGCTTTATCCCTTATATTCGGAAGGATTCACCTATGACAGTCTTGAGGCCTAACGCGGGATACACTCAGGAGGCTGTTCCTTTATTGCTGAGAAGGTTGAGCCTTTCCACGTGAGAGGGGTTGAGATGAATGAGTTTCCATTGTATTTATAGAAACTCCGTGTAATATCTCCCAAGGTATAAATAGAACAATGGAGTGTTGACAAAAGGGCTGGTTCTTCTGTAACTGTGGAAACCCTGCAATTTTTCCTGGAACTATACTCATTGTTTATCTGCATCTAAATTTTAATAAACAGGGCTCTTGCTGCTTACTCATGGATTTTCAAATGGAAATATATTTCCCATTATTATCCCCTTCTTGTGAGTCAGGCCCCGTCTGAGTACACAGGGAACATTAGCAGCAATTAGATAATTGGTGCCCTGGATAAACCCGCCCGCAGCTGTGAATGAATATGGACTGTGCCAGCGTCACCTGGTGCAGCCTTCCTGATGGCATTGCGTGCCACCATAGCCTTGCACTTAAGCATAGAAGTTTACCAGCCCACGCCCTGGTCCCCTTCTTCCCAGGAGACTCAAGGTAGCAAAGTAAGGGAGGTTCCCTATTGTCCATGTGAAGCATTGTGCAGTGAAAGATGTTAGGCTGAAGAATTTAGTAAAAAAGGAAGAGTAAGTCCATTTATCTTTGCTTGACTGGTTGCTAAATTGCTTATGATAACTTGTGTGGTGCATACAGCCAGCAAAAATTCATGCTTGGATTCTGGGCTAGGGAGAAAGGGAGCTTGATTCTGACTTCTGCTTTTCTGTAAATCCCTCCAAACTTGCTAGCTTTGGACTGACCATTTTTTTTTAAAACTCCATCGTCAGTTGTTTTGCCTCTGACGTGACTTGGGTTTCCTTGAGTAGCCATGTTTTAATCTCTCTTTCCTTGGGATTATATTTCTCCCGGATGGAATAGGATGCCCTTTCCAGCTCATTCTTTACTCTTGTCCCTCAGGCAATCATGAAGCCCTTTAATTGCTAGTGATTCCAGGGAAACAGTAATATTACAAAAGGGAAAGTGGCAAGAGGACTTGCCCATCCCATCGCATCACCATGATGGAGGCTCATTAGAGTGCAGTGGGCTCACCCCACCCATTGTCCTTCTCTGTCCCATCTTGTCTGGCCTGGCTCCTCACTTTCGCTTTGGATTTGAGAGCAATTCTGTCTAGACCTCCAGTCTCTCACTCTTTTCTCCCTGGCTGCTTTCCTAAGTCACTTCCTTCCTTTTTTTTCCTTTTTTTTTTTTTTTGCGGGATGCGGGCCTCTCACTGTTGTGGCCTCTCCCGTTGCGCAGCACAGGCTCCGGACGCGCAGGCTCAGCGGCCACGGCTCACGGGCCCAGCCGCTCCGTGGCATGTGGGATCTTCCCGCACCGGGGCACGAACCCGTGTCCCCTGCATCGGCAGGCGGACTCTCAACCACTGCGCCACCAGGGAAGCCCTGTTTTTGTTTTTAAAAAATTTTTTTACCTTTGCTGAATCTTTCCATCCAGCTAGAAGCTAGTTTTCCCAGCACTCTCCTCTTTGTTCTTGCTGCTGCCAACACATCAGATGTATCAACCACCTGAAACTGGGCTGCAGGGGTAGAATTTATTTGCAGACATATTAATTTCCCTGGTGATAAGCAAATTAATTTTGTTGCAACTCTTTAACTTTCTAATTGAATGATGGAATGTCACTGAGTGTGTTTTCCAGATGAAAGGCACTCAGAGTCTTACCATCCATCAGAAAGAACTGGGTTGGGACCTGGGTTTGCAGGTTCCCTTTGCCCTACAGCCCAGCCCAGCCCATCCTCCTGGGCTTGAAAGAAGTCATTTGGCAGAAGGGTGTCAATTCTGCAATCTGCCCAGCCTGCTGGCGGTCACCTCCGCCAGGGGACCTTTGCTTCATTCATTCACTGATCAAATATTTCTTGAGCACCGCCTATGTATGTGTCAGGCACTGTTCTAGGCTCAATAGAGGACAAAACAGGCCAGTCTCCCTGCCTTTCCCTTGGGAAGGGGGCAGATGATAAACTAATGAGCAAATGTCACGTAAAATTCTATGAAGAGAAGCAAAGCAGGATAGCGGATGCAGAATGTTAGGGGAGATGTTTCGGAGGGTGTCTCTTGGGAGGTGATAACTGAGAAAAGCCTGAATGAAGAGAGGAAGAGCATTGAGCCGGAGCAAACAGCAGATGCATGAGGTTTATGCTCATCTTCAGACCAAGTATCGTCACCCACCCCAGTCAGAGCAATGAGTTGACCCGAACTGGATCAGCTGTGGCTGCCCTTTCTTGCGCTCATAGCAGCTTCCTCCAGACCAGCTCCTTTGGAGAATGCCCATGACAGCCGAGTCTCCCTTTCATAAGAAGTCAATGAAGAAGTCAGTGACATCACCACAAAAAGGCAGCATGTGAACCACAAGGACAAGGTGACGGTAACATGGGTTCCTACTTTCTGCCTCTATTGGCCAAGAAACAGAATTTATGAGTAGATGGAACACAACAATGCGGGGAGATTAGATGGAGGTTTCCAGGATCATTCCCTGAAAATGTTTATTAATTTCCTATTATGCGCTAGAGGTACGGGCTGGGGTAGGACTGCTTTGAGAATGAGATGTTAACTGGATAGCCTGCATTTCAAGGCCCTTCAGCAGTAATTACTATTATTATTATTTATTTTTATTAAACAAATATTAGCTATCACTGTTGGGCACTTACAATATGCTGGGCACTGTTCTAAGCACTTTTCATGGATTAACTGCTTTAATCCTCATAACGTGCCTAAAAAATAAGTTCTTTCGTCCACATTTGATAATTGAGAAAACAGAAGCACAGAGAAATTGCTAAGTTGCCCGGTGTCATATATCCGCTAAGTATTCTGTCTGGGTTTTGAACCTGGGCAGTCTGTGAGTGAACATGTGTGGCTTACCATGGATCAGGCACCATGGGAAGAGCTAAGTGCTTTTTACCGTCTTCACAGGAGAAACTGAGGCTCAGAGAGTCAAGCCTGTAACTCAAAGTGACCTAATTGGGTAGCTGTGCAGAGGCCAGAATTTAACACGGGCCTTTCTCACCTGAAGTCTGTGTTTTTAATGGCTCTGGTAAGCTGCCCCTCACATGGCCGTCCATCTCGGGCCGCGCTCACTTTGTAGGGTGCGACATGACCCAGGCTAGTGTTAGCCTTGGGCAGTTCCCCAGCACCAAACTGGATCTCCTGCTCACCTCGGCGTTTCTCCGGGAATGGGGATCCAAGGTGAGGACCAGCCCCAGGGATGGTGTGGAGTTGCGCTGGAAGGGTTTTTGGAAGCATCGTGGGCTGCTGAGCTCAGAGAATCTCTGCCAAGGCTGGGCCTCCATATCTGGCTCTGGGACACTGGACAGTTCAGAGACTGGGGTGTTTGAGCTCAGGTGCTGCCCTGTGAGTTCTGTGCTTAGAGGAGAT
The DNA here is from genome assembly GCF_005190385.1 of Monodon monoceros. Lineage (NCBI taxonomy): Eukaryota > Metazoa > Chordata > Mammalia > Artiodactyla > Monodontidae > Monodon > Monodon monoceros. The sequence continues at coordinate 58,350,728 of NW_021703781.1, forward strand.
GTGAAGGGAATCTTTTTTGGCTTTCCCATGCTTCTCATGATGGGCCTGTGGTGTGGTTCAAATAGCCACGTGGCCGTTCATGGTTAGCTTTTTGTTCTCCCTGTACTGCATCTCCAACAGCTAAGTTCCCCCTCGTTCTTACTCTTGTGGTTCTTCCAATAATAACAATCATAAAGTAGTAGAAACAAACAGATTTTGGAAGTACTTCCCACTTCACGAAGCACTTTTCCTATGCGTTGTCTCCTTAAAGCCAGATAACAGCTTGTGAGATACCATTATTTTGCCCCTCTATTAAAGACGAGGAAGTGGAGGTTCAGAGAGGTTACTTGTCCTGTCAGACGTCACACAGCAAGTACTACGTAACTATGCCAGGATCCAGTCCTAGTCGCTTAACTCTCCCCCACTCTGCCGCACCACTTCTGCAAATGAGTTCCTAATTAGTCTGTTTAACAGCCCTCTGTCAAGCTGGCTTTGGTTGCCCTTGCAAAGATAAGCTTGAGCAGAATCAAACGATTTTGCTGCTGAATGAAAACATTCGCACGATGCAGTTTTCTAGGCCATCCTCACGTATGGTTCTTTTGGCTCAGTAAAAGCCACTCCAGGTTTGGGGAGGGCTACAGAGGCTGAGGAGAGATGTGATGTCCTCTTTGTCCCAGGTGAGCCAGGTAGCAATCCCAGACCTTGGCCAGTGGGTCTAGGGGTGCAGGAAGCGGAGAAAGCTTCTGTGGCGTAGTAGTAAGCATTCCTGTCTGAGAAGATGCCCACAGCTGAAGGGTGTCTTTTGCCCTGCTGTTCCCAGCCCAACACTTTCACAGTGTCTTGGTGCCTGAGTAACCTAAAATACCTGAAGGCCCAAACTGGTTCATTCATTCCATGAAAATAAACAAACACCGTGTGATGACAATATAGCAGTTACTAAAACAGCAAAAACCCTGGCCCCATGGAGTTTACCTTTTAGTGGATGATAGCCAAATAGAAAGTAAACAAGTTGTACAGCATGTTAGAAAGGGGTAAGTGCTGTGGAGAAAAAAACAGAGGAAGGGTGTGGGATGTGTGATGGGCGGGTGTCCAGGGAAGTATTATGTCACCTTTTCTCATCTTAGCCCCCTCCCAGCACTATGCGTCAATTGCATGCAGCGTGCTGGTATCCAGGAAGGAGCCCCAACCTCCTCAGCCTCTGGCAGGCTTCCCCAAACCTGAGAAAAAACATACACTTTCACTCTTTGTCCCTTTCCCTGGGATACTTCTCTCTCTGTTTTTTAGCTTGTGCCTCAAGTTAGCTGTAGGTTTTGGGGGTAGATTCTTTTTTTCATCAAATGGAGGAAAGTCCTCTTGTTTCTAGTTTGCCGAGAGTTTTTATCATGAATGGGTGCTGGATTTTGTGGATTGCCTTTTCTGCGTTGATTGATTGATACGGTCATGGGATTTTTCTTCTTTAGTCTATTCATGCAATGGCTTATATTGATTGCTTTTATAAAAAATTTATTTTATTTTTGGCTGTGTTGGGTCTTTGTTGCTGCGTGCGGGCTTTCTCTAGTTGCGGCGAGCGAGGGCTGCTCTTCGTTGCAGCACGGAGGCTTCTCGTTGCGGTGGCTTCTCTTGTTGTGGAGCTTGGGCTCTAGGCACACGGGCTTCAGTAGCTGCGGCACCTGCGTTCAGTAGTTGTGGCTCACGGGCTTCAGTAGCTGTGGCTTGTGGGCTTCAGTGGTAGTGGCTCACAGGCTCTAGAGCACAGGCTCCGTAGTTGTGGCACACGGGCTTAGTTGCTCCACGGCATGTGGGATCTTCCCGGACCAGGGCACAAACCGGTGTTCCCTGCATTGGCAGGTGGATTCTTAACCACTGCACCGCCAGGGAAGTCCCTTATACTGATTGATTTTTGAATGTTGAACCATGAGAATTGAACCGAAACAAGAGAAAAGATCAGGGGACCGGGAAGAGCAAACCATAGCCATGTCCGGGCAGTCCTTTGGGAGACAAGAAATCATCTTCCTTCCTCCCGGGCCTTTGATATTTGGTGACTCTGCAATATTTTGGGCGGCAGAGAGGTTTCCTAATCTCACCTGAGTCCTCTGAGTTTGAGTCTCAGGTCAGTGGAACCAGATTCCCTAGGTCCCCCCTCCATGGTGGACCATTGCCATGTTATTTAGAGGGTCATCCTTAGTGCTTTAGATGTCAGTTGGCCTTGCATTTGTGGTGACTACAGGAAGAGGGAAAGTGCTTGAAGGGTTATCCTGCTATTGGAAGAGGGATCATCATTCGAATCCCCTTCCCCACCAGAAAGGAAGTATTTAACGCTCTAGCCTTAAAAGTGGCATCACCCGGTGGAACAAAAGGAAAGAGAGGTTTTGTGTCGACCTCGCTCAGGTTCCTCTCTATTCTCCTATCCCTTTCCCTTGCCCAGAGCATCTTTCTCCCTTTCCAGTCTGTCACTGACACTGCCTTGTTGCCTGCTGTCTGTGATCTGGTCCCCTCCACTGGGTGTTGGTGAAGGAGCTCCAGGTGTCTTTCTCTTCCTCCCTTTCAGTTGCTGCCTTTGCTTATGAGCATCTTCTATCTGATGATCAAATACCAGACCCAGGGACAGTGACAATTAGGAGGCCCTTGTGGACACCACCTGCCTATTGTGCTTGTGGGATAGTCACGCCATCGGCTGGAAGTGATTTCAGCAGGAAAAAAGGCCAGAGCCGGGCAGTCTGATAAAATTTAAGACTCATAAAGCCTTGGGACATTGAATTTTGTTACCGTGGAAGAAGTTTGGGACGTGCCTCTGAAGTATAATTAGAGTCTGACACATCTGATTGTGCCCTGCCCCTGCCCCAATGACTTCTACTCTAGGAAAGGAATACGGAGCACACCAAGGGAGGAACACTTTATGAATGGACTCCTGCTTTGAGGTGTTGTGTGTGGCAGTTTTGGCAAAGACCGTGACAAAAGGAAACTCAGATGATTTCTGAGAAGGTCACCGTGTTGGACAAAGTAGGCCAGAGGAGCTGGGAGAGGTCCAGTAAAGTGGGGACAATGTCAGGAATATGCCATCGGGAAACATCTGTTTACATGCTCTTAGGAATTGGAAAAGCAGGAAATTCCGGTTTTGTTCCATAAAAATAAAGAAGAAAACTGTCTGCAACAGCACTGTCCAGTAGACATATAATGTGAGCCACATGTGTAATTTAAAAATTTCTAATAGCCAGGTTAAAAAAGTAAAAAAGAAAAACAGGTGAAATTAATTTTAGTAATTAATTTTACCCAACATATCCAAAATATTATCATTTCAACATGTAATCAATATAAAATATTAATGATTTTTTATTGTTTTTTCCACACTAAATCTTTGAAATCTGGTGTGTTTTTGACACCTGCAGCCCATCTCAGTGCTGACTAGACACATTTCTCGTGCTCAGTTATTACACATGGCTAATGGCTACCGTACTTAACAGCTCAGGTCTAGAAGAGTATCTTTCTTTAAATCCCTATTCTTTTATTTCTTCATCGTTGTAAGTATTCCTTGGTTTTGCGTGCCCTTTGTACCAGAGTGTCTAGTGTATATGTGCTCACATGTGGGTTGGGTTAATTTAGGTCTTTAGGTTTTGTCAGTGTACCTGAATGTAAGTAATTAGAGGCTGGACCTACATCCCTTTACTTCCTTACTCCTTGACTCAGGCCCTTTCCACAACGGGGGAGGTTGTGGAGAATGATGGTGGATGCAACACAGGGAAAGACATTATTATGCATCACTGTCTGATCTTAGGCTAAATCGCTTCACCTCTCCGTTTCTCTGTGTCCTTCTCCATTAAATGGGGACAGTGGGATCATTTATACCTGCCTCCAGCATTGCTGTGAGGATAAAAGACACTGGATGTAAAGGGCAGGGGAAAAGGTAAACACACTACACACAGATAAAACAGGGTGTTTTTATTATTTCAAGATGATTGAAATCAGTTGGGTCCTCTCCCTGTCTCTGCATGAAGGTAACCTTGTTGGCAACAAGGAACCCTGGGAATTACACGCATACTGAGATTGGAGGAGTGTGTGTGTATGTGTGTTGGGGTGAGGGAAACAAATGACACCGGATCTTCATGTTTTAGGGCTGGGGAAGCCACGTCTGACAACAGATCTCGCTTTCCCCGTCTTGTGTGTAAGACTGTGTCAGAAGGGTAATCAGCCAGCTGCGCTCGCGCTCTCTGCTCAGAGAGGTCTTTAAAGTAATCAAGCCTGGCAGTTAAAGCCCGCAGAGGCAAATTTACCTCCCTCAGTGTTCAGTGGCCCCCAGTTCCAGGAACTCCTGCACCGGGTTACTGTCCTGTGCTCAGGAGAGCAACTCCCTCTTGGGGACACTCTGAGGAACACATAGTCTGGTCTTCTCCTGAGCACTTGTGCCTGGTGTTTCATCATGACTCTGAAGACACTTGCTGGCAGGCGGTGTTTTACTTTGTTAGACAGTCTGTTCTTGCGGGGAATTAAAACCATGCTTACTCATCTGAACTCTTGCTTTTGGCAAGTATGGTGAGGTGGTGGGTGGGGATGACAGCCTACATGTGCATTAAGAGTTGTGGAATCTGATGTGAACTTTAGAACTTCAGGAGCAATACGGAGCTTCTCCTCGCTCAACTATTTTGCATGTTTGCATGTAAATGGCATTAGTGCCATTTCTGCCACACACTTCCCCCAAGAGGGACTCTCCCTTGGGCACCTCTCTGGGATCTCACCTTGATTCCTTCTCTCCTCTAGTTTGCCAGGTAGATTACTGCCCGATTATTATTCCAAAATTGCTCTTCCTCTAAAATCTTCAATAGCTCTGTGTTGCCACTTGGTTAAATTCCTCCCCTCTGGCTAGACTTTGGAGCCATCCGCAGCTTGGTTCCTATTCACATTTCCTCAGGTGGACTGCCTTTCCTCTGCTGAGCAAGCTTTGCCTGATCCCTTTCTCCTCCAGAGAGCACCCCCCAGTGCGGGTGACCAGTTGTCCCTGTTCACCTGGGGCTCGGGATTCCTGGGATGCGGGACTTTCAGTGCTCAAGCTGGTGAAGTCCTGGGTGAACCAGGATGGGTTGGTCATCCCCCTCCCACACCATCTCCACCTATTGAAATTCCACCCATTTTAAGGGTTCTGCTCAATTCCCCGCTGGCCCTCTGAGCTCCAGTACTCATCGTCCACACGTTCACGTGGCACCGGCTGTTTATAGTATCTTTTGTCATAGGTGTTTGTGTTCACTGTTGTCTCTCCATCGAAAGTGTAAATGATTCAGGGACGAGGGTCATGTCTCATTCTTTTGATCCTTTGGAGCATGGGGCACAGAGCCTTTCACGTGTAGGCGTTTGGATCTTACTTGCTACATGAATGAATGGAGAATGGATTATATCCTTGAAGTGAGAGGTTGTATCATAACTACACTGATTGATTTTTATTAATTTTTATTGATTTCAAAATAAATGTCCATTGTGTTTTTGCAGAAAATGTGGAAAAAATAGAAAAGCACACATATATTGCTTGAAAACCCACTATCAGAAATAACCACCATTAATATCATTTTGTCTGTCCCTCCAATATCGTCCCTCCCCCCCTTTCCATCTGTCTATCCAATCATCATCTATGTCTGTTTCTATATCTTTTTAAAACTAGTTGGATCTTACGTGCCTATTGTTCTGTAAACTATTATTTCCCTTCACAGTATATCATGAACCTTTTTTTTCATGCAATTAAATGTGCTGTTATCATAATCCTTAGAGCATATGTGTATCCTTATATATCATGTATTTATCCTTATCTGTCATCTGTCTGTCTCCTTCCATTTGTGGTTGTACTGGCACTTTGTTCTTTTTTAATTAGTCCCCCGTTTTTGGACATTTGTTTCACAAATTTTGTTCACGTGGCTCTTTTTACCATCCTTAATTACTTCCTTAAGATAAAATGCTTAGGAATAGAATTTCTGAGTCAAAGGCTTCTGGGTGATTTTAAAAGTCAGGATGCAGCTTTTAGTTTTCATTTTACCTCCGAAAGAGGAAGCAAACTCTCGAGTTTAAACCTTGCTTAGATCTCAACTTTGGCCATGCCCTTGCACTTGTAGTGCTGTTCTAAGACTTGAGCAGTGAAAGTTTGAGGGGACTGAGTTCTATTACAGGGCTGAGAAAACCTAGGTGAGGCTGAGAATTCACTCTGTTTATGGTGGATCTGGATTCAGGGAGCCTGTGTATGCCTGAGATGATGATAGGAGGATGGTTGAAGCCAGGAAAGGATTTGGGAACCAGGTTAGAGCAGTATGAGGGGTCAGACTAGGTCAAATCAGGTCAAAGACGCTTGAGTTTGGGGATATATTACACTGCACATGAGGACCTTCATATGGTGATCAATCCTACCTAAGGCAGGAAGCCTTTTATACCTGTCCTACCAGAAATCAAGGACTGATTTTTGTGGCAGGGCTCTCTTGAGGCCTGTAGTCTCAAAGAACATCTCAATATAAGCCCTGGAAAATCCTAGTATCTGGATGATCTTTCCTAGCTCCAGCTTGTCTGAGCTTAGCAAGTGACGGTGGATGTCCAGCCTCAATGGGAGGTGAGTCCTGCAGGTCACAAGCTGGGCGTAGATCAGGACTGTTAAGAGTGGACCACCAAGCCCTGGTGACCTGGTTAGAATATAACTCCATCTGCTTTAAATGAGCTCAACTCTCTCGATCTCGAGAGATCCCACCCCAGGTTAGATGTCAAACTTTGGTGTAATATAGTATTGGTGGTGATGTTTGAGGAAATCATTGCAGAGTGGGAGTGTTCCAGAAGGTTGGAGACAAGCAATTATTCCTATTTTCAAAATAGTCTGTATGAGGTAGTTTAGAAATTCATGTGCTAGTTTAAACTCCTGGGCAAGACTCTAAAATTGAGTATTTAAAAGATGGTTTGTGGGACTTCCCTGGTGGTGCAGTGGTTAAGAATCCGCCTGCTAGGGGCTTCCCTGGTGGCGCAGTGGTTGGGAGTCCGCCTGCCGATGCAGGGGACGAGGGTTCGTGCCCCGGTCTGGGAGGATCCCGCATGCCGCGGAGTGGCTGGGCCCGTGAGCCATGGCCGCTGAGCCTGCGCGTCCGGAGCCTGTGCTCCGCAACGAGAGAGGCCACAACAGTGAGAGGCACGTGTACAGAAGAAAAAAAAAAAAAGAATGCAGGAGACACAGATTTGAGCCCTGGTCCAGAAAGATCCCACATGCCGCAGAACAACTCAGCCTGTGAGCCGCAACTACTGAGCCCACGTGCTGCAACTACTGTAGCCCGCGCGCCTAGAGCCCGTGCTCCACAAGAAGAGAAGCCACCGTGATGAGAAGCCCACGCACCGCAACAAAGAGTAGGCCCCGCTCGCCGCAACTAGAGAAAGCCTGCACACAGCAACGAAAACCCAATGCAGCCACAAATAAATTAAAAAAAAAAAAAAAAAAAGATGGTTTGTGTAACCTTGGAAAGCAAATAGTAATCACTAGGAATCACCACGTGCTAAGAAAGGAGCAAGGCTTTTTCCGCTAATCGCTTTCCTTCTTTGCAGTAGGCATGGTGTGTCCTGATTTCAGCGAGGCGTTGGAAAGCTCCTCAGGGTAACCCTGGGCTCAAGGCAGAGGGCTTTGGGCTGGATCAGTTATTCATGGAATGATATGCTCAGAGTACTTTTTTTTTTAATTTTATTTTTTTAAATTGAAGTATAGTTGATTTACAATGTTGTGCTAATTTCTGCTGTACAGCTAAGTGACTCAGTTATACACATATACACATTCTTTACATTATGGTTATATGTGGAGTCTAAAATATGGACCAGTTGAACCTATCTACAAAGCAGAAACAGACTCATAGACAGAGAACAGACTTGTGGTTGCCAAGGGGGAGGGAGAGGGATGGACTGGGAGTTTGGGGTTAGCAGATGCAAACTATTACATTTAGAATAAACAACAAGGTCCTACTGTATAGCACAAGGAGCTATATCCAGTCTCCAGAGCACTTTTTAATGAAGCATTCTTAAGCCAGAGACAGGTTTCTAGAGCCAGGAGGTTCTATTGTTGATCCTGCATTGTTAACATTTCCTTTAATCAATGACAAAGAAAGATGGGAGAGAAAATGGATATGTTGGATAAAAAGGTTCGGATCCAAAATGATTAGTTCAGACTTGGAAAATGAACTTATGAACTTAATTTAACTTAAAATTATGGTTAGTAGGGTCGTATGCTGGGTTTTAACCTTGCATTAAAAAAGTGAAACAACTGCACAAGGGCAGGAGGAGGAGGTTTGACTACTCATATTTCAGAAGATATTGTGTCAAGTTCAGTACGTGTCAAGTTGCATGAATGGGAACTATAGAGCCTGTGATAGAACCAGGCGCTGGTTCTATCATACCTGGAATGAGGTGACTCATTCTGGGCACAGCACTTTGAGAGAGAGAAAACAAAGGCAAAGAACACGGTGACTTCCCAATCCGCCAGTGACAGGCTATGTGGACCTTGGGGAATGTGTTACTCTCACTGAACCTCAGCTCCCTCATCAGTAAAATGGAGCAGTAAATAGCTACTCGTGTCGCGTTTCGTGAGGACTGTATAACTCATGAACATCACTTAGAACTGGTCCTTGTTCAGACTTGGTGCTCGGCAAATCTTGGATTTCTTTTTGCTGTCTCTGCTAACAGAAGAGTGAATAAGATTCTAAGAGTTGAAATTCATGTCAGGTGAAGATTTGCAGTCTGAGAAGAGTAGATTTGGAGGCATGTGAGATGGCCCTGTCCTATCGGCCAGACGTTGTTCTGAGGGCTTTACTTGGATTATCTCTTTTGCCCTCCTGGATAGCCCTGTGAAGGAAGTCCTGTTTTGGTTGGCATTTTACAGATCAGGAAACTCAGGCTCAGGGAAGATGTGTTTAGGCCAAGCCTCCATAGCTAGGAAGAGACAGAGCTGAGCTAGAACCTGACCCTCTGCGTCCCTTCTAGACGGCCATGTTGCATCTCTTGCATTCTGGAGTGTTGACGTTTGGTAGGTTGTCAGGGGGAAGTGTTTTGTGGTAAATGGAGAAATCCAGACGGATTGGGTGCCAGGAGAGTCTGAGTCCAGGACCAGCTGATGACGAGCTGGGTCATAACTCTACAGGTGCCCATACCCCTCTGCCTCCCACTTTACTGTGTTTTGCTCAGCTGCCCTTCAGGCATTTTGCTGGACAGTCGCTAATATCCCTTCCAGACTGAAAAACGTGGTGAGGCCAGGCTTTCCATTCTACCCAGTGGATGACCCCAGGGCCAAGGGGCCGTGGCTGAGTTGGACATGGAGTGCATTTATCGTGATCGGGATGGCAGGGACTGGGTGGGGTTTGAGTGAGAGAATGTGTTCCCAAGGCAGCTGGGAGCTGTCTGGTTATCTGGCGTGTCACACCCCTTGGTCCCCCTCATCCCCTTGACTCCTGTTCAGCTGACTGCATGGTGAAGAGGCCTGGAGGGGGCTGGGGAAAACACCATCACACTCCATATATTCACATCTGCCACAGATGGCGTCTCCTCTGGGATGCAGCATAATAAATGGTCCATGGGAGTATCATGGTGACCTTTTCAAAGGGTTTTCTTGGGTCCCAGCTAGAGGCAGAGATGCAAATTGATGTGTCTTCTTAGTCTGCATCTTCATTTACTGAATCCTGTTGTTTTGGGGAGAAAGAGCAGGGCTTGCGGTCTAAATCATCTCCTTCCCAGGAATCACTGCTTAGGATTTTTCCAGAAAAGTCTGCCTAATCCCTGACTCCTCCTCCACCCTGATGTTGAGAGTCTCAGTTTTCCTGTCACCTTTCATCCACGTTCCAGGCTCTGGGACTTGGCTTCCTCTGTGATCCCTTACACCTTTGTATTTTTCCAAGCCTTACCCTGGAGTCTGCCCCCTTCCACAGACCTGCCCAGGTCACTAAGCCCATAAAGATTGGCTGAACTATGAATTACTGAAGGGCAGGGGCACTGATTCCTCTATCTAGAATGTACCTGGCACTCTGAAGATGCTCAGTAGATACTGTAAAAAAGAATGAATGAGAACAAATGAAGGGAAAAACACCAGCCAGCACTATTTAGCCCTTCAGAATTTCCTGGTTGTTTCATGTTGGTCATTTATTGATTCTGACCTCAGAAGTCAGAGGCCTGAATTCAAATCGCAGCCCTTCCACTAACTTGGGCGCATTAGTTAAATTCTCTAAAATTGTTTCTTCAACATTGGGGAATATCTCACAGGGTTTTAAGGAGGTTTAAATGAGATTATAAACATAATACTCTTAAGTAGTTACAACAAGTGCTCAAGAAATCCTAGCTTGCTCTGGTGTATGTACCGGGAGGTCAGGACACCGCCTTATATTACTCCTGCTGATTTGGTGTTTAATTGTCCCTCAGTAAACCCATCTTGAGTGCTTATTGGATAAGGACCCCACCATATAAAAAGAGAGCAAAAAGGGACTCCACATAGGGGTCTGACACATTTGTAATAAAACAGGGTATTGTTTTCTTTATCAGAATTGTGCTAGCTCAGAGGCTTAATAGCAGCCGTTATGGGTACAAAGAGAGGCACAGAGAAACATGAGGTGAAGGCCGTTGTTACATCAGTGCTCTCTGTCGTCTCTGGCCACGATGTTCCTAAACTGTGGCGCTTGTATTTGAAAGGCGAATCACTCCAGGACGACACCGCTTTTAAAGATGATGATAGATGCCTACGAGACAGGAACACACAGAACCAGGCTCCGCTGCAGGAAGTTAAACATGCCAAGTGCCAAGTGCCTCTGCTGGCCTCCAAAGGGAAGCGGGGGTATCAAATCACTAGAAAGATGAACTCCCATCTCAGTCTCCTTAACTTGGATCAACCTCTGCTTTTACATACATGCTGCTGTTGGCCACTGTTTAGAAGCCTTTATCTTGGGCTAAAATGTGCATATTGTAGGGCAGAGATATCTCACCACTTCCCTGAAAATAAATAGCTATGCTCACGGGCAGGACTGGCAAGGAAGGAGGGTCACAGCAGTCCTCTGACATCCAGCAGGGCTGTTTAGCTGGGGAGCTTTGTGTAGGCATTCTGGGTACAGCCTGGTGTATCCAGAATGGAGGCGGGTACAGGGGTAGGGGTGATGGACCCCATGCAGGCGGAGGCTGCAGAGGAGAAGGAGAGCCTCCCCCAGGCCCTGTTTCTGGCTCTAGTGTCTGAAGGTTGAGGGCCTGAGCAGCAAACAGTGGAGGAGGGAGCCCCAGAGCCCGAGTAGGGGCAAGTCAGGCTACAGCCAGCCTGCAGTAAACAGGCTCATTAATCGGGGATGAATTCAATTTCCCTACAAGAACGGCTGCGACTGTCATGGGCATCTGCAAAAGAATAATAACAACCCTTGAACCTGCAGAATGCTTTATGCTTCTGAAAATGCTCTGGAGTCCATGAGCTCCTCTGATGCTCCCAGGAGGCTTCAGAGGTGGGGAGGGCTGGCACTGCTGTCTCCTCAGCAGAGATGCAGAGGGCTGAGTGGCCTGTATAAGGCCACCCAGCTCGACGCCAAGGAACTGGATCTGATGCCTCCCTAATTTCTATAACTCGTTCATTCATTCAGCAGATCTCTTGCACATTTTTTGTGTCAGGCATTAATTTAGGCTTAATAAATATGGAGATCTGAGACTTGCCTTCAAATAATCCCAACAGTTTATGCATTTCAATAAAGCAGCTTTGCAGTGTTTCCCTGTCAGTTTCTCTTGGGAAGCACCAGATTTGGTGCTTTGCTGTAAGGTTCAAAGGTTTCAATTTTTATTTCCTCAATCCCTGTTTTGTGGTGGGGTAGGAAGAGGGGGGCCCCCGCTCTTTTGAGCGAGTTTGCAAACCTAACCCCATTTACATGGGGCTGCTCTCTCTCTCTCTTTTTTTTTTTTAGCATCTCCTCAAAACCAAAGGACTGGTGCTATGATGTTCCCTCGATTATGTCTTTAGGTGCATGTCTGTCCCCAGACAGATTATAAGCTTCTTAAGCGTCCTAGTGTCTTGCTTATCTTGGCGACCTGCTCTCATGGCTCTCACCATAATGGTAGGCTCTCAGCATATAATAATTGGATTGAGTTGGAGTAGAGACATTACCGTGTTTAAGTTCACGTCTCTGCGTGTGTCTGTGCATGTGTGAATATGTATGTGTTGGGTTGGCTTAATCTGAAGTGTGGAAAAAATATTATTTACTTCTGTGGTTTGTTTTTAGGGATGCTAGAAAGATCTCTTCCCTAGAAATATATCTTATTTCCTGGTCCAGCATGCAATGATAATTTTTATCATTAGAAATATACTTGTTTATTGTAAGGATGAGCATCTGTAGTTCTGTACACGTAGTACGAATTAGTCAGTGGTCTTTTCTTTGAGCTCTAGGAGCAATTACAGTAGTGAGTGTAGCCTGCAGCCTGTGGAGGTGAAGAGGAGACAAAAGGAGGCAAAGGGCAGAGAAAGTGGAAAAAGCTGAGGCACTGAAGACAAACTGCTTCTTTGTAATTCAGTTGAGAGCTGGTGTTGGTCTTATCTTACCAAGTAGATTGGCAGAACTTCAGGGGGGCAGAATACGCATTTCTCCCTAAGAAGCAGTTATTAAGTAGACACGACACAGAAGACCCTGTGCCTGCACATGGTACCCCAGGAAGATCCATTGCTGAGTGTGTGGGTTGCAGCCTCAGGCAGGCAGTGTTGGCTTTGGTGACCATCACTGTGAGAATGACACATGAGGGTCCACATGTGGGCGGAAGGGTTCACCTCTGATATCCCTGTCCATCGCCTCTGCTGACACTGCTCAGGACCCCTTGACAGGAGAGACCACGTCCTGCAGTGAAAAGTGCGTCTGCAAGGCTTTGGATGGAGCTAGCTGGGTTTAATTCCAGCTCAGGTACTTTTGAGCTTTATGACCTTGACTAGAATGATTTAACCTCTCCAACCACCAGAGATAAAAACAACACTGACCTTGTCCATGTGATGGGAGTGTTAAATGAGATAACACGTATGCAGGGCCTGTTACTAACTTATTATTAATATGCCTGGCGAGTTAGATTTCTCTTTCTTAAAACATTTTTTTATAGTTCATAAAGGAATCTCCCATTTAAGGTAGTCAGTTTAAAAAGCCTTTCCCCAGAAAGTGTAGTGTACAAATTTAAGAGTTGGCGGAGAACATCAGGAAAGAGAAGAGCTCCCAGAGGGGGCTGTCCCCCTGCAGCTCGTCTTTCACGGTGCTCTCCTGCCTGGTGAATGTTGGTAGTGGGCAGGGGGCCCGGCTGCTCCGTAGAAGCTGTGCCACTGCATTGTTCTTGGCACTTACGCCAGCTCTTCAGGGCTCTCAAAAAATTGGCTTAGGAGATAGTTTGAAAGTTGTTACTTGGGATTAAGGAAACTCCAGGTGGCTTTTGAGAGCTGCCCCCGAATGCAGCCGGAGATGCACCCTTAGCTGTTCACTTTCGGGGCTTTCATTATTTTTCATGTTTATTTCTGGCTGGAGCCAGAGGTGGGGTATTCATGAGCTCTCACCATCTGATTTTTCTTTTCTTTTTTTTTTTTTTTTTACCAATCCCTTTGTTTCTTTGGGAGAGAAGGAAGCTTGCTCCCCGAGCCGCTCTGCCCCACTGTAGGATTCAAGGAAACTGGCCCTTGTAATTGAAAATGACCTATGAAAATGACAAAGCCCTTGACTCCCTTCCTGGCTAAAGCGTCAAGATCAGAGGTGATGGTGGAAATTAATGAAAGCTGCAGCTGAGCTTCTGGCCTGTTGGTGGCTGCTGAGATGAAAAGGCAGCAACTGAAGTCGGCTTTGGGGATGAGCGTCCCGATAAGGATTTCTGTTTGGGACACAGTTATTACACATGCCACGGACTCCAGCCAGGCCACGGGTTTCTTGAAACCAGTTCTGACTTGTTCACTAATAACTCGTTTTCTTTCCTTTCAAAGTGCAACCTCTTTCCCTCTAATCTGACCACCCCCTCCCCCAAGGAAAAATACAGTCCTCCAAACACGATACAGTAGTAGCTCAAAGTGAAGTCAAATGCATGTTTCTCTCTCTCTGCTTCTTCCTTTTAGTAGCAGAATGAGGCTTGGTTGAGCTCTTTTTCTTTTTCATCTGGGCTCATCCCCTTGGGCTGGTGTTAAACAGCTGTCATACTTGGGCTGCCCAGGAATCCACTTATGAAACAAACCAGCCAACCTTCTTAATTGTCCTCCTGTGACAGGACTAAATTTGTCGACCTAATTTTTGAATGCTTGAGTTCCTGGGCCTCGGGCCTCTGAGGGTCATCGCTGAATACGGCCAGTCATTTGCCCTCAGCCAGACCCTCTTGTGAATTGATTGGGTGGAGCTCAGAAAGCCTGGTGGTTGGAGTCTAACTTCAAACATAGAAGGAGGAAAAGGAATAAGGCCACGGGACTGGCATGAGCTTGTGAAAAACAAAGCTATTTCTTGTTCGTGTTGTTTTCTTCATAATGTTCCAGTGTCTTCCTGAGAGAAGTAAACACCCAGGTGTAAAGAACGTGCTCTAGGGCTTCCCTGGTGGCGCAGTGGTTGAGAGTCCGCCTGCCAATGCAGGGGACACGGGTTTGTGCCCCAGTCTGGGAAGATCCCACATGCCACGGAGCGGCTGAGCCTGTGGGCCATGGCTGCTGAGCTTGCGTGTCCGGAGCCTGTGCTCCACAACGGGAGAGGCCACAGCAGTGAGAGGCCCTCATACCGCAAAAAAAAAAAAAAAAAAAAAAAGAACATGCTCTAAGTGGGGCATGCCTGTACCCGGGCTGGCAGGGATATCCTGGCACACATACATGTACATGTACACACGTGTTTGGTTGCATGTGAGGGCTGTGTTCTAGAGAGTGCAGTGATGCTTTGTTCTATCAAGATTTAGAAATATATTTTAAATTGACATGGATGAATTCATCGTTCATGTTTTTGCATTTTATTTTTGGCATCTCAAAAGAGCTATGCCATTATAGTAATTTTTTATGACCTTGATGATTATGCGGTTTATTCGATTAAATGGTTGTTCTATTCTCTCTTGAGGAATGAGGTCTTCTGAAGACTGTTTTGTACAACAAAAAGCTGTACTCTTTGCAAGTGAACTTTTTCTTTCAAAATGTTCCCATCTCTGAGTCCTCTCTTTCGACTTTTTCAATTGGAAACTTTCTTCAGGTATTTGTCATCTTTCTTGCTTGGTGTTCAGGCTTTTAACGTGATGACGTTTTCTTTGTTCACAACTCACCCACACATTTATGACATTTGACACTGATCCAGCCCAGACAGTCTCCAGAAACAGGTTCATCAGGAACTGTTCTTGAAGCAGCAGTTCATGGACGTAGCCTCTTGTAAATACCTGTTCGTATCTGAGAACTTGGGAATATATGAGGCAGTAGTTTTCTCCCACTTGTTCTTTCTTTCTGGTCAGGCTTTACATGTCTTCTTGAGGAGACTGTGCCCAAATTGCAGTATTTGTAGCTTCTTTGTGACAGATCTTCACGGGTTCCACATCTTCACTGTCTCTTGGGACCCCAGGGCAGAAGAGTGGATGCAAAGGCTCTGAGACAGACACATTTGTGTGTATATAGATGGAAGCCATCAGAGGCATTGAAAAGTGAAATAGCTTTCATGTCACAGTCCAGGAAATTTCTTACTTTCTGCAAATTTGGGTTTATATGGAGTAAAGTCCATGGTTCAGCACTGACAGTAACTTCACTTCTTTCCCTAAGACTCACAACCCAAAACCCAAGGGCTGAAGATAACAGGGGACGTTTCTTGACACCATTCATATTCCTGTAGAGACTCACAGCCTATTCAGCTGACTCTCCTATTTCTCCCTCCCAATGGTGGTGGCCAGAGCAAAGCGAGGGGAACCCAGGATACACACCACAGAGGTGCGTGCCTCAGAGTTGTCTGGTGGACTCTACTGGCCATTCACACATCTGACACTCTGCAGGTCATTAGAAATATGAGGGAGCTATTGGCCATGGCTGGATCCAGACTTGTAAACACACAGAACGTCCACATCCAGTAGTTCATGCTCAGTGCAGGCATAAACACTTTAATTTCAGCCACCAGCTGTCATGGGACCACGTTGACTGGGATCCTTTGTATCTGAGAGATATCAAGACACTGGGGACAAGTGAAAAGACCATCTTGATTTTTCTTCTCCAAAGTCCTGATTCAGGTGAAGCAGAAGCTGTGTTTGTAGAGGGTCAGCAGGGGTTTTCAAAGTAGTTCAGGCAAATGGATTGAATTTTTCTGAGTTTTTCTGCCATGGTCACATAGAAGCTTACCATGCCAGGGCAAATTCTTAGGCCTGTTTGTATTACTGGCTTCAACTCTCTGATGACTCTGACCAAATTGCTCAGTTCCAGGTTTTCCTGAATCTGCTTCTTTTGGGAGAACTAAAAGCACTCTGGGCAGATGAAAAGCCTTTTATCAGTCTCCATCACCAAAGAGGCAAGGCACCTTAGACAGGTGCTGTGTCCATACCTCGTGGAGTAGGGCTCTCAAAGTGGTTCCTGCAACAGGGGAAGGACAGTGCTTCCTGGAGTTCAGCCATAGGTGCTCTTCAGTTGAGGCCCTCTCCTCAGGCATCCGATTCTGAAGGCTCCCAGTGCCTCTGGAGGGATTTTGAGTCACTGCTGCCATTTTATTAGAATAGGTGAGATCATACCTTTCCCCCACATTCTGCTACACCCATTTCTCTCCTTTGACTGTATTTCCATTAAAAAGCCAATCAAAATAAGACAGGGAATTCACCCACCTGTACAGGACTCCAGGATTTCTAGATGGTAATTTGTAGGTTCTGTGTTTACCCAACTATCAAAGAACATTTTACTTGGTACCTCCTTTCTTTAGGAAGTATGTGAGGAGATACAGAGTGTTTAATGGTGAAGAGGAAAGGCTTGGACCAGAAAATAGTAGTCAGTATTACTTTGTATAAGACGGAAAGTATTTGCTTTAATTTGTATATAGAATTTCTTTCTTAGCATGATCAAAAAATACAAAAAGGTATGTATTTAAAAATTTTGCAACACATACTAACAAAAGCAAATTGGCAATATTTGCATGACATAAAACTGAAAGGGTCAACATTAATTATAACAGATTCCTTCCCCAAATCTGCCTGTAGTATGTAGTCCTAGAAATTTGTGGGACTCTTTCTCCTCACGCATATATCACTGAGTCAAATAATGAAGGCTCCTCGAGTGGAAATTATCGGAATCAGATGGTGATCAAAATACACTGAAGCCAAGGGAGATGGAGTTTCCAGTGTTTGCGCCTCTCCTTCTCCCTCTGTATTTCATGGAGGAAAAGTGGAGCCTCAGTCACATTATAGGAGCCCTTTTTATATGGCAAGGTCAGCCTCTGGGATTCCAAAAAGAAGGAGGAGGGAGAGTAAGGGCTAACGGGAAGGGAAGAGATGCCCCTTTTCCACACAACTTTTCTTGTTCTTAACAAAATTTGGAATTCCCTGAAGAGTACAGTTCTTTGTGCTGAAAGTGTCCTCTTCATAGTCTGTAGGAAGAAACAGTGGGGGCCAGGATGAAAGCAGCCTATGCCTCAGGGACTGACCTTGTATTGGGGTGCTTGGCAAATAGGGCCAGGAGTACTGTTGGATATAAGGATAGCAAATGGAAGTAGCTGGATATAGCAATCCCACTCCTGGGCATATATCTGGAGAAAACTATAATTTGAAAAGATACGTGCAACCCCTATGTTCATAGCAGCACGATTTACAACAGCCAAGACATAGAAACAACCTAAATGTCCATGGACAGAGGAATGGATAAAGCTGATGTTGTACATATATACAGTGGAATATTACTCAGCCATAAAAAAGAGTGAAATAATGCCATTTGCAACAACATGGATGGACCTAGATATTATCATACTAAGTGAAGTAAGTCAGAAAGAGACAGACAAGTACCATACAAATCATATGTCTAATATATGACACAGATGAACTTATCTATGAAGTATAAACAGACTCACAGACATAGAGAACAGACTTTTGGTTGCCATGGGGGAAGGAGAGTGGGGGAGGGACGGAGTGGGAGGTTGGGATTAGAAGATGCGAGCTATGTTTTATGTATATACACACACACACACATATATTTATATACACACACACATATATATGTATAACTGAATCACTTTGCTGTATACCAGAAACTAACAGAACACTGTAGATCAAATATACTTCAGTAAAATAAATTTGAAAAAAAAAGAAGTAGCTGGATGTGCTCATCATTTAACAAATTCACGAAGCCCAGTTGGGCAGGGCAAGAGCACTTTTGGAGCATTTAAAAGATGAGAGTCTGTTAAATGGGGGAAAACAGTGTATTTTGTAGGAATAGAGGAAACAGAAGGGCCACTTGCATTGACAGTCATCCTAGTATCTACTGATTTCATCGTGCATTTCTGGTGTGCAAGCTATGCAGTACCAATGTGATCGCCTTTCTCCTGTGCTCCATTCTGGTGTTCTGTTTTCCTTCCTTATTTTCCAGGGTTCCTTCTTTGATCTTTTTTTTTTTTTTTTTTTTTTCTGTTTCAAGAGCTTCCTTTAGCCATTCTTTTGGAATAGGTCTGCTGGTAAAAAAATTTTCTTAGTTTTCTTTCATTTGAGAATGTTTTGATTTACCCTTTCATTCCTGAAGGAAATTTTTGTTGGATAGAGAATTTGGGGTTGACAGTATTTTTTTTTTCAGTTCTTAGAAAATATCATGCCACTTCTTCCTGGTGTCACTCACTTCTCATGAGAAATCCCTCACTTCTCATGAGAAATCCACTGTCTTTCAAATTGATTTTTCCCTTGTCTGTAAGGTATTGTTTCTCTCTTGCAGATTGCTAGATCTTTTTCTTTGTCTTTAGGTTTCAGAAGTTTGTGATAAGTCTTGGTATGGGTTTCTTTGGAATTATCCTGTTTAGGATTCGCTAAGTTTTTTGAATCTTTAGGTTTGTGTCTTTTGCCAAATTTGGGAAAATTTTAGTCATTATCATTTTTGTGGTTAAAATATGTTTTCAATTAAAAATTTAAATTATTATAAAGAGAATGTTAATAACCCCCCCACACATATATACTCTTTTTTTTTTAACATCTTTATTGGAGTATAATTGCTTTACAATGGTGTGTTAGTTTCTGCTTTATAACAAAGTGAATCAGTTACACATATACATATGTTCCCATATCTCTTCCCTCTTGCATCTCCCTCCCTCCCACCCTCCCTATCCCACCCTTCTAGGTGGTCACAGAGCACAGAGCTGATCTCCCTGTGCTATGCGGCTGCTTCCCACTAGCTATCTATTTTACGTTTGGTAGTGTATATATGTCCATTCCACTCTCTCACTTTGTCCCAGCTTACCCTTCTCCCTCCCTGTATCCTCAGGTCCATTCTCTAGTAGGTCTGTGTCTTTATTCCCATCTTGCCCCTAGGTTCTTCATGACCCATGACCTTTTTTTTGTTTTTAGATTCCATATATATGTGTTAGCATACGGTATTTGTTTTTCTCTTTCTGACTTACTTCACTCTGTATGACAGTCTGTAGGTCCATCACCTCACTACAAATAACTCAGTTTTGTTCCTTTTTATGGCTGAGTAATATTCCATTGTATATGTGTGCCACATCTTCTTTATCCATTCATCTGGACACTTAGGTTGCTTCCATGTCCTGGCTATTGTAAATAGGGCTGCAGTGAATATTTTGGTACATGACTCTTTTTGAATTATGGTTTTCTCAGGGTATATGCCCAGTAGTGGGATTGCTGGGTCATATGGTAGTTCTATTTGTAGTTTTTTAAGGAACCTCTGTACTGTTCTCCATAGTGGCTGTATCAATTTACATTCCCGCCAACAGTGCAAGAGGGTTCCCTTTTCTCCACACCCTCTCCAGCATTTATTGTTTGTAGATTTTTTGATGATGACCATTCTGACTGGTGTGAGATGATATCTCATTGTAGTTTTGATTTGCATTTCTCTAATGATTAATGATGTTGAGCATTCTTTCATGTGAATGTTGGCAATCTGTATATCTTCTTTGGAGAAATGTCTATTTAGGTCTTCTGCCCATTTTTGGATTGGGTTGTTTGTTTTTTTGTTATTGAGCTGCATGAGCTGCTTGTAAATTTTGGAGATTAATCCTTTGTCAGTTGCTTCATTTGCAAATATTTTCTCCCATTCTGAGGGTTGTCTTTTTGTCTTGTTTATGGTTTCCTTGCTGTGCAAAGGCTTTGAAGTTTCATTAGGTCCCATTTGTTTATTTTTGTTTTTATTTCCATTTCTCTAGGAGGTGGGTCAAAAAGGACCTTGCTGTGATTTATGTCATAGAGTGTCCTGCCTATGTTTTCCTCTAAGAGTTTGATAGTGTCTGGCCTTACATTTAGGTCTTTAATCCACTTTGAGTTTATTTTTGTGTATGGTGTTAGGGAGTGTTCTAATTTCATTCTTTTACATGTAGCTGTCCAGTTTTCCCAACACCGCTTATTGAAGAGGCTGTCTTTTCTCCACTGTATATTCTTGCCTCCTTTATCAAAGATAAGGTGACCATATGTGCGTGGGTTTACCTCTGGGCTTTCTATCCTGTTCCATTGATCTATCTTTCTGTTTCTGTGCCAGTACCATACTGTCTTGATTACTGTAGCTTTGTAGTATAGTCTGAAGTCAGGGAGCCTGATTCCTCCAGCTCCGGTTTTCTTTCTCAAGATTGCTATGGCTATTTGGGGTCTTTTGTGTTTTCATACAAAACACAAAAAAATTTCATGTGAAATGTTTTGTTCTAGTTCTGTGAAAAATGCCATTGGTAGTTTGATAGGGATTGCATTGAATCTGTAGATTTCTTTGGGTAGTAGAGTCATTTTCACAATGTGGATTCTTCCAATCCAAGAACATGGTATATCTCTCCATCTGTTTGTATCATCTTTAATTTCTTTCATCAGTTTCTTATAGTTTTCTGCATACAGTTCTTTTGTCTCCTTAGGTAAGTTTATTCCTAGATATTTTATTCTTTTTCTTGCAATGGTAAATGGGAGTGTTTTCTTAATTTCACTTTCAGATTTTTCATCATTAGTGTATAGGAATGCCATAGATTTCTGTGCACTAATTTTGTATCCTGCTACTTTACCAAATTCATCGATTAGTCCTAGTAGTTTTCTGGTAGCATCTTTAGGATTCTCTATGTATAGTATCATGTCATCTGCAAACTGTGACAGCTTAACTTCTTCTTTTCCGATTTGAATTCCTTTTATTTCTTTTTCTTCTCTGATTGCTCTGGCTAAAACTTCCAAAACTATGTTGAATAAGAGTGGTGAGAGTGGGCAGCCTTGTCTTGTTCCTGATCTTAGTGGAAATGGTTTCAGTTTTTCACCATTGAGCACGGTGTTGGCTGTGGGTTTGTCATTTATGGCCTTTACTATGTTGAGGAATGTTCCCTCTATGCCTACTTTCTGGAAGATTTTTATCGTAAATGGGTGTTGAATTTTGTCAAAAGCTTTTTCTGCATCTATTGAGATGATCATATGGTTTCTCTCCTTCAGTTTGTTACTATGGTGTATCACGTTGATTGATTTGTGTATATTGAAGAATCCTTGCATTCCTGGGATAAACCCCACTTGATCGTGGTGTATGATCCTTTTAATGTGCTGTTGGATTCTGTTTGATAGTATTTTGTTGAGGATTTTTGCATCTATGTTCATCAGTGATATTTGCCTGTAGTTTTCTTTCTTTGTGACATCTTTTTCTGGTTTTTGTATCAGAGTGATGGTGGCCTTGTAGAATGAGTTTGGGAGTGTTCCTCCCTCTGCTATATCTTGGAAGAGTTTGAGAAGGGTAGGTGTTAGCTCTTCTCTAAATGTTTGATGGAATTTGCCTTTGAAGCCATCTGGTCCTGGGCTTTTGTTTATTGGAAGATTTTTAATCACAGTTTCAATTTCAGTGCTTGTGATTGGTCTGTTCATAGTTTCTATTTCTTCCTGGTTCAGTCTCGGAAGGTTGTGCATTTCTAAGTGTTTGTCCATTTCTTCCAGGTTGTCCGTTTTATTGGCATATAGTTGCTTGTAGTAATCTCTCATGATCCTTTGTATTTCTGCAGTGTCAGTTGTTACTTGTCCTTTTTCATTTCGAATTCTATTGATTGGAGTCCTCTCCCTTTTTTTCTTGGTAAGTCTAGCTAATGGTTTATCAATTTTGTTTATTTTCTCAAAGAACCAGCTTTTAGTTTTACTGATCTTTGCTATCGTTTCCTTCATTCCTTTTTCATTTATTTCTGATCTGATCTTTATGATTTCTTTCCTTCTCCTAACCTTGGGGTTTTTTTGTTCTTCTTTCTCTAATTGCTTTAGGTGTAAGGTTAGGTTGTTTATTTGAGACGATTCTTGTTTTTTAAGGTAGGATTGTATTGCTATAAAGTTCCCTCTTAGAACTGTTTTTGCTGCATCCCATAGGTTTTGGGTCATCGTGTTTTCATTGTCACTTGTTTCTAGGTATTTTTTGATTACCTCTTTGATTTCTTCAGTGATCTCTTGGTTATTAAGTAGTGTGTTGTTTAGCCTCCACCACATATATACTCTTATCCAATCCCACCTTCCTTTGGTAACCAATAGTAGCATTTTGGTGTGTTTCTTTTCCCCCCCAGCTTTATTGAGGTATATGTAATTGGCATACAATGTACTGCACATAATTAGTTTATACAATTTGGTGAGTTTGGACATATGTATATATTCATGGCACACCACGACAATCCAATAAAGATATTCATCACCTCCAAAGGTTTTCTTGCATCTCTTTGGGGTTTGTTTTGTTTTGTGAGAATACAACATGAGTTCTGCTCTCTTACATTTTTAAGTGCAGGGTACTATATTTTTAACTACAGGTACCATGTTGCATCGCAGAACTCTGGAACTTACTCCTCCTGTGGAACTGTAACTTTAAACTCATTAAAATACAGCTCCCCATATATTCTTCCCCCATCCCTTGGTAACCCCCATTCAGTTGTCTACTTCTGTATGTTTGACTGTTTGAGGTGCCTCATGTAGGAGGAATCATGCAATATTTATCCTCTGTGACTGACTTGTTTCACTTAGCGTAATGTCTTCCAGGTCCATTCTTGTTGTGTTGCAAATGGTGGGAGTTCCTTATTTTTAAAGGCCTAATAACATTCCACTACATGTATATACACATTGTCTTTATCCCTTCATCTGCCATTGGATGTTTGGGTGATTTCCATGTCTTGGCTATTGTGAGTAATGCTGTAATGAATATGGGAGTGCAGATCCTGGTTTTTGAGATCCTGATTTAATTCTTTTGGCTGTAAACCCGGAAGTGGGATTGCTGAGTCATATGGTACTTTCATGGTAATTTTTTGAAGAATCTCCATACTGTTTTCCACGGAGGCTGCACCACTTCATTTTATTTTATTTTTATTATTATTTTTTTTGCACCACTTTACATTCCCGTTGACAGTGTACAAGTGTTAGAGATATGGGGATATATGCATATGTATAGCTGATTCACTTTGCTATAAAGCAGAAACTAACACACCCTTGTAAAGCAATTATACCCCAATAAAGGTGTTAAGAAACAACAAGAGGGCTTCCCTGGTGGCGCAGTGGTTGAGAGTCCGCCTGCCGATGCAGGGGACGCGGGTTCATGCACCGGTCCGGGAAGATCCCACGTGCCGCGGAGCGGCTGGGCCTGTGAGCCATGGCCGCTGAGCCTGCGCTCCACAATGGGAGAGGCCACAGCAGTGAGAGGCCCACGTACCGCAAAAAAAAAAAAAGAAAACAACAATAACAAAAAAAACCAACAGTGTACAAGTGTTCCAATCCCTCCACAACCTCGCCAATCCTCGTTTTCTTTCGATTTTTAAGAAAAATTTTTTTAAATTAAATAATCAGTGTTGGGAATGGAAAAGCCTTTTTCTTCAAATGATCTCTCTACTCAAGGGACTCCTGGTCTGGGGGAGGGGAGGTTAAGCTTAATGCTTGAATGATGTAGTAGGAGGAGGGGTAGCAGATGTGCTGTGAGAGGCATTCACCTTGTGCTGGTGTTCCTTGACCAGAGGCATCACCATGGGGGTGGGGGAGGCCAGCAGGAGGTGGGTGCCTTATAACTGTGCCCAAGGCGTTCTTTTCAATAAGTCTACGTTACTGAGAGTGGGCTCTCAGGACAGCAGCGGATTGAGTTCTACTTCCCTGGGAGAGCCATCCCCGTGCTGTCCTAAGCCCCTTTGCACACATGAGCATGCTTTGGTGAGGTAGCGGGCTGGGGCTGGGAGACACAGAAAGTCTGCCTGGTCTGTACAGATGTAGATGTGGAGGCTTGGAAGAGAGGTTAGGAACAGGACAATGAAAAGCATCCTTTATTCAGGCATAAGATTAAGGCTAGCGCTCCAAGGAAAGGATTTCAGAATGGGCGTCCCTAAACCTTTGTTCATTCATGGTGATGATGGTAATCAATCATGATGATAATGATGCCAATAATAATAGTTATAAACTCTGATCACGATGCTTTCAGCATTTCCCATTTCATCACCTCATCTGATCCTCACACCACTGTGAGATGGATATTTTCGTCTCCATGTTACAGATGAAGAAGTCAGCTCTTAGAAGCTTGAAGGGCTTGTGCACGGTGGCTGGCAAGAGAGTGATGGGGCAGCTTTCTCAGGCCAGAGTTCTCCCCTTTACCCATCATCCCTCTGCGCTCTAAACTCAAACCTCTAAAACAGTCTTGTTAAAAACAAAAACCCAAAACAAAAACTGAAAACAAACAGTCATATCTTTGCCTTGCCTTCCCTATCTCACTCTTGGATCCCTGACATGCTGGGCCTGCTTGGGGGATGTTTACTTATGCCAGTGCATCCTGTTGAATGAGCTTCCTAGCTTGTAATAGCAAATATTCTATTATAATAGTGATGATCATTATCAATTATAATAATGCTATTTTTAAAATTAAAACACAAACCATTTGCGGAGGATAGTGAAATATTTGCTTTTTCTTATGAATCCTCACAACAGTCCTGTGAGGAGCATGTTACCTCCACTGCTACAGATGAAGGACCTGAAGGTTAGAGACGCTGAGTGACTTGCCTAAAACAGTGTACTAGCGAATAAGGGGCAAAGCCAGGATATGAAACCAGATCAGATTCCAAGCCCAGGCTTTAACCCCCAAACTTAATTTTCTCTCACACTAATGTGTTCTAATGCTAGGTTTGCAGAATCTGGACTCTGTTTTCACCCCCGGAATGCATCATGAACATAGAGAAGGGAAAGACCCTCAGAATCATCTTCCTGCAGTGTCCCCCTTGCCTTTTGCCTTCCGTAGGCTGCTGCTTTGGTGTTGCATGCCTGGGACCATTTTTAAGGCTGTGCTGCTCAAGATCTGAGTGGTGTATCAAAACGGAAGACTCGTTGTTCACTTCACGGGCGTTAATCAATGGTAAATTTGAATGGAATTGGTATATGCATATGACATGCACATTAATGCCAAATGTGTTTATCGTAATTAGTGCTATTACAATGAATACCAAAGGAATCAGGGAATGATTAGCTATACTTAGGATTTGTTACGGTTTGTTTAAAAAAGTTAAACATAAAATTAGTTGTGGTTTGCAGAGCGGTGTTTCATTTGCACAATGAAGATGACCGCAAGCCTTTGATTTTTGTGAGTTGGGAGGTTTCCCATGCAAAATGTTACAGCAAACTGAGTTAATGGGTCTCTCATCCTCAATTAATGATGTGGTTTTCCTTTTTCAATCATTTGTGTCTCCCAGCTGGTTCCCTATTGTCACACCTATATGGAAAGGTCTACCAACTCAGAGAGATGAAGATGGAGGAGATAGAAAAGTAGACTCTAAAAATCTAAAAGGATCAGTGTATATTTTTAAAAGACATATGCTAAATTAACAAGGGATGGGCTATTCATATTTATTGATCTCTACTGTGTTCTGGTGCCTTCATTTGTGTGATCCCCATTTAATCCTCAAGATGATTCTGTGAGTCAAGTATTAAAGTGAGAAGACCAAGGCTCAGAGAAATTTGCTTGTTCAAAGTTACCCAGCTGCTGGGTGGAGACGCAGGGATTCAACTCTAGGTCTTTGTGGATTCAAATCCATGCTTACTCTACTGAGTGGGGTACTTCCCCCTAAGTGGCTGAAGACCTAAACTAGTGAAGCCAGTGCCATGGGGGTGATTTGCAGGGAATGTTGCTCCATGGTCCTGTGGCTCAGCTGCACCCGTCATCTGGCTGGCCACCTCCCAGTGGGGAGAGTTGGTCAGAAAGAAGACAGGAGAAAAGAGAACAACTAGTTTCGGACAAATCCAACTCTGCCAATGGATCAGCTGCTCAGTGTTTGTCCTGCCATGACTTTTGTTTTCAAAGGATGGGCTTCTGAAGAGGTAATAGGTCATACTGAGGCGTCCATTCATACAACAAACATTTGCTGAGCACTTCCGTATGCTGGGGATTCTTCCCAGCCCTAGTGAGGCAGATGAATAGCACAGTCACATATGCAAGTAGCTTATATTATAGGGGTCTAAATAGACACACAGATACTTCCAAAGCACTGCGGGAAGTCTGTGATAGAGACACAAGGTTCCTGGAGCATCAGTGAGGGGTGCTGACCTAACCTGGAGATTGTAAGGGGGCGAGAAATGCTTCCCGTATGTGGAGTGTAGGTTGTTTCTTAAAGATTATTGAATGCCTATTCAGTATAAGTTACTGTGCTATATACCCTGTGCATACATCCTGTAACCCTGGGACCATGTTCTACAAGGGAGTTGCCACTGGGACTGTTCTCAGCACCTACTACAGTGCCTGGCATGTAGGAGGCATCAGTAAACGCCTGCTGAATGAATGAACAAGTACACATGGAAAATGGCAAACAACTCCTGTGAGCCAGTTTCCTCTCTCCGCCTTTACATTTCCGCACCGAATATGCCGGCACCTGGAGGGACACAGTCAGCTTACATGATGCCCTGCGGTCCATTGTTAAGAGCACCGGGATTGAAGCCTCGATCTGCCACTTTTTAGCCATGAAACCTTGGGAACGTACTTCACCTCTCAGTCCCTGAATTTCCTCATCTGTAGTACCTCCATGTCACAGGGTTGTCATAGGGGCTAAGTGAGTTTATGCATGGAAAACGCCTTAGAGCAGCAGTTAGCACGTAGTAAGCACTGAGCCAGTGTTGGCCCTTATTTTTGCCATGTACTTTTGATTAATCTTCTCAGAAAGTATCTCTCTTGGAAAATTCTGGCTTTTCTCTGATTTTATGTGATCTGATTCTAAAGTCTATAATCTCTTATGGATCTTGATGATACATTTTGCTGACATGATTCCATAATCTCTTTCCTAACAAGCTTTACTGAGTTCCATTCAGTGTGTTCTAGCAAATAGTAAACTATTAGATCTTGTGTTGGTTGTTCGTATCCGTCAAAAGCATGTGTAGCCGTAGGCAAGGCCAGGCTGAAGATGAAACTGGTGTTCTTTCTCTTTATTTTCCTCAGTGTATTAGTTCAGTTTTCGTTTTTAAACTAAAGGCAACAGAAACCATCTGGAATTCACTTAGACAAGAACATGAAATTCATTGGAAAGATGCTGTAGTATCGTAGGCATTTCAGGAAATGATCAGACTTGAAGAAAGGGTGGAGATTAAGTAAATCCAAGACCTCAGGGGCAGGAGTTTGTAGACCCTCCTTCCATATCTCCACCAAGAGTGTAACTAAATTCCTAACAGATGCTCAGGAGAGAACATCCAGTTTTCCCAGCTGTCCACCAATGGTGGTTAGGTGTCCATCATTAAACCAGTCGGCTGTGGCCAAAGGGGCAGGGTCATGAAGCAAAAACATGAGTGCAAGGAGGCCACCACATTATGTGGGCCGGGCAATTCCCAGAAGGGGGACCTGGGTATACAGCGTATCTATTGCAGTTGATTTTTGTGTTGCCTGGAGACTTGTGAATTTACTTCTTGTTTTCCAGCTCTGAGGAGATCACTGCTCAGTCAATCATGGTTATTTAGCACTTACCATGTACTTCACTCTGTGCAAGTTATGGGAGTGTGAGTGTGTGTGCACGTGTGTGCACTGTGGTCACAAAGAAGTGTATTTCAGGGACCTTGCCCTTTAGGAGGTTACAGTGCAAGGCCAGAACCAGACAGAGATATGGCTTTATCAATTTGAACATGATTATGACTTCTGTGTCAGCCGTTTTCCTAGTTTCTTTTCTCCTAAGTTATTTATATCTACCTCATATTTCATGCTCCTTAAAATCGGGGAATCTTTCACCCAAGTATTCAATATTAAAAGTGGTTTTTAAATGGGAACATATAAAATACTGTGGGGTTTAGTGAGTTCTTATGTGTGTCAGTAACTGAACAAATACATTATTTCCTCTTTTTCATTGAATCCTCGCTGCCCCCAAAGCAGTAGGCACTAGCATTATCCATATATCACAAATGAGGGAGATGGAGTCTTGGAAAGAAGAGGTAAGTATCTCAAGATTACACACTTCGTGTGAGCTGAACAAAAGCATTTAAACTCAACTTTGCTAACCCCAAAGCCAGTGCTCTTCAGTACTATGCTATCCTAGCTTTCATTTTAAATAGGATTTAGTACACTGTACATTATTTTGCTTATTTTTACACATTTGATGTTGTCTATTTTCTTCCTTTGATTTCCACATGGAAAGGTTTTCCTTTTTTTTAAAACACAACCTCATTGGTATTTCCTGAGCCTGAAATAATTATAGATCCCTTGCAAAGCAATGAGAATGAGCATTGTTCTTTGAAAATCAACAAATGATAAAATTAAATTATTACATGACTATATAACTTTATTTTGCCTTGATCAGCATCAGACACGATTTTTAAGCAATATGTTTGAAAAAGTGTTCAAAGTCAAGGTGTGTGTAATATAAACGAGTGGGTGGCGCTGACCTAAAAGAACAGTTTGGAAGGCAAAATTTTAGAATACGGTTAAACAAAAACAAGGGCAAGAGCGAGATTTTTGTCAATATTAAGGCAAAGATATCAAGGAAGTGATGGATGACGGAGAAAGCAGAGCACCTCAGTTTCCACTTTAATTTTGCCTTTGGGGTTAAGGTAAATTGATCTTTGGACTCAACGGTGTAGAATGAACATGTGTAAATGAACATGGATAAATGAGAAGAGCCAAGTAAGGTGCATGTAGAGACTGATAGAATATATATTGATCTAAATAAATTTACATCTTCCGTCACGGAGCAGTTTTATAGTAGGGCTCTGAAAAACATTACCTAGGAGATCACTGTTAAAGACTGACTAATTTCAAGAATGAGATAGACAGATGTCAGATGATGGATGTCACAGCTCTGGAGCAGTGAGCTTGAAGATGACCATGGGCAAGATTTTAGAAGGGATATTGAAATAATGAGGAGGAGGTGATGATCGCTAGGGCGCTGTGAGGGTTTGATGCAAGCAATCCATGCCAGTATCAATTTTGTTTCTTTTATAAGGGTCACTAATCTATTAGGTGAGAAAAAAATAACACAAGCAGAACAGGTCTCGGCAGCATATCTGAACAACTTTCTTGTGATATGTTTGTAATTAGTATGGATTTATGTTTGTATGCAAGGGAAAATGGATTAAAAGCTGGTCAAACAACCATTCTCAAAGGATATTGACCATGGTTGTAAGTTAACCTGGAGATCACCCAGTCGCGGGCTGTAAGCTGCTGTCCTTGGCCTCGCCCTCTACTCTGCCTAAGAGAGGCATCATCTCCCTCGGGCTGGGGAAGATATCGATGGGAAATTCATCCAATGTGCAAATAATATAAAGACAGGAGAGACTGAATACTGAGACAGAAACAGGATATAAAATAATATTTATAGACCAGAGATCTGGGCCAACTCTAACAGAACAAAATGTAGCAGGGATAAATGTAAAGTTCTACAAATCCCAAAATTAAACTGTACAAAATCAGATGAGGGAGATGTTTCAGAGAATTAGTCGCATGAGTAAAATATTATTAAGTGGCTTGAAAAACAAGCCGCTATTCACTATGCTCACGGCTCACTGTGAGTCAACTCCGTTATCATAAGCCAAAAAGCCCATGAAACCTTAATCTCTGTCATAGTTGTGTAATCTAGAATGAGAATGGGGGTGATTTCTTTGTATTATGCACATTTAAGTTTGGAATATTGTGTTTGTAATATTTTAGTTTAGAATAGTTCTCCTGTTTTTGTGGCTAGGACATGGACAAATTGGAGGACATGTAGGAGAAGAACCCTATGACCAGACTTCAAACCATGTCATATAGGGGATGTTTGAAGAAACAGGGGATTATTAATATGGAAAAGAGAAAGAGAAGGCAGAGAAGAGACATGATAGCAGCCTTCAGATGTAGTAAGAGTGTCAAAAAGAAGAAATATTAGGATTGCTTAATATGGTATCCAATCGCAGAACTCATGATAATCTGTGGCAGCCATAGAGAGACAGATGTGGGTTTAAAATAATGAATAAAGTCCTAATAGGAATACCTGGTAATGACATGAGTTTTCTTCGGAGGTTATGAAATTTCTGTTATGGGAAGTTAACAATCCTGGGTTGGAAGGCCACATAGGGTGAATCTCAAGAGACATTCCTGTAGATGACTGGTGTCTTCTTCAACGTGGAGACTCTAAACGTTTGAGTGACAAGGGCTGTCAGCACCCTATAAGACTTATGCTACCATGCAATCAGGGAGACTAGTTAGGAGGCGATTTCTGTTTTCCAGGTGAAACAAAACATGGTAACTGAATGGATGTAAAGGTTAAGTAGATGCAGAAGTAGGGTATATCCATTTCTCCAAACCCTTGTACAGCACAGAGAGTGAATAAGATGTGACTGTAGCTTGCTGTGTGATCTAGGGCAGATCATTAAATGGCTGTGGTCTTTCGCTTCTTCAACTGTGAAATGAGAGGCTAGAATCAGGATCCCTTTCATCTATGATGTCCTGGGGTGAGAACAAGCTACAAGAATCCCATTTTAGGGAAAGTGCATTTACAGCTATTTGGCTTCCCTCTTAAATAGTGTGATATGAGGAGGGATGTGAAGGTAGCTCCTTCCCTAGTATATTCTCTCATATTCTCCTGCAGTGACTTTATATAGAGACTGGAATTTCACCTTTCAGATTTTATTCAATTGAATTAAGTCCTCATCCTCTCTCTTAAAAAATGTAAAAATGCTAATGGAAGGACCAAGGGAGTTAGGTTTTTGGTTAGTTTCCTCTAAAAGCTCCAGCTAAACACAGGATTTTAAGAAATTTTCAGTGTTTAGGAAAGGAAGATCGTGGGAACAGTGTTTGGGTTGCAAAGTTCAGTAAGGCTCAATAGTTGTCAAACTTAGGGGGATGGAGAATCACCACTGAGGGTAACCCTTGTTTGAAAAAAAGTGGAAGGACCTCCAGGACACATTTAAATTATTTCAGTTGAGCTGTGGACTGGGCCTGCTCTCTGGCTGGATCACAGATTCATTTAGCATCCTTTTTCCATTTCTTTGAGAATAAGATCTCAAGGATATGAGGTGTGTTCCATTGTGATTGTTCTTATATCTGCTCGGTGATTGAAATATAACTTTCTTTCACCAGCACTTGATTCCCTTAAATGGAATTAATTACTCTCATCTGAATATTTCATA
This sequence comes from Monodon monoceros, assembly GCF_005190385.1. Classification (NCBI taxonomy): domain Eukaryota; kingdom Metazoa; phylum Chordata; class Mammalia; order Artiodactyla; family Monodontidae; genus Monodon; species Monodon monoceros. Next base: position 58,382,342 of record NW_021703781.1, read on the forward strand.
TTAAAAATAATAGGTCATAGTGTGAAATAATAATGAAGTTACTCTTGGGTTTATGATAGTTATGGACTTAAAATAGAGAGAGGTTATGTATTTTCCATTTATCTTGAATGCCTACAGACAGCTGTTTGGGTATTTAACAAGCTTGGAAAGAATTTGCTGGTGGAATTCAGTGAGGATTTTAAGAAAAAAAAAAACACAAAAAAAAACAACCTTCATGGAAACTGGGAGTTTGGCTCCAAAAATAAATTATTAAACTCTTTGTAGTAATTAACTGCTCAAGCAGGAGTATGTCCACTCTATTGACTGACCTTCTTTTAATTAAATGCTGTACCTGGCTAGGTATCTTATAAGAATCTGGAATTGACTGTAGACAGCCATGGGGAATCTATCCAAATAAGATTTGCTTGGGTCTCCCCTCGAGAAAAGGTTTAGGGCACCGTCTAATATTTTAAATTAAGAGTGAGGAATCTATCTGATGGATGGAACCAGGGTCACCTTCACTGTTTGAGAAAGGTTAAATGATATTTACCAGTAAATTTTCTTGCCAAGAAATAGAAAAGTGATCTACATTCATGTAGAGTGATTGGGCTGAGTTATGTCAAGAGAACTTAAGTGCTAAAGTCCCACACACCTTTCTGTTAAGGCTAACTTCTCAAAGATACACTGAATACAGAATGTGTGTAAAAAGCAAGAATAGAAAGAACGCACGTGTTTGCTGATAGCAGCACTTAGCTTTAATCAAGAACCCATTTCCTAATACTATATGAATGATTAACCTTTATAATAAAAGTATAAGAACGATCGTAATGTGTAACTTTGTTGATGGCTTTTCCCTCTGTGGTTCTAAATGTGGCTTTAAAGATACTAACTTTTATTACTATATAGTAGACTTTCCAAAGGACTTCCTTGTCCATCTTATTTTCTAGTATGACATTGTCCTTGGGGTTTATGTTGTAGCACCATGTTATGAATGAGGCAACATTACCATGACATTCTTCAGAGATCAGTGACCTAAAAGTCCAAGGCTGTAGCAATGGAATTCTGTGCTATCATTATGGTAACTATATTTTCAGAAACCGCAAGTACACTTTATTCTAATTGAGAATTTATGTATATGAAATGATTAAATCATGCTTATGGCCTGATACAGAGCTTGAATTTGATAGACCTAATGTGATTTAGTGAAATTTGGACTGGGCCAGACCGTCTGGCTCTCTTTGTGGGCAGTTTCTATTTATAAAAATCCTGCTGTGCGCCAGGCCCTTCACTACTAGTTTTGTGAGTGTTATGTGCTTAAAGCCCTACAACAGCTTTCTGAAGAAGCTGTTCGTAACCCAGAGGTTAAATAACCTGCCCTAGTTTGCAGTATATAGTAGAGCTGATATTTCCACCTAGACCTGCCTGACTCAAAAGCATGTTATACAGTGTTCCCATTTGTTTACCAGTCTGTCTTATGGGTTGGTTACGTCAGAAGCATCTGGGGCTCATGTTAAACATCAGATTGTCAGATTCCACCCAAGACCTACTGAGTCAGAATCTCTCCAGCTGTTGTTAGCCAGCTCTCCAGGTGATTTGGATGTGTGGCCAGGTGGCAGGTTTGGGTCCTCTGTGCATTATTGCCTGCCTTAGACTGTAACCCTGTAGAGGGAAGGACTTTTGCTGTGTACTTACACCTATCAGTATATTTTAGAGATAGAGTCCAAAATAGTGGGTGGGGGGACCGTTTCCCCTGGCATTTCTGGTTTTAGGTGCTGTAAAGGGAGAAGTCAAGAGAGACATAGTAAGGTAGATAAGCTTCCCTGGGCTTGGTGGTTGAGATCAGTGTTTGGGCTCATGGCCTTTCTTCCCGTGCTAGGACATGGACATTTACCCAGGAAATGATTCCCATCCATACTGCTTGTAGCTTGGGATATTCATAGAGGAATGAAAACGGATTACAGAGATCAGTCTCTGCTGGGGCCCTACCAGGCTAGGTCCTGACCTCCATGCCTATGTATTGGCATCTTGTTTGTTAACATCAATAAAAATTTATTCCACTCATTGAAGGATGGCAATTTGAACCACAGAATTATACCTCTTTCCTGCCAGCTCATTTACTCATTTTCTCCTTTTCCCCAAGCACTAAAAAAGTCCAGATGGAGTCAGGGCAGGTTGGAGGGGGATGCCAAAGAAAAAATTAAATTAGAAAAGGTACTATTGAAATAACCTGACTAATCTTTTTTCTTTTGAGAGTTTAACCCCTTGAAAACTGTATTTCTGGTTCTTTTTTCTAAATTCATGTTTTTTCTTTTTTTTTGAATTTTATTTTATTTTTTTATACAGCAGGTTCTTATTAGTTATCTATTTTATACATATTGGTATATGTATGTCAATCCCAATCTCCCAGTTCATACCACCACCACCAGTACCCCCTCCCCTGCTTTCCCCCCTTGGTGTCCATATGCTTGTTCTCTACATCTGTGTCTCTGCTTCTGCCTTGCAAACCAGTTCACCTGTACCATTTTTCTAGATTCCACATATATGCGTTAATATACGATATTTGGAAAAGTGTATTTCTAATCATATAAACAAATGACAAAGTATTTAGCAAATTGAATTACCTCAGAATTAAAATATAGTTCCCAGATTGAGAAGGTAAGAAACTGATGAAAAATTGGCAGCATGCAATTTTTTTTTAACATCTTTATTGGAGTATAATTGCTTTACAATGGTGTGTTAGTTTCTGCTTTATAACAAAGTGAATCAGTTATACATATACATGTGTTCCCATATCTCCTCCCTCTTGCGTCTCCCTCCCTCCCACCCTCCCTATCCCACCCCTGTAGGTGGACACAAAGCACGGAGCTGATCTCCCTGTGCTATGCGGCTGCTTCCCACTAGCTATTTTACATTTGGTAGTGTATATATGTCCATGCCACTCTCTCACTTTGTCCCAGCTTACCTTTCTCCCTTCCCGTATCCTCAAGTCCATTCTCTAGTAGGTCGGTAGCATGCAATTTAAATGGTAAAGATTCTAAAAATACTTTAGGGAATTTTATCTGGAATAGTAAATATTATTGTTTTACAGCTCACACATATAACCTAAGTAAACGAGTTCATTTTAGTACTAGAAGATAACTGGAAATAACATTTCAGAAATCTAGCAACTCAAATTCGTGGAATTGCCTTAAAGTAAATATATATTTCTAAAAGGTTATAATCAAATAAGGCATGTGTCTTGGGAAATAAGCTGGCTAATCTTAGCAGAGATCTGTGGCTAATGCATTCCAGGTGAACCCATTCTGGTTGACCCAAAATAGTATCATGTCTCTCTGTGTTAGTGTGTAATAGGGAAGAGAGAAGACAGCGAGAGGGTAGATTTATTTGGAATTATTGATAAACAATTGAAACCTGACTAGTTATATGACACATTCATTCATTCATTCATGCATGCATGCATGCATTCTGTAAGGAGATATACTGACCACTTGCTGTGTGTATCTGAGACTTGCCCATATGTGAATTTTCTGCAGGAGAGAACTTGAGACCCATCATTAAGGAATTTAAAATTTAGATCAATAATAAGATTGCATGAGAGTTAAGTAAGGACATAAGAATTGAACCAGAAATAGTATAAGAGACAAAATAAGTGCTGCAGAAAGGAAGTGGTAAGGTAGTTAAGGAGAGCCTGGATGAGCTCTAAAGTTTGGGATTCAACCTGAAGCTTGAATTTCAGAGATGAGTTAGATTTACAGGGGGAAGTGAGGACATTTGGGGTGAGGGGAATGGTGTAGAAGAAGACCTAGTGGCGGAGGTATGCTGTGGGCTTTGGCAAAGAGTCAAGCCCGTCACTTTGTGCTCATGGGGAACATGTTGGTGAGTTGAGAGACCTACGGAGCTTCATTTAACGATCTAGAATGATACTCCTTTGCCTTTTCTGTCATCACACTTGTCGCATGGAGTCATAATGATCTGTGTTCCTGTCTGTCTTCCCCCTTAGATTGAAAGTCAAGAGCAAGGACTGTGTATTTTTCGACTTTCAAGTATTGTTACGTACACAAAGCTGGCAAATCACGTGCACCCTGTTAGTGTATGTGGGCTGAATGGTGATCTCTCTGCATGCAGGTTAGGGACCAACCCCTCTTCCCTTCCTTGTTGCCTGCTATGTGTAGGATAACAGCCAAAGTGGTTTGCTCTTCTATGAAGTTATTAGGTTGTTATATGGCTCCTCATCTCAGTGTGGTTAGACGTCGAGGTCACTCCGAGCCCCACAGTACTGTTATTGGAGTTAGGTCATCAGTGGACCACAGAGGAGAGGGACCAGTGATGGGCAGGTATTTATTAAGAATCTACTTCTGTGTGTTCTTATGTGAAATACTATGCGGTCGGGCTTCCCTGGTGGCGCAGTGGTTGAGGGTCCGCCTGCCGATGCAGGGGACGCGGGTTCGTGCCCCGGTCCGGGAGGATCCCACCTGCCGCGGAGCGGCTGGGCCCGTGAGCCATGGCCGCTGAGCCTGCGCGTCCGGAGCCTGTGCTCCGCAACGGGAGAGGCCGCAACAGTGAGAGGTCCGTGTACCGCAAAAAAAAAAATAAATAAATAAAATAAAATACTATGCGGTTATAGAAAAGGCTAACATAAAGAATAATATAAGAGCTTTGTCTTTCAGAAACATAACGTATTAGAGAAATGAGAGTCCCATACATGAAACTGAAATTAACAAAGGAATGTCTGGACTATAGCCAGATAACCTGCCTGGGCTTTGTTTTATTTATTTATTTATTTGGATTTATTTATTTCTTTTTAAAAATTGAGATATAGTTGGTGTACAAGGCTTTGGTTTATTTTTATCTATAAAGTTGGACTGGATGATTTCTAAGTACCCTTAGAGCTTGAAATTGATCGAGGGCTCAACATACTCAGCAGGGATAAATCACTGTGAAGGGCAGGTGATGCTTATTCAGCACCTTCTTCATAAACAGGGTTTCCTGGTGGATAAGGGTGGAGGAAGAGGGAACTTGGGATGTACCAGGTGGGGGGTGACTGGAACAGGAATAAGCATCCCGGGAGTGGAGAAAGCCAGAGTGAAGAGTTGGAGGCTGGAGTGAGCATACAGAATGGGGGCTCCTGTGAGTCAGAGTGGGCCTCACATGGCACCAGCCCTCTGAGAGCTGGCCGAGTGATACTTCCAAGACAGATCCCTTAGGAGCTTAAGTACCTCACTCCCCAAGCTGCTGGCGGTGCATTGGCTGAGTCTGGACGTTCATGTCCTGTGCTGGTGCCTGGGGAAACCTTCCTGACTTTCAGATTTGTGATTTCTGGGACTCAGTGCTAAGGCCTTGACCTCCTTACGGTTCCACCTGCTTTCAGGATCCCCCCCGAGATAGTCCCTTGTCTTCTCCTAAATCAGGAAGGTCTGTATCCATGTTCAGGATCAACTCTTACCCTCAGACCTCTAACTCACTCCAGCACTAAGCTGTTATCCAAGTCAAGGTGTTTTAGCCCAATGGCCGCTCACAAAAGTTTGTGCCTGCTCTGTCCAGGTGGGTCTGCCAGAGGTCCCCTGACCCAAATGGTTTGTCCCCACATCATGTGGCAGCACAGCCCAATTACAAGTGACCAGGGGAGCAGCGCACTTAGTTTTATGCAGTTAACACCTAACCCTTGGTTTTCTTGGCAAAGCAGAGGCGTTGGCCTTTTGGCCTCTGCTGGTCTGGTCAGCAATTACCCAGTTGTTAAAACTAAATAATTGCCATTAGCTCTTGTCCTGCAAGCATCCCGAGTCCCACTGCAGGCTGCTTCTCATCTCATTTGCAAAAGTTCTCCAATGCAGGGCTGGGAATGCTTGTCCTTCAGACACCAGGCAGGTGCAGTGGCAGAGCTGTGGCTCCCGGGGGCCACTTTCTCTGGCTGCATTTGCTCTTGGAGATGGTGCCTCTTTTTTGCCCTTCAGCTCCGGCTCCACTACCCGTGCGTCTGGGTTCCTGGGTGTTTGCAAGGCTGCAGTTTATTGTCAGGGTAATAGGTTTTCTTCTTGCTTTTCCTGAGCTGGCTCTTGCTTTGTGGTGGTGGTTTGAAATTCAGTTTAGGGGTGCGTGAACTTTCTCTCCCCGTTTCTTTCTCTTGCCTTTTGTTTCTTTTGAGTTCTCAATTCTGAAGAGATTTCTCCTCTTAAACTCTGGCAGTCAAGGGAGACTTTCATGTGCTGTGGGCAAGGTCTCCCTGCACAGGTGTCCCTGTGATTGCTGCCCCGGTAGTTGTTTTTCTTCCTGCCGCCTTGATGCTGATGGCGGTTGTCTGAAGTACAAAGGGCAAGTTAAGATTACAGGTTGTCCTTCTCTTTGATTGTATTCTTGGCTGTATCGTCTCAGTCCTTTGCGGGAAGAACTCACATTAGGCTGGGACGTGGAAACTGAATTCTTGGCTGCAGAAATAATTGCGTCTTGGACTGGATTGTTTGGGAGCCTGAACACTAAGGAATGGATTTAGACTAAGCCCCGGCAACTGATAGGTCCTGGTTGGGGAGAAAAGGTCTGAGATCTGTGTTTTGAGGCAAAGAAAATTCCGGCTAGACCTGTGTGCATATGTATTCGGAAGTCTAATTAGGCCCTGGGTGTGTTTGCACTGCTCTGTTTCCGTGGGTACGATATTATTCTATTTTAACTACTTCCAGAGGGCAATGATCTTTAACCCAGATTCATTCCTGGTCTTTTTTTTTTCGATCTGAGTTAACCACAGTGAGGGTTATTGCATCTTATCCTTACCCTTACGGCTTTGGATTCATTCATTTATTTCTTCATTCAGCTATCTGATAAATGTTCCTCAGGGGGCTTCCAGGTATAAAGTATGCCACAGCCTTGAACCAGGACAGCAGGAAGGGCCCAACCTTTCACTTTGCAGATGAGGGAACTTAGTTTCCATTTCCTCAGCTGTACAGCCTGTGTCCAAGGTCCAGGCTCTGGGATCTCTTGTTTCCTGAGTGCCCTGGGCCTCATCCCTTTAAAATGACAGCTAGGACCTCACGGGGCTTTTGAGCTGTTAAGGTGATCTAGCCGGTACTTGGGGGACTGTGGTTGCTCCATGGGTGCGAATGGGGCTCGCATCCCTCTTCCAGACCTTCTTCCAGGATGCCTCTTGAAGCCAAGGGCCTGTTGTTTTTGTGCTCCCCCCTTAGTGGCCTGACAAGGCTAATCTACCTCTACAGGGCCCCCTGGTGGACCCCAGACACGTCTTTACCCTGTAGAAGCAGACCCTGCTAGGGAAGCTGGTTTCTAATCTGAGGCTCTGCCATGGGTTGGATTGTATCTTAAAATACATATGTTAAAGCCCAAACCCCCAGCACCTTAGAATGTGACCTTATTTGGAAATAGGGTCATTGCCGATGTGATTAGTTAATGTGAGGTTGTACTGGAGTAGGGTGGGCCCCTAGTCCAGTATGACCGGTGTCCTTATTAAAAGGGAACTTTGGACACAGACAGATATACAGAGAGAGGACTCCATGTGAAGTTAAAGGAGAGATCAGAGTGATGAAGCCAAGGAACACCAAAGATTGCCAGCAAACCACCAGAAACAAGGCATGGAACAGATTCCCCCTCACAGCCCTCAGATGGAATCAATCCTGTCCACACCTTGATCTTGGTCTTCTAGCCTCCAGAACTCTGAGACAATACATTTGTGTTGTTTAAGCCACACAGTTCATGGGACTTTGTTATGGCAGCCCAAGCTGACTACTCCAGGCTCCACGTGCAAAGTATTTGTGTGCTTGTTTTCAGAGGGAAACTCCTCACCTGTGGGGAGATGGCAGCAGAGGGGCTCCATCTTTCTTACTGCCAGTCCAGCAGTGCAGAGGATTCTTGGGCGATATTTAAATCACTATCCTGAGATTTTGTGGAGAGGTTATCTTAATAGATATTTTCGGTATGTTACTTAAATGTCCCTTTTTGTTTGGAATACCCTTGAACCTTTCTTGCTCACGTGCTGAGGCCAACTCAGATCTTCCCTCCTTTGAGATCTCTTTTTCTCCTCCCAGGCTTGGGTAGGTATTCTCCATTCTCCTTTCTCAAAACTTACCCTGCTGCTGGGCTTCCCTGGTGGCGCAGTGGTTGAGAGTCCGCCTGCTAATGCAGGGGACACGGGTTCGAGCCCCGGTCTGGGAGGATCCCACATGCCGCGGAGCAGCTGGGCCCGTGAGCCACAACTACTGAGCCTGCGCGTCTGGAGCCTGTGCTCTGCAACGAGAGAGGCCGCGATAGTGAGAGGCCCACGCACCGCGATGAAGAGTGGCCCCTGCTTGCCGCAACTAGAGAAAGCCCTAGCACAGAAACGAAGATGCAACACAGCAAAAATAAATAAATTAATAAATAAAAACTCTTACCCCCAACATCAAAAAAAAAATATATATATATATTTAAAAAACAAAACAAGACAAAACTTACCCTGCTGTATTCTAACCATCTGTGCAGCTTTGCTGATTCAGCAGGTGCTCCGTGGAGGGCCTGGTGCCGACCCGGGGCTGCGGGGCTGCTGGCTGACACCGAGGAGGCCCTTGAGCTCACAAAGACACAAAGGATGTTAGTGGGCAGGATTATGTCAGATCATGGAGGGTTCTATGAAGAAAACAAAACACAGTAATGTACCAGAAGGGGGCAGGAGGCAGCTGGAGGTGGGGTGGCCAGGGATGCGATCACTGAGTGAGACCTGCAAGCACAGAAGGAATCAACCATGCAAAGATCCTCGGGAAGAGAGTCCCAGGGGAGGAAAGAGCAAAGTGCAAAGGCGCAGAGGAGGGAACGGTCCTGATGTGCGCAGGCTGCAGTGGTTGGTAAACAGCTGCTGAGCAGGAGACTCGGGTGGGTTGACAAGGTGAGCAGCAGCGGGGCTACGTAGGCTGCATCTCCCTGCCAGACTGAGCTCACGGTGGAGAGGATCCTGTACCTTTGTCAACACAGCACCTAGCACGCAGTCAGTGCTCAATATATGTAAGTATGCTGAGGGAATAACCGCAAACACCTGTATGAACACATGTTAATGAAAAATCACTAAACAATAACACATTTATCTAAGGACTGCTTCTCAGGCAAACCCTACTATCCAGGGTGCCTCAGGAAGGAATAAATACATAAACGTGGTTCACAGATGCCAAGGCAAGATGGCTCAAGGTCATACAATTTATGTAGTCCACACTGCCTTTGGCCCTTGTTCAGAGCCTATTAACTCTCTTTTTACATACTATTATAATGATGTTGGTTGTGAAGTTTCCCGATTCCTAGCAAATTTAGAGCAATGAATTATAATTGGGAAGTAAGTGGGGGTGGGGAATCGGCACTAGAGGCAAACAGAGCTCGTCAGTGTGAGGCTATTAATTTGGGGTCAAGCAGCCCGAAGTGGGAGAGTAAGCCGGGGCATCATGTATTAGAGCATGCTAAAAATACAGGCTGTTTACAATGAGGATTCTGAAGTACATTTTGCTTCACGTATTTTGTCTAAGAAAACCAGGAACTAGGTACCGTACCGTTCTGGAATTATTTGCATGTGAAATGGTTAAAATTCAAAAACAAATCTAACGCTTCAGGATAAGCTTCATTTATCTGAAAAATGTACGTCTATGGAATTCTACCAACTTGAATGGTGCCAAATAAATGAAAGTGTGATTGTTCAGCCCTTTGATCTTCAAAAGCCTTAGTACCAGCGGTAGATGATTTCCTATGACCTCCCAATCAGAGCCAGGAATTATTATTTCTGTTTTTTTCCTCCCTAAGAGCCAGGTAGAAAATGATGAGCAAACAATGACATTATTACAGTGGCACTTTAATGGGTGTTCAGGGAACTAAAAAGTCAGCAGAGGCACTGCATGAAATATTCATGGCTATTTTTCTTTTTATTGCCTCTTCCTTCTCTAGTCGCAAGAGTGAAGAAGCATCAAGGACAGAAGTTCTGAGCAGAGGAGGCGTGTAGAAATGGCTCCTGCCGGCCTGTCTTTGACCTTCTGGGGGATGGAGGGATAGACAAAACTCTTTCCCTCCAGTTCCAACTTTCTTTTTTCCTCATATGACATCTTGGTTTTCCAGTAAACTAAGATACTGCCGCTTCTTACTGCATCTCCAGGATCTTGGATGGATGTTGACGGTGCCATCTCCCCTTGGGAATGAGAGCAGGATTTTGAAGATGCAAATTCTCCCCCTAACCGCTTCTGGGAGAAGGTGGATGAGATCAAACAGATTGGTATCGTCCAAGGGAAAAATGGGGTGTGATGGGCTTGTCCAGGTTGCCTCTTAGGCACAGTGACTGTGGACTTGTTACAAAGCCAGGCAGTCTCTGGGAAGTACTGGTAGCGTTGGGTGGTCATGCTATGGCCGGCTTTTGTCTTCAGGATCCTTACAGAAAGTTTAGCCACTATGTGGTCCTTTACTGCATGTATGCACTTCTCTGTGGAAACCCATCATATGAAATTCTAAACTTCTGAAGTCAAATTTTCAGAGAAACACTCTTCTACAACAAGAATTTTTCTCCTGAGCATGTTCAGTCCCCTCACTGTGCCCTGAGGTACCTTGCCCTGTCCCACCTCCAAACAACAGCTCCTAGTTTTCTCCCAGGCGGATGGCTTTCTTTCTATACAGATCCCATCCATCCCTTATGGCCCATCTTGGAGACCTCACCAGCTCCATGAAGATCTCTATGTCCACTCCAGCCCAGTGGGATTTCTTCCTCTTCTCCTCTGCTACTTCTTGTCTGAATGTTTATTTGGCACCTGTCACATCCGCCTTCTATTCAGTGGTTTGCTAGTAGAAGTTTAATAACTGGTTCTCTGGGGATGGGCGGGGGTGCACTGATTTGTAGCACTTGCCAATTTTTGTGGTGTAAATACTCTTGCAGTGGCTGATTTCAAGCTTGAGGATTGATGGCCCTGAATGCAGTGTTGGGAAGAGATCCGCACATCTGGCTTTCTCCGCCCGGTCCTGGCAGGTTCTGGCACACCACTGCGTGTGCTGCCCTGGAATTCTTATTTCATATCTGTCTTACCCCTTGCTCCCCAACTTAGCTCTAAGGCTCAGTGGAGCTAAATTCTGACTTCACATTAGAAATACCTGGGGGACGTACGAAAAATGCTGGTACCCAGCCTCTACCCCAGAGATTCTGATTCAACTGGTCATTGGAAGGAACCAGTCATCAGTATTTTTAAAAGCTTCCCAGGTGACTCAAAAGTACTGCCAAGGTGAGAACCACTGGCCTTAGATGCAGGCAGGATATTGTATGTCAGCTCTTCTCCATGTGTGATCCCTGGACTGGCTGTATCAACGTCATCCTGGCACTCATTAGAGATGCTAAATTTTGGTCCACACTCCAGACGGACTAGATGAGAAACTTGGGGGGATGAGGGTTAGGCCAGCAATCTGTGGTTTAATAAGCCCTCCAGGTGATTCTGATGCATGTTAAATGTGAGAACCACTGTGTTATGTCTCCTGAATCCTTATTAGACCCATAGACAGTTACAGGCACACAGCTGTACCCAATCAACACTTGTTGATTAAAATCTATCAGGGAGTACATTTTCATGAAGGAAGCTATTTTCTTCCTCTTTGTGAGAGGATTTAGTGCAGAGTACCTTAAAATAGAGTTTCTTCTTGCACACTGAGTCATGTGGTTCACAAATACTCAAGGATCTCAGACTTACTGTTCATTCAGCTATGCAGAAACACACCTATTATGTGAAAGAAAGCACAATGACATTCATTCATTTGTTCATTCAACAAATATGTATTGATGGACAGAACCTCATGCTAGGTGTGAATAATTTGTTATTAGTCCATCTTTCCCTGTGATGAGGGTCAGCACTGGGACAGCACAAGTATGGACTTTTGTGCTTGATCTGTTACTTACAAGCTGGGTCATCTTGTGGCAGATACAACTTCTCTAGACCTTAATTTTTTCATAGTTATTAATATTTACATAGAGCTTTCTGATTTAACTGATACAGGATGTCTGTCAGAAACTTCTAGTAATCATTATAAGTTATGATGAAAATAGAGACATTCTCATTACAGTCAGAGCAAAAATAAGGAGAACTTTCAACATTTCTGTTTTTCAGTAGGTAGTAGAGCAATGTTTCTCACATTTTAATGTGCATATGAATCACTTGAGGATCATGTTAAAATGCAGATTCTGAGAAGTTTGAGATGGAGCCTAAGATTCTGCCCTTTTAGCTAGCTTCCAGGGGAGGCCAGTGATGCTGGTTCATAGACCATACACTGAGGAGCAAGGCTCTGAGGTTCTGGCTGGTGCAATAAAATAGGAAAAAGAAAGGAGGGGCATGAGAACTGTAAAGGACATTACTTGCAAAAATGATTTCCTACTTGAAAATTTTATGAACCACTAAAACTACTAAGAATTTAATGCTTTACACATTTACAAGGTGCCCACCTGTCTGGTGAGGTAGTTTTGAGGGTAAAATGATGATACTTTGTAAATCGTAAAGCATCTAGAAATTTAAGCTAAGAAAGCAATGAATTATTAGTTTCTCAAAGCACAGCTAATTGCACTGCATTGCCTGGCCCACTGTAGTGGGGTCGTCTTTTTTTTTGGTTTTTTTGGTCCAAAATTTTAAACCAGGATTCACCTAGCAGTTTCTAGGAGTATATATTTTCACTTGTTTCCTCTGTCCTAGTCAGTTCTGTAAGTAGATTACCCACACTTTAAAGACAGGGGGCTTCTTAAACTCCTTTTGGCAGCATGGTGAATAGAAGGGATGGCAAATAGATTTTATCTAGTAGTCAACTCTGATTGATTGGCAGGGCTTCCTGGCTGAGACTCTTTCCAGGCCTGAAGGCATGAGTGCTGTGATTGATTATTCATGTCTGCCTTTGACAGAGAACAGGAAAAGTGGTGGGCTGGTCTCTAGAACCAGATTGAGTTAGGTTTGAATCTCTACCAAGAATCAGAGACCCTGCCAGAAATTCCTCTCATGAAGCTCTGGGACTTCTTCCTAGGCTCCCTAGCTTCACCTTTAGTTCCTTCTAGCCCCATGGCACCTAGTCTTTTCTCCCTACCTCAGCCACACTTCCTCTGTCCCCTGCAGTTTCTCTCTCCATAGATCCGAGCAGAGAGGACAGCAGTCTCCCCAGCTCTACTCTTCCTCATAAACCCCATTCTCTTATGGACTCCTAATCTTTCTGTGTAAATAGAGAAACACCAATATGAAGAAGTTAAGAGGTTTATGGACCCTTACAAAACTGTATAGTCATGGAGCTAGTCTCTAGTTCCTAAATAGGTCAGAGGAATTTCTGAACCTCTGTCTCCTGATCTGTAAAACTGGAACAATGATTTTGACGTCTCAGGGCTATTGAGAGATTAAGTGATATATAATGTATGTGGGAATACCCACCCCAGTGGCTGGTGCCCAACAGGCATTCAGTCAGTGGTGGTTCCTTCTTCTAACTGACCCTCTGCACACAGTGTATACTTCTTCTTCTTCTTTATTTTTTAAACAACATTGACATAGGGTGGGAGTTGTGACCTGACTTGACACAGAGTCTGGATGACTTTCATACATGCTGTTGGTTGGGGAGAAAGAAGGACAATTATTTTATTTAACAAAAACTTCCGTTCATCTGTCGACGGACATTTAGGTTGCTTCCATGTCCTGGCTGTTGTAAGTAGTGATGCAATGAACATTGGGGTGCATGTGTCGTCCTTTTGAATTGTGGTTTTCTCAGGGTCTGTCATACAGAGTGAAGTAAGTCAGAAAGAGAAAGACAAATATCGTATATTAACACATATATGTGGAATCTAGAAAAATGGTACAGGTGAACCTATTTGCAGGACAGGAATAGAGACACAGACGTAGAGAACGGGAGTGTGGACATGGGGGGTGGGGAATGGGAGGTGGGATGAATTGGGAGATTGGGATTGACATATATACACTACCATGTGTAAAACAGATAGCTAGTGGGAACCTGCTGTGTAGCGCAGGGAGCTCAGCTCGGTGCCCTGTGGTGACCTAGATGGGTGGGATGGGGGTGGTGGTGGGAGGGAGATCCAAGAGGGAGGGGATATATGTATACATATGGCTGATTCACTTTGTTGTACAGCAGAAACTAACACAAAATTGTAAAGCAATTATACCCCAATTAAAAAAGAACGTCCAAGACCTTTGCTCTGTGCCAGCTGTAATTCGAAGTGCACTACAGATATCAATTCATTTAATTTCCACAGTAACGTTGTGAATTAAGTACTGTTTCCACTGAGAAATTAAATATGTCGCTCAAGATCTCCCAGCTAGTGAGTGTCAGAGCTGGGATTCCCACTTAGGGATTATAGCTGTAGAGTCTGTGCTTTCAGCCACCATGCCATGCTGGTTCATCCAGGCCTGGGGTGGGGGACATCCTGGTATCCACAGCCATTGACTTCCCTTTTGAGGCCAGAGATGTTAGAGATTTGCTTTGTTTCCTGGAGAACTCCTTATCTTCTGGAATTTCTGGAATTATCCTGCTGCTTTCAGGAGAAATGACCCAGGAGAAAAAGTCAAGATGGGAGAGGGGAGTGAGACGAAGTCTGGGACAGGAGCCCTACAGCTGTAAAATCAGGCTAGAGAGAACGAAGAGGGTGAGGCTGTGGTCTGACTGCTGTGGCTTCCGTGAGAAGAGCTGAGACTGGGTCAGGACAGTGCTGGTGGGATGGATGCTTTCACTAGATCTGGTCAACATTTGCCTTCGTGACCCAGGGTTGGAGCCACAGCCTGACTCCCACGTGTGGAGCTGTGAGACGAGCTTTGTGGGAAGCGAGGAAAGTGGCATCCTTCCATACCTCTGTCCTAGTACATTGCACTCACAGTGTTTCTTTACCTGTCTGTGTCCCATCTGAGCCGTGTGGGAGGAGCTGGGGCTGTGTCCTCTTGCCCACTCTTGTATGTCAAGCACTAGCACAGGGCTGGGCACGCAGTTGGTAAATGAACCGTGAATGAATGAACAATTATAGGAAGGGCCCTTCATACAGCTGACTGTTGGAGGAGGATGTCTTCCTTCACGGTGGTGAGTTGCACGTTCATCTTAGCTTTCTCTCGCTGTGCTGTAGGGACCATGATGGGACAGGATTTGGGGAGGCCATAGATAGAAGGAGGAGCAGATGCTGCACACGGGGCGCAAGAAGATGTGGGGCCATAGTACCTAAAGAGCATAACTCTCTATTGTAACTTGAATTATTTGCCCGAAAGTGGCTACCTCCTTTCTGTACCCGTCCCAAAGGTGCATCTTGGCTTTTCGTGACATGTTCTCTCATTATGTCACTTACCGTGACTGCCTGTGCATTTTTTTTTTTTTTTTTTTTTTTTGTGGTACGCGGGCCTCTCACTGTTGTGGCCTCTCCCATTGCGGAGCACAGGCTCCGGACGCACAGGCTCAGCGGCCATGGCTCACGGGCCCAGCCGCTCCGCGGCATGTGGGATCTTCCCAGACCGGGGCACGAACCCGTGTCCCCTGCATCGGCAGGCAGACTCTCAACCACTGCGCCACCAGGGAAGCCCCCCAGTTGATTCTTATGTGCATTAAAGTTTGCGAATCATTTAGTGTAGGTTCTCTTCCTTCTTCTGGGGGAGCTAAGTAGGCACATCCGATTGGAGTTCAGTAGTGAGGAGGTGGAGGACAGGCAGTTTTTGAGAAAATCTGAGAGTGTTATAGTAAAAAGCCCAGCACCCTACCTTTTCTATTTGTAAATCCTATTTTATAATGCAAAGAATATTTAAAGAGAAGGTGTGCTTGAGATGGGGCCAGGGGAAGTGAGAGGGGGAGGGGGGCTCTTGATACACAGGAAGGAAAAAGCAATCTTTTTGCTTGTCTGATTTTTTGTCTTTTTCCACAGTGTGGTATCCGTGGCCTCCAAACGGAGCACCTACGTAATAAGCCATCAGGGCACTTGAAGGTGACGGTGTTTAGTTCTCTTGTGGTGCTTATTAATCATTCAGTGCTTGTTGAGCTTCCGCCGATGGGAAATTTGCTATTCAGGAGCTTCAAAAGTCAGGGGTCAGCCCTTGCTCCCTCCAATCCAATTTTCTATGCAAGAAGCATCTCCTTCACTGCCTAATTGGAGGCCCTCCTGTTCCTGAGTGACACTGGAGTGACCTGACGGGGAGGCAAAATGCGAGTGCACAGAGCGTGTGAACAAGTGTGTAAGAACCTGGGCACACAGGAGGTGAGGGCCGGGGGCAGCTCGTGGAGTCCTACTGACTGTGCAGACAGAATCACACGGCCTGAGAGAGTGTCTCACCCCGAGGACCCTGCAAAACCTTGACACTGAGCTTCACTTTGTCACCTCCTTGCTGCCGCATCTCCTCCTTCCCTCCCCTCCATCTTCCAAGCCTCCCACCTCTCCTGTTTTCCTGGGTGACAGGAGAGAGGGTCAAAGAACCGCCACCTTACTTGCACTTAAGGAAATGGATCTCTCAGGGGGGTGTGAGAAAAGTTGTGGCTTCACCAGGAATGAGGGTGTCACTGGCTGCGGGCTCTTTACAACGCCGCCGGGGAGAACATGGACAGTGGGAGCAATGACACCACTCTGGGGCCCTCCACTGCTGCTGGTGCATAGCCAGAGGGAGAGCTGGGGTGAGGCCGGTTCACAGGGCTGGCTCTGAAGGCCGCCCCGGGCACCGTGCCCACAAGGGTGCTGCCGGCTCTTTCTATTTCTGGAAACAGTTTTAGAACATAAGTGTCCGGTGGGATATTTGGAGTGCTTCTGTGGACATTCCTACCCCTAGGAGTGATGCTAGCCGTGGTCCTTGTGCTGGGGAGTGTGCCCAGGTGTGGTGAGATGCCTGCTGAGGCTGGGTGTAAGATTCAGCATCTGATGGAAGAGGCTGGGAGGCATTACCAGGGTTCCAATCTGATGCCTGAAGGAAGTGCGGGGAGTCTCCAAGGCAGCTGGTTGGAGCTAAGGGAAGTCCACCAGGCATTGGTGCCCAGCCTCCAGAAGGTCTGGGAAGTCTGGTCAGAGCCACAGGGGTATTTAGCTGCTGGGGTCTGAGGCAGGGCTGTCAGCAGTGAGCACTGACTTGGAGTCTGATGTCTGCTTCTGTCTGTGTGTGTGACCTAGGATAGGACTTGCCCTTCTGGTGTCTCAGCTCCTTATCTGTAAAATGAAGCGTTTCAGCTTGGTGAGCCCTCGGTCCTGTCTTGATCTTAAGAGTTACAAGCTTTGGTCAGATGGCTCTTCTTTTGGGGGCCATTTGGGTTCATGATAATGGTGGTAATAATATCACCAAATGTGTAGTGATAGTTACAAGAGTATTAGCTGCCCAGTAGTGAAACAGGCTGCCTTATGAGGTGATGAGCTCCTTGTCACTAGGAGCATTCAAGCAGCAGTCAAATAATACTTTCCGGTGATTCCAAGATAATGTCATCAGAATCATCTGATTATTAAAAAAATGATTCCTGGACCCCATTCCCAGAAACTCTAATTTGACAGGCTTGGGATGGGACCTGGGAATTTGTCTGAAAAACAAGTCTGAAGCCATGTGCTTCTAAAGAGGGACCAAGTAAGTCTGGGAAACCCTGCACACTATACCCTTCGTTGGAAGTTCACAGAGCACAGGAACCAGAAAAAGTTTCTGGGGAATCTGATAGAGAAGGATAGAGTTAATTTTGATTAACTTAGTGTTTCCAGAGTGGAGTGTGGGACTCTATTGGATATGGGAGGAGAGGGGGACTCCTCTGATGAGGTTACAGAAGCAGTTCCATGGGTGCTGCCTTCGTGGGGTTTACTGCGTTCGCTGGGAGGACCTGTGACAGCACCGTCCCATAGAAATTCAGTGTGAGCGCCATATGAAATGCACAGTTCTCTAGTAATCCCATCAAGAATAGTTAAAACAGATGGAATTACTTTTAATAATTTGTTTTACTTAACCTAATATATCCAAAATGTTATTTCAACATGTAATCAACATAAAATTATTGAGATATTTTTCATTCTTTTTTTTTTTTTCCTACTAAGCCTTTGAACTCTAATGCAGATTTTAGGACGGGCCATAGTCCAAGCGTGGCTGGTGGGAACCCTAGTGGTCAGTGCAGATCTATGAGATCTTTGTAGCTCCACGTGTGGTCCAAAGGTCAGCAGCATCCGTGGCACCTGGGAGCTTGATAGAAACGCAAAATCTCACACCTGATCTGTGAACTGGAATTTGCATTTAGCACTATCTCAGGGATTTCTGTGCACCTTAAAGCTTGAGAGAGTGTGTTAGATGACTTCTCTTCCAATTCCAAGATTTCCTGTCCCTCAAATTCTGTGTGGGTGCAGTTACCTGATAAGCACCACTGATGTGAGAAACGGGGACCCCCGTGTGCAAAAGTGGATGTGGTTTGGCTCAGGGAGTGACCTCTTGGCCCCTGACCCTGTAAAGGGGTCCTGGGATCCCTGGGCAGAGGACGGACAAATCACATCACATTATAATGAACTGTTGTAATTTGAATCTTGGGGCTGTCGGAGTGTTTTACAGG
This sequence comes from Monodon monoceros, assembly GCF_005190385.1. Lineage (NCBI taxonomy): Eukaryota > Metazoa > Chordata > Mammalia > Artiodactyla > Monodontidae > Monodon > Monodon monoceros. Next base: position 58,400,795 of record NW_021703781.1, read on the forward strand.
GAGACCTAAAGGCAGGGAATGCTTTCCTGAAGCAGCGACGTTTAGGATGAGAATTGGAGGGGCAGGTAGCTAAGCAGTAGAACGCTTACAGTAGAACATAATTACCTAGTACTCTTCAGACTTCACTGGAAGAATGTTGAGGGGAGCTTGATGCTAAATAATAGAAGAGAGACATATAAAAAAGAAAAAATGACAAAGAGCATGAATTCTGAGAACAGCAGTGAAGAAAAGTCAGAGGAGCACGTGGATGTGAGGCTAAAGCATTGCTTGGCCTGTGTTCTCCATACATCAGGCACTACAGTGATACCTAAGATTGTCAGAGTCCCTTATGCGTGTACAGTGCCAAACATCCAGCACTTTCGAGAACTACATGGACTTCCCTGGTGGCGAAGTGGTTAAGAATCCGCCTGCCAACGCAGGGGACACGGGTTTGAGCCCTGGTCCGGGAAGATCCCACATGCTGCGGAGCAACTAAGCCCGTGCGCCACGACTACTGAGCCTGCGCTCTAGAGCCCGTGCGCCACGACTACTGAGCCTGCGCTCTAGAG
>NW_021703781.1:58401352-58402569 GCF_005190385.1 Monodon monoceros
GCGCTCTAGAGCCCGTGCGCCACGACTACTGAGCCTGCGCTCTAGAGTCCACAAGCCACAGCTGCTGAAGCCCGTGCGCCTAGAGCCCGTGCTCCGCAGCAAGAGAAGCCACCGCAGTGAGAAGCCCGCGCACCGCAACAAGGAGTGTAAGTGTGAGCCTGGAGAGGCTTCTGGAAGGAGGTGAGGCTGGAGAGGTGGCAGGGGTCAAGTCCCGCCAGGCTACGGAAGCATAGCTTTTCTTCCCAGCATGCCATTCTCCTGCATAACATTATGTCTGTGTCTGTCCACATTCTCCTAATCAGGCTGTGGGCTCCTTGAAGCAGGGTCTGCTCCTAGAAACCTCCAGTTGCTCCCCAGCAGCAGTGATGTGCTGCCGCCGAGTGACTGAGAGCTGGCGGTTACATTTTGGGGAATTTCGTAAGCTGGTTAATGCACATGGGTTGTTTGAAGTTGGCCACGATGACAATATTTACGCTATGGAAATTGGTGAATGCTATAAATCAGGGCTCTCATTTTTCCTTTCAGTGAGCCTGTGTTTAAACATTTAGCTGCACACCCCTGCCAGCTGACACAGTGATGGGCATACAGAGCAGGAGGCAGCAGCGGGGAGAAGCAGGGACCCAGAATTGGGAGACGACACCAGCTGTGTGTTGCTGGTCAAGTAATTTAGCCTCTCTGAGCTCAGTTTCCTCATTTATCAAATGGGGAGATTGAGACAGATTTGAGAGGATGGCTACGGGAAAGAAGTGTCAAGAGAGCTGCCCAACAAAGTGTCCTCACTTCACGGTAGACACACCAAACCATGCTGGTTTCTGCTGTTTCTCAAGAACTGGAAATATCTATTCTCTGTTCCTTTTGCATTGCTTTTGATGACACTTTAAATTTTTACTTTATAAAATATGATATTGTCTGTGGTGTTTAATTTCACAAACCATCTCCAACACTTTTGGAAGAAGGTGGGATATATGCCTTCCTCTAAAGTGTAAACTCTAACATCACCGCACCCTTCTGCTACCCCCCTCCCCACCCTGGCTCTCACTGCTCTCAGTGGGAGATGAGCCTTTGTTTTTGACTAAACAGACTGTCCTAGCCCTTCCCTGTGACAGCAGGACAAGGGCTCTCATCCTCTCCCCTCTCCTCCTCCCCCTCCTCCCCTCCCCCTCCTCCCCTCTCCCTCCTCCCTTCTCCCTCCTCCCTTCCCCCTCCCCTCCCCCTCC
>NW_021703781.1:58402969-58633289 GCF_005190385.1 Monodon monoceros
GGTGGGGCTGAGCAGCAGCTCCTTCTTTCTTTGCAACCTGTGCTGATATCACTGTATCCCTGGGAAAAGGGAAGACAGTCTTGTCCCTTGAAGGGTGTCTGCTATGTGTTGATTATTTAAGGATAATATTTCTGGCCATGGAGCTGACGAGGCAGGAGATGGCTTTTGTGGGTGACTAAATGCTGAGATGATGTGGCAGCTTCTGTCTGTGGCCATGCATCCTGGTCACCTGACAACAAAGAGAGGGCTGACCAAGACCCATCTGCGAGCCTGGGTTCTGAGGGCCGTGGGCAGTGAGGAATCACACCCAGGACATTTAGAACTGGGATCCCAGAGCACAGAGGGAACCAGAAGGGACCATTCTGGATTCTGGTCCTGTCATTGCCACATCTTGATGTGCTTATGACCTTGAGCAAGTCATTTTCCACCTGTGCCTCCATGTACCTTTTTGTAAAAGGATGGGCTTGAGCTAGGTGATTTCCAAGGTCCTGCTCAGCACTGAGATTCTATGGTTTTATGAACTTCACCAACAAGCAGAGACATTCCTATTTAGGCTTGTTTTATGTTCTAATTCCCAAGGACGTAGTTCTAATGGACTGTACTCCAGAGACTATTTATTTCTTGTTAGCTAAGAATAATTTTAACAAGCAGCAGTAAGCTGTGAGGAGCCTGGTCTGCGTGTGTGGTCCATTTTAGAGTGTTCTGGGACTTCAGCTGAACTCAGCAAGCATTTATGGAATGTCCACTCTTGGGATGAAGTATGGTACACTGGAAGCTACATAGGAATTTGAATTGAAAACCTGGGTTTCAATCTCTGATTTGCTATTTGTAAGCTGTGGCCTTGGGCATGTACTTAAACTCTTTGAGTCTCAGTTTCTCCACCTGTAAAATGGGGACAGAAAGAGTCCCTTCCTCTTTGAGGAGTGCATGAGAGAACAGGCCTAGAGCACATAGCATATCATGCTTGAGGCATGGAAATGCCGATAAATGTGACTCCTTTCCCTGTTAGGCTCCAGGCTTTGATTAGGTGTTAGGAACACAAAGATACATGCAAGTCAGGGGGTTCTTGCTTGCAAGACACCCCCTGAGCTACAGGCAGACAGACACCCAATCCGTGATGAGGCATCCATCAGCACTTGAGGTTAAGTATGCAGTGATCAGGGCCACAGAGAAAAGACGTCCAGGTCCTAGAGTCATGAACTAGAAAGCCAGTGGCCAGTGTGCTCCTGGTGACAGTCAGGAAATGCAGACACAATGCAGCTGGGACCAGTTCTGTGAAGGCAGAATGACAGACTTCAGCGCTACATCGGGCTTGGATGTGGTGTTTAGACTATCTCCCTCCTGGCAGCACTGTACTTGAGGTCTTCCAAGAGAGAACAGCATCAGTGTTTATGTTTCCAGTGCTGGGCTAGCACCATGGTGGGAGTGGCGTGGTGGGATTCTACAGATGAGAAGAAACAGCCCCTGAAGCCAGGAGTCGCTGCTTAGCTGGGAGACAAGGTGTGCTCTTTTTTTTTGCGGTATGCGGGCCTCTCACTGTTGTGGCCTCTCCCGTTGCGGAGCACAGGCTCTGGACGCGCAGGCTCAGTGGGCATGGTTCACGGGCCTAGCTGCTCCGTGGCATGTGGGATCTTCCCGGACCGGGGCACGAACCCACGTCCCCTGCATCGGCAGGTGGACTCTCAACCACTGCACCACCAGGGAAGCCCGGTGTGCTCACTTTAACAGCAAGAAGCTAGAGGCAGAGATGCGTCATGGCTTCTGACCCCGGCAAGTGCATGGTCATGCAGTGCTTTCCCTCCTGGCCATCTTTCTTCCCTTTTCTTTCATTAAGTAAGTAGATATTAAACACTTGCTGGTGCTGTGTGCTAAGGGTCTTGGAGTGACTGAACCTGGTACTTGCCTCTGGAAGATTCTAGTCTGAAGGGGAGGCAGACATATAAGCTACTATGCTCGGCAAAGTATTACAGGTGCTAAGGACGCTGAGACAGAGCATGGGAGCCAGGGTGGGCTGTACGAGGTGACAGTTTGCCTGGATGTGAGGGTCATGGGGTTGCACCAAGGCATAGAAAGAAGGGGTTCATGGGAGTCCGAGGTGGTTGGGGGGAGATTTTCTGGAGGAAGTGAGCTCTGTGCTGTTTCCTCAAGTCTTCCTTCAGGCCATAGAGTGCCAGCATTCCCCAAGCTTGCGGAATTCTCCTGTCTATTTTGTATTCTTTCTGCTCAGCCTGCTTGAATGTTGCCAGACAATGCAAGGGTAGTTGGCGTTGGCATGAAGCCCTCATCTAAAAGTCAGTTGCATTGGCCTTTTGAAAATGGGACAAGATATTTATGCTTAATATTTGGGTATTTTTGTTGTTGGCTGCTTTTTTTGTTTTCATACCTCTTTGTTGGAGTATAATTGCTTCACGATGTTGTGTTAGTTTCTGCCGTACAACAAAGTGAATCAGCCATATGCACACACATATCCCCATATCCCCTCCCTCTTTAGCATCCCTCCCGCCCTCCCTATCCCACCCCTCTAGGTGGTCACAAAGCACCGAGCTGATCTCCCTGTGCTGTGCGGCTGCTTTTTTTCCCCCCAGGTCACACTCTGCTCGTGAAATAAGATTAATTTGAAATGAAATTAAGTGTGTTCCATGTAGGACACCCTTGCCAAATAATTACATCAAATATAGTTTGCAAGGAGGGTTGTCTTTTTATCTTTTCTTAAAGGGCAGTCCAGAATCCAAATGCCTCTGAGAGCCAGCCTGTTCTTGGGTCTCTCTCCAAGATCACTGTCTCAGCTCATCCCTGAGATCCTAGGTCAGGCAAAATTGTAATAATCTTATATCTCAGGACTCAGAGAACTTTTCTGTACTGTCTTCACTGAAGGTATCAGCTTTAATAAAAATAAAAGTACCTGGGCTTATTCAGCAGCAAGGGAAAAAAATAAGTAAAGCCTCACAAAGCCCTGCATATTTCCTCTTTTTATATGGCAATAGAGACAGAGAGGCAGAGAGAAAGAAAAACCTACAAGGAGGGAGAGAAATCGGGGTGGTGGGGAGTAGGGACCGTTTCTGGTTCATTGCTCATGTCCAGGTCACAGTGGTGCTGTGGTGCTGCAGATATCTGAGGCTGTGCCCTCCCCCTGGGAGCCAGGGTCAAGTTCCCCTCCAGCCCCGCCTTCTCACAGTTAGGAAAATTGGTTGAACATGGGCCCACCTTTGACGAATTCAGAACTCAAGGTGACCGAAGAAATATTCTTACTCAACTTGTTCATTTTGCAAATAAGAAACTGAAACCCAGACTAGGAAATTTGACATGGGGTGTGTGAGTCTGTGGCTGCCCTCAAGGATGGCTGCGTGATGAGCGCTGGGCAGGTGGGTGGGACAAGAACCCTACATTCTTGATTCTCAGGTGCTGTACTTCCCCCTGCCCCGTCCTCACTTGCTTTAGCTCAGCAAGGGGTGTGAGCTGACCAGAGACCACAAGTCTCCACAGGCAATGACTTTGCTTTCATGACCATTCTTTCTGCCACCCCCGCACTCTCCAGGCTCAGTGGTTTCCAACCAGGGGCAATTTTGCCTCCCAGAGGTCTTCCAGAAATGTCTGGAGACATTTGTCATAACTGGGGAGAGAGTGCCACTGCTGTCTAGTGGGTAGAGGCTAAGCATGCTGTTACACACTTGTAACACGCAGGACAAACCCCCAGAACAAAGAATTATCCGGCCCCAAATGTCAGTCACGCTGCTGTTGAGAAACTCTGCATATCTGATTTTGTGCGTAAGTGTGTGTGTGTGTGTGTGTGTGTGGCGGGGAGTTGTATCTGAAAGAGATAAGAGCTCATTGTGACTGCAGGGAGGGTGCTGATATCATTTTGGGGGTAGATTAGGCTCCTGTTTTACAAATTTGCCCAAAGCATCCACATTATACATCTAGCTTGTTGAAAGATGTATTTCCAGACCCCACCTCGTATATACTGAGTTGGAATCCCCAGGGGTGGGCCCAGGAATCTGTATTGCTACTCTGCTTCAAAGGTGATTCTGACCGAGAGCCCGCTTTGGTACATGATGGATTAGGTAACAGTGTTGGTTGAACATTTATTATTTGCCCATTCAGATAAATCTGGATCTTAACCTCAGCTCTGTCGTTTGTCAGCTGTGTAACCTTGGACAAGCCATTTATTTATTCTCTGAGCCTGTATTCTCTCATCCTCTGAAGAGAGAGGACCACATCCATCTCAGGGTTTGCAGTGAGCATGCAATGAGATAACCTGCGTCAAAGCTCCTGGTGGACAGTAGGTGTTCAGACCTGTTAGATGAGTTGACTGTGTTAGATAATAAGGAGACCTAACCGTCATCAGCCACTTACATTACAAGCACGCGTTAGATACTCTTACAGCATCTTTTCTACTTAGCTTCACAGCATCCTTCTTTTATAGCTGGGACACATTCTAGGTACTCTTGAGTATGGCAAGCTGAATAGCAGCCTCCCAAGATGTTCATTTCCGCATCTCTGGAACCTCTTAAAGTTACGCTACGTGGTGAAAGGGATTTTTGTTGGTGTAATTGAGTTAAGAATCTTGAGATGGGGAGATTATTCTGGATTGTCTGGGGGAGCCTGATATCATCACAGGGAGGCAAGAGATCAGAGGAAGTAGGAGATAGGACACTGGAAGTCAGAGTCTGGAGTGATTTGAGGAAGGGGTCACGAGTCAAGTAATGGTGCTGGCTTCCAGAAGCTGAAATAGGCAGGGAAGTGGCTTCTCCCCTGGAGCCCCCAGGAGGAACCAGCCCTGCAAGACCCATGTCAGACTTCTGACTTTCAGGACTATAACGGAATACATCTGTGTGGTTTTTAAACCACAAATTTGTGGTCATTTGTTAGAGCAGCCATAGGAAACTTATACACTTAACCATGGTTTCCTATCCAGAAATTCTTAAAAAAAAAAAAATTTTATTAAAATAAATTTTTATTGAATTATAGTTGATTTACAATGTTATATTAGTTTCAGGTGTGCAACATAGTGATTCAACATTTTTATAGATTATACTCCATTTAAAGTTATTACAGGTAAGGACTATATTTCTCTGTGCTCTACAATATATCCTTGTTGCTTCTTTATTTTATACACAGTAGTTTGCATCTCTGAATCCCATATCCCTGTCTTGCCCCTCCCCCTTCCCTCTCCCTGCTGGTAACCAGCAGTTTGTTCTCTCTGTGAGCCTGTTTCTGTTTTCTTATATACATTCATTTGTTTTATTTGTTTTATTATTTATTTTTTATTTTTGCGGTACGCGGGCCTCTCACTGTTGTGTCCTCTCCCTTTGCGGAGCACAGGCTCTGGACACGCAGGCTCAGCGGCCATGGCTCACTCGCTCCGCGGCATGTGGCATCCTCCCGGACCAGGGCACGAACCCGTGTCCCCTGCATCGGCAGGCGGACTCTCAAGCACTGCACCACCAGGGAAGCCCCATTTGTTTTATTTTTTAGATTCCACATGTAAGTGATAACATAGAGTATTTGTCTTTCTTGCCTGACTTATTTCACTAAGCATTCCTCTCTAGGTCCATCCATGCTGTTGCAAATGTAGAAATTGAGTGGTAAAGTTTACCACTTTACCACATCACTGGTTAGTGATGTCTAACCAGTTAGAGGAGACACATACAGAACCGAAAAAGGTTGGGGGGGAATTTGCATCAAGGAGCAAATGAAAATATATGAGAGAAACAGTTGAGAATAAGAGGATCCTTCCCATCTGGTACTGTTAATCCAGGGGAACACCCTGGAGGAAGTGGGAAGGTGGCCAGCCCCTAAGGTGTGCATTTGATGCCTTGTAAAGACGTTGTGGCATCTTGGAAAAAACTTCTCTCTTGCCCAGTGATCCTCTGACCCTTAGATGCTGAGCCTTCCATCTGGTCTCCTGCCCTCTCCTTTCCCAGATGGCACAGTGGTTCCTGCTGTTGGCTTAACATGTTTGGAAGCTGGTTCTGTCTCCCCCGTGACTCTGATTAGAGAGGATGTCAGGTGAGGTCCCTCTTCATTTCCCGTCTTTGCCACATGAGTCTCCACTCTCCCCAGCCTCCGCCTGCACTACCCCGCGTCAGTTGATGGGCGGTGTTAAGTGCTGACTAACGTGGTTATTAGAAGTATGGATTATTTAAGGAGACGTGCACATCATTAACCTGTTGTTCATCGGGGGAAGTCTTGACAGGCATATTAGCCTTAAGCACAGTGCAGTTTTGCCTGTGGTGGGAGGGAGGATGGAGGCAGGGGTGGGGTTGGGGGCTGAGGGGGTGGGCGTGGTGCAAAGGATCAGCTGCGTCAGTATTGGAAAGAGTTGCCCCGAGAAAAGAGGCAGATTAGAAAAAAAGCTGAGCGTCGTTTGATAGAGCAGTATTTTTGGCTCCGGGACGCTGTGAATTGGAAATGCAGGAGAATTAGCAAGTCACACCTTCAGAGGCATCTGTGAGCGTTATGTACCAATATGATCACTGTAATTATAATAATAATAAATGTTCTGTCATGGTGTGACTCGTGGAGGTCACCCTGAGATGAGAGAGAGAAGAGGAAGAGAGATGGAGAGGGAAGTTATTAATAAACCTTAGGCCCAGCCCTCGGAGTCCTCACCCCTTCCCTGCACTGAACCCTTCTCTGCGAAGCCTCCTCGTCCTGACTTTGGTGACATAATGAGCCTGCTTGGTCTAGAGGCATGAGCCCTGGGTGACTGCTCTTCTTTCCAAAGGAGCTATTTTGTTAGATGAGGATCCCACTTCTTGTTCTTGTCCTTCTTTGGATCTGGAGGGGCGTCTGATCCAAAAGCACCTTTTCCTCTTGTGGGGTAATGAGGTTTGAAACTGGATCTCTGGGTGCGACGGGAGATGAGAATGATCTCTGCTCGACTGCGCTGCACGAAGGCTCTGAAACGGTTACGTTGAGAGGGAGGCCAGGCCAGTGGCCAGCTGAGATGGCATCAGCCAGGGGTCTCCTGCGGCTTTTGTCAGCCATCCAACGTTTGCTGAGTGTCTGCTGGGTGATCCTTATCTTATGGGGACACAGAAGTGTCAAATAAGATCTTAGGAGCTCACTGCCTTCTTAGGGAGAGAATAGTAACACACTATAGAATATAGAATATTCTAGCTGTAGACTAGTATTGCTATGACTGGTACCAGTGCTGCTAGGAAATATACTGTTTCCTAATATAATTGTATATATATTTCCTAATATAATATAATTGAGAGTATATATAATATACTCTCAATATATATAGTATATATTCCTAATATAATATAATTGTATATATATTTCCTAATATAATATAATTGAGAGTAATATAATTGTTAGATATATTATGTAGCTCTCTTAGCTATGCATACCACTATTAGTAGCAATAAATGGAGAGCACTGTTGTACCAATCTAGATGTGTTTTGGACAGAAAATGAGTATCCATGGGGATTACAGAGGGTAGAGAGCTCTATAGGCAGGTGTAGTGGTAATACTGATCTCTAACATCTGCAGGATGTTTTATATAGCTCGTACCTATCTTTATATCTCATGTGATCTGCACAACGGTCAAGTGCATCCCAGAGAAGTTAAGTAGCTTGCTTATATCACGCAGCTGGTAAGTGGAAGAGCTAGGGTTCGAACCCCTTGTGACGCTGAGGCCAGGACTTGCCTCACTGCACCACAGCTGCCTGCTCCACAGAATGGTGTGCATTCCTGTGTGGTATGTGCGTCACAGTGCCTTATGCTCCAGAGTCCTTCCACTTCAGTCACCTCCTTTGATCCTCGCAGACAGGCAGCATATGAGGAGGGGTTGGGTTTATTCTGGGCCTTTCAGAGGCATGAGACTGTTGGATGACATGGCTTTGAGCCACCTGCCAGCCTTTGTGAGAGGAGGGCACCATGACTCCTGGAGAAAACACAAAAGTCACACGCATGTGCGTGCACACACACACACACACACATACACACACACACACACACCCCAAGGGAAAAAAGAAGAAAAACTCACAGAGCAAACAAAACAATAATAGAAAGCTGCAACCAAGAAGAACTTTTAGCTATGTCACTGTGCCTCACTCATTGCCAAATATCAGACGTCCTTTCCTACCTTCCGGAAAGGCAACAGCAAATGACGCGTGGGGTCCATTGGGCGCCCCCGTTTCCTCCTGCTGATTGTCAGGCCCGGTCTGGGCATGTATAGCTGTGTGGGGTTTTGGCGTCATCAGGGCAGATCTTCCTGCCCCTCTTTCCTGGGTTCTCTGGGTCTGTCCCGTTTCTCTGCCATCATTTGTGCAGCAGAGTCTTCTTCGGAAAAAGGAAATGAGATGGAATGAGGATACAGTTATTGAGTTTTGCAGACACAGTGCCAGTTTTGTTTCTACGTGGAGAGTAGGGTGCGGGTGTATGTGTGCATGTGGACCCACACACGCACTCACAAACATGCCTCCACACTCAGTAATCTGGAGCGGGATCTGCCATCCTGTGTGCGGATCATCTGTATTACCAGTTCCGAGACAGCTTTATTATCTTAAACCTCCCTTATGATATTTCCTGTGACTGACAGTTACTGTCATATTTCTGCCTGGTACACACTGAGCCTGGACTTAGCTTCGGGATGTGTCACCTCGTCGTCTACCGTCGCTCACCCACGCTGAGCCCCACGCTGTTCATTTCAGCTGGCCTGCTTCCATCAAGAGGAGGCAGAAGCTCGGGAACCAGACAGGATGTGCAGTGGTTGTGGTGGCTGTTTGTCTGGGGCTGGGTCACTTCTCTAGAAGAGGCTTCCCTTGAGCATCCTGTCGCTAATGACAGGGAGGACGTCTCAGTGCTAGTGAGAATTTAATAAGAGACTGCAAAGACGTCTAGTTTATCTTTCTCATCAGTGCAGTGACCTTACAAGTGGTCATCAGCCTATTCTTGGATACCTGCAGAGACGGGGAGACCACTCCATTCCAAGGCAGCTCACTCTCTTACAGATTAGCACACGCTCAGCACGCGGGGAGATGGGAGGGGCGCTGAGCTAAGAGCCTGGTGTGAGCCTGGGTTCTCCTCCTGACTCTCTTACCCATAAGCTAGGACCTCAGGCAAGTCTGGTCATCTGTCTGCGTCTGTTTCCTCTGCCTATGAAATGGGGGAACTGGGTTTCAGATGGTGCTCTGAGCAGCTTGGGGTTTCTGGAAGGTTCCTCAGGGGCTGCAAAGAAGGTTGAGGTAGGGGTTAAGTGTTGGCAGGGACACCAGTCATACTAAAAGAGAATCATTATTATTTTGTGTTTTATGTTTTGGGCTTTGAATACATGACTTTTGTAGATAAACAAGTTTAAAAAACAATAGAAGAGGGTTCAAGGTCCTCTCTAGCTCTAATTTTGTATGATCTTTGAAATCTGTAGCAGTTACCATGAGGTCTATTTAGTAGAATAATACTACTTTAAATCTATTTTACAGAGAACAATTCTAACGCCTCTTACAAGACAACCTTCCTACTGTCTCCCACCTTTTTAAAGTCCACAAGGGCAGGTTGTGAATATTACATCAGAGGCAGCCCTGGCCAGAATAGTGAATTAAGAGAGGTTTGTTTCGATGTCCTCTTTCCTTACTTTCTTTCCTGTGTTACTCTCTTTTCTACTCCAGGTGCCTCTGTGGTTTCCCATTCTCCCCAGACCATCAGACCCAGCCAGCTCTCACTATGGGGAAATTCTCTGATAACCTTACCCTGGTTATAAAGTGTTAGCTGAGGATGTTTTAATAGCTTCCAAAATATTGGGGACTTTTGAAGCCTGAGAATCTAAACCTGTTCTCAAAAAAAAAATGAATGTCTAATGGTTAAGTCTGGGGTTCTGAGATAAATTGTGTCCCAGGAAGTTGTGGTGTGCGCACAGGCTGCTCCCGGCAGCTTCAGCTTCTTCATCCCTTCCTTTGGATGTGTTTGCCTTAGAGGTGTATTTCCAATTTTGCCTTGCAGAAGTGTTTCTAAAAGTAAATCTCCCGGAATACTAATCCTAAAGCCTCTGAGAAAAGGATGCCTCTGCCAAATGCCTTTGGGAAAATGCTGGGTATTATGGTTCCCTCTTAGAGACTCACAACGCACCCTGATCTATTTCAGACTCTGAGAAAGCCATCAGGGAGGAGTCCTGGTTTATCTTTGTTTAATCCAGTGTTTCCCAAAGTGTTTGACCAGAGTAGCCTATTTTCCTCTAAGTAATGGCTGTTAACATCCCTCAGAACTGGTGTTCCCCAGCACACACTGGGAGCATTAGTTCTCACTGGGCGCGGTTTTGCTCTCCAGGGGGCTTTTGAAAAATCTGGAGACATTTGGGGCTGTTACAGCTAGCGGGGAGAGTGCTGCTGGCATCCACTGAATAAATGCCACGGATGCTGCTACACATCTTAAATGCACAGGACAGCCACCTGCCATAAAGAATTATCCGGACTCAAATGTCAATAGGGCCGAGGATGAGAAACCGTGTTCTAGAGTTCGGCAGGAACCAGGTCTGTTTAAATGCAGTGCAAAGTCCTGTAAAATCAGGTACTCAGCTGGGCCTTTTATGATGAGGGGTGTTTTCTGGACGATGTGGAAGGACACGCACCAGGTGATATTTCCCTAACACTACCGAACGAATCCAGAGCCCAGCGCTCCTTCGTGCCCAGAGAGAGGCAGCGCTCAGCTCCCTCGAGCCCCCCATCCCACTGTGTGGGCAGGGATGAAAGGGGCCTTCTCCCTGCAGAGCGTCTGGGATCAGGGCTGACAGGGCGCATCACCTGTTCTTGTCCTCCCTTCCAGAATCAAGTGGTTTAGCACCGTTATAGGATGAGCCTGTTTTCCCAGCTTGCGGATTGCGCTTTATTTATTTTTTTTGCATCTTGCTCCAAACCTCTTTTCTTTTTCTTGGATCGACAGGGCCTGGCTGCTCCTTCTGGAGATGTTGACTTGGTGGAAAAAAATGTGCTTGCTGTCAAGCACAAGAGCATTCCTGGGACTGAGATTCTTTAAGTCCCAGCGATTTATCTGTTTCCGTAAAGCGGAGCAGTGACGCTTGTTAGTCAGCACAACTCGCCCCTGCAGCCTCCCCGCCCCTCCCCCAGCCCCCCGCCCCGCTCCATCCTGTTGCACATCAGGGCAGAAGAGCCTGCTGCAGTTCACAGCCTTTCTGATTCTCTAAGTCAGTGAACAGTGAGCTCTTCGGGGCTATGGATCCCTTTGAGACTCTGATGGAAGCAAAGGAACTTCTTGCAGAAAATTGCACACAGATGCATATACACAGTATTGCATGTGATTCGCCGTGGTGCGTGGTGGTCTGTGTTTGTGAACTCAGAATTTGACATACCTAATTTTAGGATACTGCTTGGAGACAGTGGCTGCTCTTGTGGCTCTGCATTGAGCATCCTCATTGGGGCATACAAGGGAAGGACCGCCTCAGTTCCTTGCCTCAAAGAACTGTTGTTCTTGGGGAATCATAATTTAACAGAGTGAGTTAGTAGCTCATGCATTCATTCATTCATTTATTCAGCGCAAGTTTATTTTGTTCCCGGGGAGCAAAATATCAACTACTGGGGAGTCAAAGATGAAAAACCACTCTTCTTTCTCTCAACAGTAGAGGATATAGGAAAGGGCACTAAGGTCTAAGGTCCACCTGCTGGGATTGAAGAAGTGTGTAGGGTCCGGCAGGGTCTGCTAGGTGCCTGGCACTTGATCCTGGACTCAAGTTTGACCCAAGAGGTCCTTTAAGAAACCACCCAGAACCTTCCAGGGTCCCAAGGCAGCAGAGTCCATTTCCCCTTTTCAGTGCCCTCTGCAGAGCTGAAGCCACTTGGGTGGCTTCCCATAGTTGTTACAGGCAAAGAACGGAGGACACAGGGCCCCCACCTTGGGGTTTTCGGAATCGGCTCACCTCTTGTGGTCCACAGCTTCCACAGCGCCTGTCAATTAACTTGGTAGGGGATAAGGCTGTCTCTTCTGATCACATAGCCTTATTGATGGAGCTCACCGATGTGGGGTCTCTGTAGAGGGAGAACTTTGCAGCATAATGAACACCTTTGCAGTGAATCATGTTTATGCCAATTACATGTTTTCTTCATTGTTTGGGCTCTGTAACGCATGCAATAAAACAACTAGCCTCCTTCTTTGGCTAGTCGTTCGGCTAGTATGGCTAGGACACATACTCTAGGCATCCTGGGAGGAAGATGAGCTGGTCTGTTTGTTTGAGCTTGGTGAGTACTTTGAGCTCAGCTACAATCCGGCCTAGCCATCTGACGCTCTTACAGGATGGGCAGGTGGGATTTCTTTTTCCAGGAACAATCTGTTCCTACACAAGGTTGTGATGGTCTCACCTGAAGAGGGACAGTGAAGTCCATAGCAGTTGGATTCAAAAGAAGAAATCACTTTTCCATAATTGGTACCTTTTCATTCTCCTTTTCAAAATGCCCAGCACCACTACCACAGCTCTGAATCTCCAGCAAACTGCAGGGTAGGGGAAAAGACCACACAGAAATTACAGTTGTAAGCAGGTAACGAGAACCAGCTACAAGCAGGCAGCTCTCAGCGTGTGAGAATGGGGGTTACAATTACAGATTTATATGGCTCCATTTTCTGCTTTCAGTGTAGCTGTCGACATCTCAAACTGAGAAGCCCATCGCTGAGGCCTGGGCAGCCTCCTCCCAGCTCCCGTGTCAAGAGAGATTTATTATTCTTCCAGATTCTACTCATAGCAGCTCCCTCCAGATGGCCCTAGGGAGGGAGGATTTTATTTTATTTCATTTTGCTGAGAACCACAGCTCCGCAGAGACTGTGTTCTGCCTCTCAGGCTAGGTTCCTGAATCTGGGTGAAGAAGGCCGGGAAATTGAATTGGGCAGTAGCTGTGTTGAAAGAAAATGAAAATGGAGCCAAAAGACCATTTATTGCTGCATTGTGGGAACAGAAGACTGGAATGATAACCATAATGTCCATCAGTTGGGAACTGGTTAATTATGCTGCATCCACAAAAGAGAATACTATGCAGCTGTTAAAAGGAGTGAGGAAGATTTATGTACACTGATAAGGACTGATCTCCATGGCAGAATTAAAGAAAAAAGCACAGTGCATTTTATATAGCATGCTTCCATTTGTATAAAAGTAAGAGTGATTTCTAAATATGTACCTTACGTCTACAAGGGTGATTTCTGAGATGACTCACAAGAAATTTGTAGTAATATTTGCCACTAGGGAAGGACTTGACTGAGAGACAGGGGAGGCAGGAAAGCTGTTTGTAGAAAATCCTTTGGTGCTTCTGGATTTTTCTTTTCCTATATGCTTGTATTACTTTCTCAAAAATCACTTAAGGCTAAAAAAATGATTTTCAAATCTAATAATGTCTGGCAAGGTTTGCTTTCAGAAGGATGAGTAAATTGTGGTTTGAGTGTGACTAACCAAAGCTACCCAGGAATGAAGAGTCTCAAGGAACTCCCATCATTGTGTGGGATTTATCACTTCTAATGATAAGTAAGAACTAGAACCTGTCAGGTGAGGTACGATTTTACCTTCATTTATGCGGATGCATTGAGTACATTATGGTCCACATAAATTGCATTTATACCACACTAATTTGTTATGTGCCATTTATTAGAAGCTCAAACATCCCTCCTAATGACATCATTGTTTACACCAGCTGGGCTCACTGCCTCTTCTTTCCTACTATTCTTCCGCAGGGGTGGGGTGGATGGTGTGTTTCTTGGGGGCTGTCAGAATTTCTTTCCTGTGAATCAGGGGTCAAAGAAGTAATATAAATGTTTGGAATGGCCAAGTGGGAGGCAGTAAAAGTGGTGAGGCCTTTGGCAACCAGAATGGCATATGCCCCTTTTGGATCAAATTCAGCTTGAAAAAAATCTGCAGGTCATATCTTGTTCAAGACCTGGGAAATTCTATAGTCCCTTTCCTAAACCCTTCTCTGATGTCTCAGCTTCCTCTTTCAGGCATGCCTGGCCCTACGGATTCAATAGAAGCCTCTCTAGTCAGAAAGCATCCTCCAGAGTTTTGGTGTTGAGTCGATAGAGGAAGGTTGACCAGATAGCCGGGAAGCAACCTGACTCTGCCTGTCTGTGAATTCTGCCCCAAGTTATTGAAAAGGCATCTTGTCTCTTGTATTGGACACCAGATTCCTGGAGGGCGAGGACTTATTCATCTTTTTACTCGGGGCAGAGATGAACACATCTTGCCCTGGGCTGTTCTTAAAAAACCTAGATCATGCAGTATGTTACTGGGTTATAGCATCACAACTGGGAGGCTCTCTTCCCAGGGCGTATTTCTCTGATAGGAAAAGTGAAAACTAGAACAGAATGGCTGAGAAGATGTAATTAACAAATGAAATCATTCTTAGCACAATAAGTATTCAGAATAAGAACCTGATAAGCATTGAGGGAATAATGGTTGCCCTTTGAAAGTGTAGCTGTAAGTGGAGGTGAGTACTTTAGATTGTCCTGCTCTGAGCCCTCTGCTGCCACCTCCATGTAAAGAATATCTGGCTGCGTGACTTTTGGGACGATGTTTCCTCTGTCTGTCTTCCCCTGGCTAGTAGGAATCTTGGCTGTCCCAGTGGCCAACTTTGTCAGATAATTCGGGACTTTCTCGCTTATGCTGTCTCTTCTTAATGGTTTGGCATGACTCGGGATTCTGTGCCAGTGCTGCCATAACTCTCCTCGGGAACTCACCTGTACAGAAGCTTTTTCCCCAGAATAGGAGTGCGAGAGCCCGTCCAGGTTCCATATAACACTGCTTCTCTCTCCTGCAGAAGACCAGTGTGCAGACTATATCCGAGAACCATACACAGTACTAATAACAATGCAGCAGTTCCTATACATTACCGAAAACAGTGCCGAAAAGACAATGTACGGTGCGTAAAGAAGCCCATTAAGTCCGGGTGGACAAAGAGAAAGGAAGGATATTAACAAACGGCTTCTCGGTAGGAGTTTGCAGTGGATGGGGAGGTAGGAAATGGTAACCGAAAGTAAGCTATACTGGAAAGAAGTCCAGAGAAAAGGAAAAGAAAAAAGAACAGAGATCCTTTTCAAGATGGAGGGAGAGAAAAAATCTATGGCCTTGAGTTGTAATCTCCAGATAGACTGATTACCATTGGAAGATCCACCTTGTTCCCTTGTTGGCACAGCCCTCCCTATCTCTGCAGTCTAATGGTTTACCCATTTAGTGGCTTATATGCCACTTCCTACCTGAAGCCTTCCCTGATGTTCCAGATGAAAACAACTTTCCCTCTTAGGACGTAACTCTGTTTCACTACTTGTCTCTCTCTTAGTGCTGACTTTCTACCTTTTATGGTGGTTATTTGTGTCCGTGTTTGTAGAACATCTCTGAAGGCAGAGATTATGACTTGGTGATCAACATTTTAGCAAGTATTTTACTGAATGCTTATTATATACCACTCCCAGTGCTAATGGGGGAATACTTACACAAGCAAAATGCAGTCTTAGCACTCAGGCATTTACCTTTGGGAGAATCAAGTACGGCTCTTTGCACAGTGTATGTGCAATCTCTATTGAGTGAATGAGACTCAACCCTCTCTGCCCTGTTTTAAGGATGAGGACGTTGAGGTCCATGACTACTTGACCTTCTTAAGATGACATTCCTAGTTTGCGTAAAAATGGAAACTCAGGAGACTCTTTTCTTGCTTGATTTTATACTCTACAAACAGCATCATTCTCTTGGCCAGTCATCTCATAGATGAATAAGTAGGGCTGGGAGAGCCTGGAGGTAGCCCTAACCTTCCAAAGTTGGGAATACAACTCAGGGTGCACTGAGAGCTAAAGAAAGAACATGTATGAGCCATTCAAAGCAAGGCCAGTGGAATGGTAGGTATGTCTGAAAAAGGCTAAGAAAGGATTTGGTGAACCAAGGAGGAAGCTGGTGGTGGAGTGAGAAGGCTGAGCCTTGGGGCAGGTGGATCCTCTTTAACTGGTCACTCTGCATAATGTCTGTAGACTCCTGGAAGCAATGTGGACTCAGAGCCTTGCAAACAAACCTATGTCTGTCCAAACGTAGCTTTAATCCGTCCCTTGTCAGACTGCAGCCTTCCCTTTTCCTGGTAGCTATGCAGGTGAGTTGGCACTAGAAGATACCTCAGGAAGCCATCTGATTCAGCCCCTTGCCTTTATGCCAGGAGGATATTGTCTCCATTTAACAGGTGACTTAAAAGAGGCTCAGAGGAGCTTAAGGGTCAGAACCATTCAGGAGAGATCTCCCCCAGTGGTGAGCCACGGTATACAGAGTGGCCATTTTGTGAACATTCTTTTTGATGAAGGCACCTCATTCAGTTGAAACTCAGGCTCCTCAGGGACTGACTCTAAAGCCACCCCTTTGGCCTTCAACTTGGAGCGTGAGAGTGTTGGTGTCTAAGACTCTGAACTCTGGCTGCTGTGCCTGGGTGACACAGCAAGACTTAGAGGGGTGCCCATGCCGCTCTGAGAGGGTCTGGAGCTGGAGCAGCCACAGGCACACAGGCTCCAGAGCATCTCCTGAGTCCCTCTCTTCATTCATAAGCAGATAAGCTCTTCCGTTGATACCTAGTGGATCATCTGGAGTTCTCTGAAACTCTGGGAAAACTGAAGATCTTTCCAAATTGGGAGTCTTTTGGTGGCTGTGGTCACAACAGACGTTTATATTTTCCACACCTCTTTCCATAACAAAGCCAGTAATTAAAATCTTTTGCTGAGACTAGAGTTGTTATATTTCTGTTTGGGAATCAAATCAGAAAGAAGGTGGGGGGAATAGATCGGAGTCATAAGTGTAGAGAGAAGCCTGGACAAGTGTCTACATTTTCTGCAATGAGACGCTCATGTTTTGGGGGTGGTTCTGGTCTGAGTTAAAAACTCAGGGACCAAGAAAGTCAGAGTTATCCTAAAACATCATGGGCCTATCCTGTTAGGGTTATCTGGGCAATAGAGCTTGGTGGGAAAAAGATGGAGAACGTACGATGGGACCTCCAAGCTCACGCTCCTGGGGCTGCCTGTTTATCCAGTGCAGCTTGACGCTACCTCTAGTCTCATCCTCCTGTGGCATGTGGTTGGTTCCTCTTTTTGACTGCATCCCATTCTGTTTTGCTTCACTAGTTAAGCATGTTAATGACTACCGAAGACCATTTGGTCCTTGAAGGCAATGAGTATTTTATTCCCCTTGGATTGCTCATAGCATTTGTGCTGTTCCTGGTAGTTAGAAGAAATGCAGTGGATGTTTAACGCTATGGTCTTTGCAACATTTCCTGCTTTGGAAAGTGAACTTCTAAATATTCTTCGTTCCAAGATGGCTACAGTTCTTCTTCACACTTATTACTTCCTTCCAAAGAAGATTATTCAGAAGCAGCCTTTTTTTTTTTTCTTTTTTTTTTTTGCGGTACGTGGGCCTCTCACTGCTGTGGCCTCTCCCTTTGCGGAGCACAGGCTCCGGACATGCAGGCTCAGTGGCCATGGCTCACGGGCCCAGCTGCTCCGTGGCATGTGGGATCTTCCCGGACCGGGGCACGAACCTGTGTCCCCTGCATCGGCAGGCGGACTCTCAACCACTGCGCCACCAGGGAAGCCCTAGAAGCAGCCTTCTTCGTGAAACTTTTAATGACTCTGATTTACATGACCCTACCTTCTCTAAACTCCTACATTTCTGTAGGTTGTGCATTATCATATTTTTTCAATTCTTCTACCTTCAGGTAGATTGTGGGCTCCTTGGATCTTCCACAATAGCTATGTCCCTACTTTGGGACTGAATGATTTTTGGATCATTGATTTCCCAAGTTTTATCTCTTAATAAGGAGTTTCATTGTGTCAGTATCATGTTGGGGCAAATGAGGAGAGGAGTCCTGGAACTTGTGCTGGAATATATTTGTAAATAAAATGTATATACATATGTGTATATATGATGTATTTATAAATCTATTTATATAGAAATGCATATGTGTATATATGTAACATGTATATATATAAACATATGTATTACATAATATATATGTACATCTACTTACATTTTTCTCATTTTAATCCTCACAACAAACTTGTGATAAACATTGTTATTATCTCCATTTTTGAGGAAAAAGAGATTCCTATCACTTTAGAAGTGAGTTACCTTGAATGTCAGATACCATAACCCCATCTCATACGGGTGAATTTTTTTTTTTACCTACAGTGGCTGAATAGGGAGTTGAACTCTATGTACAATAAACACAGACTCTACAATTAAGGTAATTAAAATAATGAGTCTGCGCTCTCATTCTTGCCCAAGATTACAGAGCCAGTAATCTGTGAACCTGTTGTTCAGTCTCAGGTCTGCCTGACTCAAGTGCTTCTGGTCTTTCCTGATTGAAAGGGAACAGTAATGGAGGGCTGTGTTTAGGAATTTGGATTCTGCACCACAGGTGACCTTTGAATGCTTGATGAAGAGCTAAGTATGAGCTTTGACAATATATTTTATTAGGACATCCTTGTTAGAAGGTTGGGAGGTGGGTGGGAGGCTGTGAGAAGGAAGAGGAATCAGTTAAAGTCCATGGTATTACAGTATTCCAGGTAAAAGATGGTAAAAACCTGGATGGAAATTGTGGGAACACAGAGGATGTGATAACAAGTTATCATTGCAAAGGTAGCGTTAGGATTTAGCAGTGATTGAATGAGTTTAGGGAAGAATTAGATCAGTAATATGGCTTTTAGGTTCCTGCTGACACCATTAACTCAGACAGGAATACAGACAGGAACAGGAATTTTCTTTAGCAGAGGGGAGGGAAGGAGGACGCGTATGATTTTGACATATTATGATTGAAGTACCAGTAGTTCAGAAGGTTGGAGTTTTCTAGGAGGCAGTTGGATGTACAGGACTGAAGATCAGGAAGGAGTTCTGGATGGGAAAGGGAATTTTTGGATCCATCGGCAGTTAGGTGGTAATGAAGCTGTAAGAGTGGACTAAATTTCCCAGGAATAGAATGTGGAGAGAGAGGGAGGGTTGAAGGTGGAACTCTGGCAGTGACCAAAATTTAAGGGGTGGAGTGATGCAGGTCAGTGATGACAAAGCTGAAGAAGATGCCCACAGAGTGTTAGAAATGCAAGGACTGGGCCTTTGTCTCGCCTTAGTTTCCAGGCCATAGGAAAGTAATATGCAGCTCCGTCTGAAGACTTCTAAGACCTCCCTATCAGGATCATTCATACCTGAATTTCTGGAACAATCACGATTCCAGATACTTTGTTCTGTTGTCAGACTTCATACCCATATTTTTGTCAGATTTTGTGTCCAGCTTTTTGGTTTGGGAAACGGTGTACATGTGTTGCTCATCACCCCTCTGGAGGGAAGTGTGCGATATTGCCCAGAACGCCGGTTTTCCTCCAAGGGTTGACGGTTGGGACGTTTTCTATCATGAAGCCAAAGTGATAAAAATCCAAGTGGCTGCTGTAGATGGGAAGATAAATAGTGATAAAGGGAGCTCTGGGGCTCAGAACAGATGCCTGTGGTATGGGGTGGAGAGTCCTTCAGGAGCCCAGAGGAGAAAAAGCTACAGGAATCCAGGGAAAGTTGACCAAAAGAGCCCCCATCAGAAGGATTTAAACAAAAGTTCAAGGAGGGGTGTCAAGGCAGATTTTGTGTGTGTGTGTGTGTGTGTGTGTGTGTGAGAGAGAGAGAGAGAGAGAGAGAGAGAGAGCTGTTGGGGGCTGGTCATTGATTATTATCCAGCATAGTTGAAGAGGAAAAGATGTTGAAAGTTACTTCAGCAGACAATACATACCTACGTTATCTTATTCAGGTTTTGCTGTCAGGACAAGGAGACTGCTGTGGTAACAGGGCCTTGCTGGAGTTGAATTCCCTGGCAAATACACTGTCTTTCTGGATGTCATAGCCCAACATCCACATAAGGCTTAGAGAGGATTAGGACCCTAAGGAAGGCCCTCGATGGACTCAGTGGGGGATATGGAGGTGATTATGACACACCATAGCGGGCCTGATGTCTGAGGACAGCATTCTCAGGCATATCAGACCTAGTTTTCCCTTTTGTAACAAATATTTTGAAACCCTCACTTTACAGTGCTGCAATGAAAATCAGAGAAAATGTAACCTGCCTACAAACACAATTAAAATCAACATAATGCCCTAACTCTAATATAAAGGAGAAACAAATGGAGAGTGATTTATAACAAAACAGAGTGTATTTCACTGAATGCTAAGGTGTGACTATGCTGGAAGGTGTAATGAAGCCGTCAGATGCTTACTCCTGTACATAGAATTACCCCGAGTGAGAGTTACAAAAGCAGACTGACACAGGTGTGTGGTATTGGAAATTCAAGCACTGTAAATGGTGCTTCCATTTACTATGTGATATTGTTTTTAAAATGGTGAGTAATTTGATAAAGTTCTTTATAAAACAAAAGGCAGTCCTCCCTCAACCTATGTGGTAGCTGTATACCTAGAAAATTTTCAGTCTATTAGTACTGTGCAAAAATGTTTTCTGCTTATAGATAAAATGAATTTAGGCTCTAGGCTTGGTTAATGACAAACAGGTTCTTCCCCAAAAGAATGTCTGCTGGTGGTTTTTCTACCCAGGGATGTGAGATGATTTTCCATGGTACAACACAGATTCCTGCCTCTGTCCACTCAATCCGGGATTGCCCTGTCCCACCAAATTTTCAAAATGCCCCCTAAGAGCCAGTAGCTCTCCTGTTGGAACCATTATTTTAGACTTGGTGAGAGTCAGAAAAGACCAATTCTACTGGGAACTGAATAACTCCAGTTATCCTGTGTTATCAGTGAGGAGCTGTCCATGGTGCTGCTTAGTCTTTGATGCAAACTAATTTGATTACTATGGATTTGACTAATTCCAAGTCCTAGCTGCACTGTGACCCCTCTTTGATCATGGCTTCCTGATTCAAGACTCTAGTTATCAACTTTGGTTTTATCTGTAATGAGAATTACGTGCCCAGTAGTCAGGCCAACAGCCAGACCTGGCCCTGCTTTGGACTGGGAACCATCCTGAGCAGTGGTGTGTTTTTTTTTGTTTTGTTTTGTTTTGTTTTTGCGGTACGCGGGCCTCTCACTGTTGTGGCCTCTCCCGTTGCGGAGCACAGGCTCCGGACGCGCAGGCTCAGCAGCCATGGCTCAGGGGCCCAGCCGCTCCGTGGCATGTGGGATCCCCCCGGACCGGGGCACGAACCCGTGTCCCCTGCATCGGCAGGCGGACTCTCAACCACTGCGCCACCAGGGAAGCCCAGTGGTGTGGTTTTGGCTGAACCTTCTTTGTGGGATCAAAAGGAGGACCAGATCTTCACTTCTAAGATGTTTCATTGAAAAGTCCTTGAAGAGTGATTCCATTAGTTGTCTACCTTTTACCAGGGTGGAACACAGTTGTTTTCTCAGATTTGGATTTAGTAGGGCCTGCGGTTTCCATAGTTTGTTGTGTATTTCTGAAAAGCCTGACAGTGCTATGCTTTCTGTAGCCAAAGCTGTTAACAGTATTTCCCAAAGTGTGAGACCTGTAAGAGTTCATCTAGTACATGGATGTGGCAGTAAGTAACATTGGTTCATTTGGTGAGATAATTAATCCTTTCTCAGTTTGCTTTTAATCCCTTTAGGATATCAAGAAGAAAATCTCAGTTTGGGGCTAGTGTGTCTTTGACACCTTTCTAACACTTGATAATCTCCTGTTTTAACAAAGAAAGGGCAGGCTTCAGGCTCAGAGCCCACAGCAGGGGACGGTATTGACTAGACTTTAATGGCCATGTTTTCTCTGCTTTGTAATTATTTTCATGATTACTCTGCATTTATAGCAGGTGATACTGATTTTCCATTTTGGTAGTAATACCAAGTTTTATTTCAAAATCAATTAATTTGAGTAAAAAGAAGAGCCAAAAAGAAATACATTTAGCACAGGTGTTACACAGATGTAGCTTGCAAAGAAGGTGGGTGGTGCCTGTAGAATTGAAGTAGGAAATATTGCCATTTTGTATCATTCAAGGGGCAGGTGCCTGGGTGTAAAACAAACTCAGGGGCAGAGGCAGGGCATCCTCTCAGGGTATTGGCTGGTTGTCAGTTCATTAAATTGTTGGTTTCTCGCGCAGATCCGCTCCAGAAAGTTTACTATTCTTGTTGCCGTCTTTGTCGCTGGATACGGAAGCAGCATGTTAATGCCTCATATAATCGGTGATGGATGGCCCCAGCCTGTCAGTCTCTGACACTTTGAGTGTTCGGTAATTTCATTATCTGCCCATTTCTCTACTCTTTGCAGCCTAGCACTTATGACAAGGTGGCATCCATCCCTAATGACATGGGATGGGCTGAGATTCCCCAGAATCATTCTGCTTTTAGAAGAGGTAAAATTCCTTGAAAGGAGGCATTTCCCATTTTTTCTCTCCCCAGTCTAGAACGAAGCAAGGAGCTGGACCAAGAATATTTGCTGCTGCAAAAAATAGAAAGAGAAGAATAAATAGCCTAGGTAAGAGGTCTATAAAATGAAACCTTTAGTGACTAATGACAATGATTGAGGTAAATGTTTTCTAACTCAAAATGGAGTTAAAAGTGCTTTTTCCCCCCATTTTTTTTTTTAAACAATGAATATTGGTGTAGATTGGATGCCCACCAGATAAATAAGATCAAAGGAGCCACTTCTGTCATTGGTTTGATGGAACCGACTGGTTTGCGAAGCCAACCTTGGCCAATTTTGCTGCTCCGAAGAAGCTCTGAATCAAGCCTTATTTTTTGAAAAAATAGAGAGTCTGTAAATGTGTTGCATATCTACGTTATTGGCTGTAATCATTTGACTAATTCCTATGTGCCACATGCATTTATTTCACCTAGTCTTTATATCAAACTGTAGCTTCAGAGAGGTTAAGCTTCAGAGAGGTTAAAGTTAATTGCCCAAAGTCACACAGCAAGCAAGGTGGGACAAGGATTTGAATTTCATGTCTCCAGCTAATGTCTCTACCTCCAAGGACCATGCATTTTGGACTTAGTTGCCTTTTTCTAGCCTGGGTGGAACTATGCCCCTCCCCACTTTTAATTGTAAAACTCTCCCAAAAGATAAGAATCACCTTGGGAGATTGCAAAAAAGAAATCATCTGGGGTGTTTTTAAGAAAGAAAACCAAAAAACCCACATACACAGGTAGGTTCCTGGGCCTCAACTCAGATCTGTTGAATCAGCATTTCTGAGGGCCAGGCCTTATCAGCTCTCTACCAAGCTCAGCTGGTGCTTATGCTCATCAGGAAAGTTTGGGGAGCAGTACGTAATCTCATGGGGCAATCCCATGGATGATATTCAAAATATTTAATAACCAGGGAAGACTGGACTCTGCCCAACCAGAAAGGACCCTCGCTGTAGCTGAAGTGGGATCTTAGAGGTCCTCTCATGCCAAACCTTAGTTACTTAGGTATAGGATGTGAGAAAAGCTGGAAGGTCTAAGCAGCATGTCTGGATGGTGGGACAAATGGGGAGCTTGGAGCAATAGCTTTTTAACTAAGGGAACTGAAAGTATGTAAGTATTTTAACTGGTGTGGCTGTACCAGTTGAGTATCAGCCCTGGTAACCTTCATATAAGAAACTGCAAGCAGATGGTAAGGGTTTCTTTTTCTATAAATTCCATGTTTCTCAAAACCTTGAGCCATCTGCATGTGAATCACAGGGAAGCTCTTTTTAAAAATGCAACTTTGATACCACTACACACCTATGAGAATGACGGAAATCCAAAACACTGACAAGACCAAATGCTGGCAAGGATGTGGAGCAACTGGAACTCTCATTCATTGCTGGTGGGGATGCAAAGTGGTAAAGCCACTTCGGAAAACAGTTCGGCAGCTTTTTACAAAACTAAACGTACTCTCACCATACAATCCAGCAATCGTGCTTCTTGGTATTTAACCAAATGAGTTCAAAACATATGTCCACACAGAACCCTGCATATGGATGTTTATAGCAGCTTTGTTCGTAATTGCCAAAACTTGGAAGCAACCAAGATGTCCTTTAGGAGGTAAATGGAGAAACAAACTGTGGTACATCCATACAACGGAATATTATTTGGCATTAAGAGGAAATGAACTACCAAGCTATGAAAAGACATAGAGGAAACTAAAATGCACATTACTAAGTGAAAATAACCAGTCTGAAAACACTACATACTGTATGATTCCAACTATATGGCGGTTTGGAAAAGGCAAAACTAGAGATAATAAAAAGATCAGTAGTTGCCCGGAGTTAAGGAGGAGGGAAGAACAAAAGATTTTTAGGGCAGTGAGAGAATCCTGTATGACACTACAATGGTGGATGCAGGTCATTACACATTTGTCTAAACCCAATGAATGTACAAAACCAAGAGGGACTGTAAACTATGGTCTTCGGGGTTAGACCGAGTTACTCACTGAAAGAACCGGAGCATATAAATTTCCTTCCGCAGTCCTGGTTCCCCTCATGGCTAGGCTAATCATCCCCTTATGCCTCTAGTTTCAAAAAGCACATTTTCTGTGAAGCATTCCCTGATTCAGCTAGCCAGGACTGATTTCTCCTTCCCCTAATTTTAGAACTTAGTGACTATTTTATTGCCTCTCCCCCTGCCCCCCCCCCCCCCCCCCCCTCGTGTCTTTTTCACTTCCTTTAGCATATCAAGGCAGCTTTAATGTAGTGGTGAGGGGCACAGCCAGATGTCCTGGGTTCAAATTTCATTTTGGCCACTTGTTGGTGTCACCTTGGGAAGTCACTTAACCTGTCTTCCCAGACTTCCTCATCTGTAACCATGGGGGAATGAAGAGGGCCTGTCTCATACGAAGATTCAGTTAGGGCACAGCAAGTTGTGTTATTCTTTTTCCACTTTTCCTACTCCCGTGGAGGGAGACAGTGTAGGGCAGTGGACAAGCTCTGCAACCTGACAGATCTTTGATTTTGACCTTGGAAAAATTAACCTCTTCAAACCATAATTTCCTCATTTGTAAAATGAAAGTAAAAATGCCTACCTTTTAATGTAATTCTGAGGGTGAAAATTATCACCCCCGACTCTGTCGGCATGAATATCCCTTTTATGCTGTCACTCACGCTGCCGTAAACACGAGTGTGTGAATGAATGAATTATGTATTGTCTTGCAGCACAGAGGGAATCTTTGAGGGTAAGATACAAATCTGTTGTGAACCTAATTTTTACATCTTAGAACTTCCATCTGGTCATGTCTATTTTGAAGCAGAGCCTGAAAGGAGGAACTAAAGAATTGAGGGATTCAGTTAGCTCTAATACCAAAATTGTACATGAATTTACAGATATGTAGAAGCTTACAGAGTCCTTGTGGTACATGGCAAGGGTGAGCTTCAGATCCCCTTAAAAAATTCAAAAGTTTTACCACTTCTGAAGGTCTTAAGTTTAAACACTGTTAAGAATAGAACTTACAATGATTTTGAAAGATCCTGGCTTCTTTGATGCTAAAATGGGAATTGTATTCTCTGAGATCTACTTCCCATTGCCAGCTCACTAAGCAATTGCTCACATTCTCTCTTTCACTTTATTATATTTAAAGACATTTTAAATATTTGGGTGAATCATTCTTCTTGGTAATTAGATGTAGTGATTACTCTTATATTCCAAGGTATTACCTTTCTTTTATACACCTCAACATCATCATTTTCAGTAATGACCTAGTATTTAAAAATGGTTTCACAAAGATTCTGGATCCCTGAAGCCAAGAGATGGTGAGCCTGTCAGGCGATGGGGACGGAGGACCTAAAATCTCCTTATTCTGCCTCTATTTTAAAATTGAATCATCCAAGATGAGAAAATAGAAAAGAAGAGAAACTGAAAAACAGCCTCAACAGAGATAAAACTTTACAGGGTTTCTCAACATCTGGTAATAGTTCTTTGAATTGAGCTAGCAGTTTCCAGTCTGAGCTGATAGATCTCTTTGGGATTTAAAGAACTAGATACTAGGCTGTGGTTTCCCCCAGGAAGCAATGGCTCATCCTGGGAATAGCCCAGAAGAAGCAGTGTCAGGAAGAAGCAAGCAGGACTGTGAAATCCTAGTTCCAGCTCTGAGGCCCTGAGCAAAAGCAAAGAGAGGAAAGGAACTCTGTATTGTCATAGTCTGGTCTAAGGATCCTGTCAGGATCTACTGAGCATCTACAGAATCCTTTTCCCTGAAAAATGGAGCATAAACAGAATCTGCTACCATTCAAAGCTGCTGACAACTTCTGAAGGTCAAAGAGGTCACCATCCTGGTGTTAGGGCTGGGAGTCCTGTGCTCGGAGAAGATCTTGGAGGGGCTTAGGAGGCACCAAGCTGAATTTTTCCCACTCTTTCTCTTTCCCTCCTGCAGATCTGGTTAGTTAGGTTATAGGCATCTGTTACCATGATATCCAGAGTGCTGAGGCTCAAACAAGAGATTTCTCTCTCCCATGTCCAGGTGTTGGTTGTTGGTCCACGGAGGGGGAGGTGACTCTGCTTCACAAGATCATCTAGGGATCCAGGCTCCTTCCATCTTGTTGCTCTACTGGCCTCTCAGTTTGTCTTTTCCACGTGGTTGAAGCTAGTTACTGTCATGACCATACGGTGGTGAGGAAGAGAGCAGTCAATTTCTTTTTAAGGAAGTGACGCAGAAATCGCACACATCACTTCCACTCTCGTTCCCTTGGCAAATAAATAAAAATCTTAGTCTCATGATCACCTCTAGCTGCAAGGCAAGCAGGGAAATGAAGTTTCTAGCAGGGTAAAGGCTAAAATGTGGCAGGAGGGGTTCCAGTTCTAAAAGGAAGAAAGGGGAATGCGTTGGCAGTCGTAGTTACAGATCTCATTCCTTATTCAGGCGATGGCCTTCTAATTCTGCTGTCACATCCCTTAGGGGGCCTCAGATTCCTCTCAGAAGCTACATAAAGGGGAGCAGAGAAGCTGTGGGGTTGAACATTCAGGCTCCAAACCTCTCCTCAACTACTTCACCTTGATTTTACTTGTTTTACACAAGTAAAATGCATGTGGATTTTCACATCAATTTCTTTTAAAGAAAGATTTCCTGGGCTAAATTATCTTTGAAAACCTCTGCAGTAAGCACTTTTTATAATCCTCTGCATTACCCATTACTGGCACTGTTCTCCCTCTACCTTAACACCTCTCTCCCTTCCTGGGTGTCTCAGGGTCGCTGTTTATAAGGAATGCATTTACGTGCCTGTGTGAGTCCCCAGGCTCATTTACTCACTCCAGCTCTTACTGCAGGTGAGCGACCTCATTTTTGTTTCTGGATTTCTTGAAAGGCAGTATATTTTCCCCAATCCTCTTCTCCTCCAGCTCTACTTTGGAGAGTCCTCTGTCTCCTCCAGGGCTCAAGGTCTCCCTCCTTGACTAAATTTACTGCTGTCACAGAGATCTTCTCTAACTCCCAGCTAAAGCCTGTTTTAAACTCTACAGAAAGAACCATTGTGTCCTTGTTTACCATCCAATGCTATGACCCAGATCAATGCCAAGCAACTGCTTTGGGATGTCAGTTCCCAAGTTGGTGGGTATACATCACCCATTTACCTCCAGTTATCTGGTTACCTTGTTAGGGTAAAGGGTTCTGCTATTTTAGTAATGATACCTTGAAATTGCTTAGTGCTTTGCAGTTTCCATGGCTTACCCCCTGCCCCCACATGGAGCATCTCATTTGATCCTAACAAGCACCTGGAAGGTAGGAATTTTCATCATTCTCAGTTTAAAGATGAGGATACAGGTGATGAAAGGTCAAGGGACCTAGCGCAAGACCACACAACTGCTAAGTGGCAGAATCAGGATTTGAACTCAGTTCTTTCAGAATCACCCTTCATGTACATAAACTCTTGGTAATATGGACTGTAGAGAGGATGAAACATGCTGTTGAAAGTTTCTTTCATGATCCTTGCTTCATAAGAAAGGCTCAAAGTAAATGTTAGTTTTCCTTCCTCCAGTTTCATACCTGATACTTTTGTAAGGTCGCCTCACTTACATCATTTTGTACACTCTTATAGCTCTGGAAGTGGGCAGGGTGGGCATGCTTATGTGCATTATACAGATGTCGATACAGAGGTGACAACAGAGGAAGTGACTCTACTGTTGTCACATAATTAACAACATAATATGCAGCTTGGTGTACTCCCTTTCCATGAGCTGCATCACGGAAAGTGGGATAGTAATGCATTTATTTTAAAAGTTGATATTCAATCTTCAGATGTTAACAAAGTCCTGGTAGAGATAGGATAAGATTTGAACAACTGTTATCACTTCCTGAAACCAGAATAGCGGCCAAATCATATGAACTGGGCAAACTTACTTGATTTCTACGAGAAATGGACTGACTGGTAGGTGTGAGCTGCTCGTGTCCCTTAGGAAAGGCCTGACTCTAGACACTCTGAAGTTTCATTCATTCATTCATTTGTGCACTGATTTATTCATACATTCAGATAAGCAGTGTTTAGATAAGTAGACAAAGAGGGGGAGACAAACGCTGAGTGTCACCCTTAGCTGGTTCTCAGGTGCTGCGTGGAACTAATTCAGTTTTCCGATAAGCCCACCCAATGAGTACCTCCTCTATGTGAGTCACCAGGGGGCTACAAACCTTGGTCCCTGCACTTCAGTTTCTTACCCTTGATTACAAGGAAAAAGACATGTACACACAGACCTAATACAACCAGAATGTGACTTGATCATAGAAGAGAGAGAAATAAAATTGTCCTGAGAGCACAGAGGACGATGAGAGTAATTCCAATGAGAAAATCTGGGGAAAGCTTCGTGGAAGAGGAGCCATATCAAGAAGGAACATGAGGGACTCCCCTGGTGGCGCAGTGGTTGAGAGTCCACCTGCCAATGCAGAAGACACGGGTTCAAGCCCTGGTCCGGGAAGATCCCACATGCTGCGGAGCAGCTAAGCCCATGCGCCACAACTACTAAGCCTGCGCTCTAGAGCCCGCGAGCCACAACTACTGAGCCCGTGTGCCACAACTACTGAAGCCCGCGTGCCTAGAGCCCGTGCGCTGCAACAAGAGAAGCCACCGCAATGAGAAACCCGCAGACCACAGCGAAGCCCCTGCTTGCCGCAACTAGAGAAAGCCCGCGTGCAGCAACGAAGACCCAAAGCAGCCATAAATTAAAAAAAAAAAAAAAAAGGAACACGAGCAAAGGCTCAGAAGGGGAAAATGCAAGGGATAATCAGAAAATCTCAATGTTCCACGTTGTTTCAAAGTATTGGGTTGGCCAAAAAGTTCGTTCGGGTTTTTCCATACTATCTTATGAGAGAGAACCCGAATGAACTTTTTGACCAACCCAATAGTTTTGGCTAGGAGACATTAATACAGAAGGTGAGTTGTGGTCCATTTCAGGAATTTTGACGTGGGGCTAACGAGTCACCCTAGGGAGGTAAGACTTCTCTTGGAGGCAACAGGGAGTAGGGGTGATAGGAGCTGAGCAGGCTCTAAGACAGAGACCAGTCACAATCACTTCCTTCCGTAGGGTGGAATTGGGGGCAGGGAGCGACAAGGATGGACCTGATACAATGAATGAGCACAGCGCCCCTTCTTCCTCCATCCCCTTCCCTGTTTGCTGATGCTCCATTCCCATCACTCTCCAACCTTCTCATGGCCTTCATTCTTCGCTCTGCAGCCCAGGGTCCCCCTCTTCACACCCTCTACAGCCTTTTGCACAGACTTCTTCCTCTTCCTCATGGTCCTTCTTCCTTCTCACCATTTATTCTTTTCTTCCTTTTTTCCCCTCTCTCTTTTTCATGAGTAAATTTCAGACCTTTTTAAAAAACCTCTATCTCAGATACCCTGCTTGTCTTGCTACAGATGACCTCAGCCTGTATTATAAAGGGCATGGAATGGGAGTGGTGGTTGGGAAAGATGTTGTGAACATTTTTGCCACTTTTTTTTTTTTGCGGTACGTGGGCCTCTCACTGTTGTGGCCTCTCCCGTTGTGGAGCACAGACTCCGGACACACAGGCTCAGTGGCCATGGCTCACAGGCCCACCTGCTCTGCAGCATGTGGGATCTTCCCGGACCGGGGCACGAACCCGTGTCCCCTGCATCGGCAGGCGGACTCTCAACCACTGCGCCACCAGGGAAGCCCCATTTTTGCCACTTTTAAACTTCCTGTAAAGTAGGTCGAGTTATCCTTAGCTTCCGGATGAGGGAACTGAGGCACAGAGAGGCCAAGTATCCTTCCTAAGCTAGTCATTAGCAGCGTCAGGAATCTAAACAAGGTATTTATGACTTAGTCTCATACTAGGTCTTTCTACCATTTTAGACTGTTTCCTCTGAGTTAATTTTCTATGTGCCCAGAGAGTAAGTCTAGGCATAGAGGGGTGGGAAGCTTAGTTACAAGCAAAACGGTAGGATTATGAATAGTAGACTCAAGTAATAGCTGCATGATGCCTCTAAATGTGGCTAATGGTGCTGCAAGCCCTAGAACCCTCTTCAGTGGCAGTGAAACTGGAGGAATCTTGCTGGTGGCATTGTAAATCAGAGCAACTATTTTGGAGAGCAGTATGGTAGGACGTACCCAAAGCTACAACATTGTTCATGGCTTTTGACTAAGTAATAATACCACACCTTGGAATTTATCCTAAGGACTTGTTGGAAAATGAAAAGATGCTAAATGCATAAAAAATCACATTTTAAACAAAGGAAGCATAATAAGGTATGTTCCCTGATAACAATAAGGATCATTATAAAGATTTTAGGGCAAAGTGGGAATAGATTTATGATAGGTTAGGCGTAAATGAAAAAGTAGCTCACATGTTATATGCACTTGATCACAAGTCTCTACAAAGGTGTACATTTCATCCACTCAGAAAAGAACATAAGGATAGAAATAGTAAGAGGCTAGTGTGCTTATGGCTGACTTCTTTTCTTCCCCAAATTGTCTTTGGTGTGCTGTGGTTTTTGTAATGAAAGCATATGGAAGAGAACTAAGGGATTAAGGTTTGCTCGGAGCTGTTGAGACCAGCTTAGGTTTCCCTCTCCACGTTGGATGTTGACAAACTCTAGAAAACGCCCTATACCTTGGGAGCTTTTAGGGCAGGTTCCACAGAGCCTATATCCCACACCTTTTATTCTTCTTGTATTCTGAACGCCTCTGGGAAAATCTCCTATGATGTGCATTCGCAGGCAGCATTTTCAGAAAATCTGGACTGTTGCTTTTAAGAAACTACCTCCCGCTAATAATCTTTTCACTAAGTTTCCTGCACAAAGAGAGAGAGAGAGAGAGAGAGATGTGTGTGTGTATGTGTGTTGTGTGTCACTCTGTTTTGTGTTTGGAGACTTCAACCTACCACTGTTTATTCTTTCAGTCTCAGCTGAGGGATAATGTAGAACAAATTCTTTTTGGGGGTTTCTTGGTCCATGGAGAGGCTTTAGGGAATCCATGAATGCCTTACTACTGAGTAGAAAATTTTATGTGAAATATATGTTTCTGTGGAGAAAGTATCTGTCATTTAATAGTTTTCTCTAAGAGCTCTTTGAGCCTTTAAATTTAAGAGAACGGAACTGGAGTCATCATGGCAAGGACACAAAGAGCTGCCTAGTCTGGACGAGGAAGGAGATGGAAGTTTAAGAATCACATATCTGGAGCATCTCTGGTTGCTGGTGGTGTGGAAGCAGCATCTGTCCTCCATGTGCTTTCTCCAACTCTTCTCTCATTTTCTTCTTAAACTTGAGGTTGATTTTTATAGCTGAACTTTCTGAATATGAGGGTGACAGCCCAGAAGTTAAAATCATTCTGTGGCTCCCAACACTTGCTGCTCTCTCAGCTTGTAACAGGATGTAACAGAAGGATTTATAGCTATTACTCCATAGAATATGGTGCATGATGAGGTCATCCTCACATGAGAAAAAAAAACCTTCATCATTTACCTTCAAATATGGGTTTGAGTGAGTGCTGGGAGGCCTGACTCTGCCATGGTGTGAAATGGATTCCCAGGAAGGGGTATGGCTCAGTTGTCTGACCTTTATGGCATATTTAAATACATATTACGGTGTTCGTGGTAGTAAATAATATAGCTAAGGTTATGCACAGAGGAGAGCTGAGGGAAACATTCTCAGCAAAGCTGTGGGCTGCCCTGGCAGGGAGACAGGCACTTGGCTTTGAACTGGAATTTGGAATCTGGGTGGGAGAGTGACAGCAAATATTTTCCACATGGGTGCCAGTTACTTTGGCACTGAAAAAACTAAGACACCCAAGGCAGAAGAAGTTGGTTCTGTCGATTCAGGGTATGTTCTGCTTTTGTGAGGTGGTGGAGGATGTGAGAGTGGATGTTCATTTATTTATTTATCCATTCAACAAGCATTTACTTAGCACATACTGTGTGCTGGGCACTGTTTTAGGTGATGAGGATGTAAAGATATGGCCTCTGCCTTCAGCTAGCTAACAGTAAAGTAAAGATGGGTGTAAATGAATAATGATAATGATATGATAATGTGCAATTCAGTAGAAGCATGTATCAAATGCAGAGATAGCATATAAGAGGGACTGATTGGAGGGAGTGACTAACCCTGTACAGGGGGCTCAGGGAGAGCTGGAAAGTATGGAGGTAAAATATGACTTGGTTTTTTTTCTCATTTCAGAAGAACTTATTCTTAAGAAATGTGTGGAATCTCATGAGATAAATGGTAATTTACATATATTTCACATAAGGTTTTCTTTTTTTGTTGGGGTATAGTTGTTTTATAGTGTTGTGTTAGTTTATACTGTACAGCGAAGTGGAGCTCCCTGTGCTATACAATAGGTTCTCATTAGTTATCTGTTTTATACACAGTAGTGTATATGTGTCAATCCCAATCTCCCAGTTCATCCCACCTCTCCTTTCCCCCCTTGGTGTCCATACGTTTGTTCTCTACATCTGTGTCTCTATTTCTGCCTTGCAAACAGGTTCATCTCTACCATTTTTCTAGATTCCACATATATGCGGTAATATATGATATTTGTTTTTCTCTTTCTGACTTACTTCACTCTGTATGACAGTCTCTAGGTCCATCCACCCCACTACAAATAACTCAATTTCATTTCTTTTTATGGCTGAGTAATATTCCATTGTATATATGTACCACATCTTCTTTATCCATTCGTCTGTCCATGGGCATTTAGGTTGCTTCCATGACCTGGCTATTGTAAATAGTGCCACGGTGAACATTGGGGTGCATGTGTCCTTTTGAATTATGGTTTTCTCTGGGTATATGTCCAGTAGTAGGATTGCTGGGTCATATGGTAATTCTTTTCAGTTTTTTAAGGAACCTCCATACTGTTCTCCATAGTGGCTGTATCAATTTACATTCCCACAAACAGTGCAAGAAGGTTCCCTTTTCTCCACACCCTTTCCAGCATTTATCGTTTGTAGATTTTTTGATGATGGACATTCTGACTGTTGTGATGTGATACCTCATTGTAGTTTTGATGTACATTTCTCTAATAATTAGTGATATTGAGCATCTTTTCATTGTCCTTCTTGGCCATCTGTATGTCTTCTCAGAGAAATGTCTATTTAGGTCTTCTGCCCATTTTTTGATTGGGTTGGTTTTTTTTTTTTTATATTGAGCTGCCTGAGCTGTTTGTATATTTTGGAGATTAATCCTTTGTCCATTGATTCATTTGCAAACATTTTCTCCCATTCCGAGGGTTGTCTTTTCATCTTGTTTATGGTTTCCTTTGCTGTGCAAAAACTTTTAAGTTTCATTAGGTCCCATTTGTTTAGTTTTGTTTTTCTTTCTATTACTGTAGAAGGTGGGTCAAAAAAGATCTTGCTGTGATCTGTGTATGAACTGGGATTTTGAAGGATGAATAGGAGTTCACCGGTAATAGATGGTGGGATAGGACATTCCAGTTGGAGGAAAAAGCATTTGTAAGGCCTGGAGGCAAGAGAGAGAATTAGGCATGGGTGAAGATGGTTTGCTGTTGCCCTCACATAAGCAAAATGGTGGGAACACTCGGTAGATGAAAAGACTGAGGCCCAGCATAAAAGGGCACCACGTGGTGTATTATTAAAGAAAATAAACATTTACTGAACATTTACTTTATGCCAGATCTTCTATTAAGCATCTAGATACATTATCTCATTTAATCTACACAGCAACTCTCTGAAGCAGGTACTAGCATTATCTTCATTTTACAGTCAAGGAAACAGAGGCTCAGAGAAGTAAAGTGACTTGTCAAAGGTCATACAGCAGAAATGGATTGATGGTAACTTGGAAAAGTGTTTGCGATAAAGACTGAGAGAAATAAATGGATTTGAGAAGTATTTAGGTGGCAAAATCAACAGAGCTTAATGGTGCATTGGATATAGAAAAATGTGGGGAGGGCAAGGAAGGATTTGAGGATGACTTCTAGATTTTTGTCACATGTAATGGGAAGGATAGTCATGACAATCACAGACTCCTAGAGGTTCTGGGAGAGAGAGTGCCTGAGTTGAGTTTTAACTGTGCTGAGTTTTTAATATCTTTAAGATATACAGATAGAGACTTAAAAGCTGAAATGAAAGTCCATTTGTCGTTCATCTACCAGCACTTAGTGGCTTAAGAGAACATTTAATTGGTTTAGGATCCTGTGAGTTGGCAGGTTGGGCTGGTCAGCTGTTCTGGTCTTGGCCGGGCTTCCTCATGCATCTGCTGTTATGCCTGTGTCAGCTGGGTGGCTCTGCTCCTGGGCAGGTGGCTGGCCACGAGTCTCATGCTGCGACAGGTAACCCAGGGTGTTCTCATGGGGGTTAGCCAACGTTCTAGAGGAGCAAGTAGAAACATGCGATGCCTCTGGAGGCCTGAGCCCAGGGCTGGAGTGCCTTTCTTCTGCCATGTTCTTGTTGGGCAAGACAAGTCACAAGCCACCCTAGATGCAGAGGCTGGAGCAGCAGACCCTGACTCTTGATGGGCGAAGCTACAAGTTACGACTGGAAAGGAACCTGGGCACAGGGAGGTGTGACAGTTGGGGCCATTGCTGCAGGCAGTTGGCCACACGTGTGTTCTCCAAGAAAGCAGGGCTCCTTTACAGTTTCAGAGCACATCCTCACTCCTCCACCTTCCAGCTCTCACTCATGTCTTGCCCATCCTGATGTAATAAGGGTTATCCGGTTATCTGTTGCGGGGCTGCTAGTCTGCTGGCTGCTGGGATACAGAAGTGAATAAAGCACTTGAGGTTGAGGAAAGTGGTGGTCCTGTTAGTGGTGAAGGCGAAGTTACTCTGTGAGTCCCAGAGTCTCCCCGGTGTCCTTTATCTGACGTCCTCCTGATGTAACCACTGTTGAAGCCTCAGCCTCTGGGACAGGGGCTGCTTCCCGTAGGTGTGCAGGAAATGTGTCACCCACCAGTGGGATGGGCTATTTCTGAACACGCTTCAGACAGAAAGCATGTTCTCCTATAAGCAGAGCCATATGCCACATCTTGAATGTTAAAATTTAGCCACCACTGAATCATCTAGAGATGAAATAAAGGTTTGAGTTTTCTAAAGCAGAAATAAAAGACTTTCATCTCTATTTTTATAACTGTCTTCTGATTACAAAAGAAATAGGAGTATCTATCATAAGAAATTTGAAAGTCTGAAAACATATGGAGGAAATAAAAATCGCCTATCACACACGGCTGATTATATCAACATGTACATTAATTTTGTAAAATTAGGTTAATACTTAGTATAAAAATTTTAATTTAACATTGTCATTATGCAGAATATACATATATACATACATATTTTCAAAACATTTGTTAGTATTACGTATACTGTTTTATAGATTGTATTTTACACTTGACACTATACAATGACGCGTTGTATTCAGTATCATAAAATAAGGATGTGGAGATATGATTTTATCTTATCATATGGAAGTATCATCATTTAATTAACCGTTTCTCTATTGTGGGGTATATATGTTGTTTCGGAGGGTTTGCTACTATAAATAGTGCTGTTATGTCCTTCCTGGTGCCAAAATCACTGTGGGCATATGATTATTTACTCTGGATATAGTCTTGGAAGTGGAAATACTGGGCTGGAGGGTATAAGCAGGTTTTTAAAGTTTTCCAGTAGATACTGAGAAATTGCTTTGCAGAAAAATGCTACAGCAGTTATAATCTCATTGTTTGAATTTTCTTTGACTCAAAACCTATCTGGGTGGCTATCGTGGAAACTTTCCCAGCAAGCATTTGTTCATTGTTTCCATCATTCAGTGATTCATTCATTTATTCAGTAAACATTTATAGAGAGATAAAGTACCCAGGGGGAATAAAAATGTCTAAGGTACCTACACAACTTTATGCATTTGTCAAAACTCATAGAACTGTATACCAAAATAAGTTAATTATCCTGTATGTAAATTTAAAAAGTAAATTTATTTATTTGTTTTATTTTTTTTTAACATCTTTATTGGAGTATAATTGCTTTACAATGGTGTGTTAGTTTCTGCTTTATAACAAAGTGAATCAGCTATACATATACGTATATCCCCATTTCTCTTCCCTCTTGCATCTCCCTCCCTCCCACCCTCCCTATCCCACCCCTCTAGGTGGTCACAAAGCACCGAGCTGATCCTGTGCTGTGCAGCTGCTTCCCACTAGCTATCGGTTTTACATTTGGCAGTGTATATATGTCCATGCCACTCTCTCACTTTGTCCCAGCTTACCCTTCCCCCTCCCCGTGTCCTCAAGTCCATTCTCTAGTAGGTCTGCGTCTTAAAAAATAAATTTAAAAGTGACTAAGGCATGCCCGTAGCTCCAAGTGAACTTAAAATCCAGTGAAAAAAATAAGACATGCACACAATAATTACAACACAAGACAACATATTAAGATACCATATAGGAGGGGAAACTGTGCATTGGTATATTTTGTGCCCTAGGAACTGGGCCAGGTGATTTACACATTCATTCATTTGTTCATTTCCTGGGAATACAAAGATGAAGAGCCAGAATGCCTGTTCTCAGAGAGACCCCAGCAGCACGGGAGTCAGACCTACAGTTACTACCAACATGATAATTGTAGTAACAGATGCGTGTGTAAGAGGAAAGAGTCTGCCTGGGGGAGTTGAGGTTGGTTTCTGAGAAGAGAGAGATTTTGCTATAAGGCATGAAGGAAAAATAATGCTTTGCCTCATTTACTCCTCACAAGTGCCTGGAAAGGCAGGGGCCTTGTGCTTGGTCTACAGAGGAAGAAGCTGAGGCTTACGGGGGTTCAGTAACTGGCCCGAGGTCACCCAGCTCAAAAGCGGAGTCACAGCATCCACCCAGATCTGTGCTTGCTGTCCTAGTCACTGGATCCCTGGAGAGGGACTGCGAGTTAGGCTGAGCCTTATGGAACGGGGAGGAGGGAGACCTGGCATGACCGAAGCGCAGCGTCTCCTGGGAAGAGCCTTGGAAGTAGGGAGTCAGGTGGGAGACCAGAGGTTCATTTGGGGAGCGGTGCAGGGAGGTGATGTGGAGCTGGATATCAGAAGGCCTTGTGTTCTAAACTAAGGGCTCTGGACCTTAGTTGGTTGGTAGAGAAGCCATTGATATCTTGAGAACAAGGGAGTTGCCCACCGAGAGGTGTGCATCAGGAAGGATTAATCTGACAGTGACACCTTCAAGGGTTGAGTGAGGGGTAGATGGAGACTCCCAGTTTCCCTTGGAGAGTTGTCCTGCTTCCAGAGATAGCATTTACCTGTTAAAGAAAGGAAACGGTGCAGATAGCCCAGTGCTCAGTTCCCGACTAGTTAGGCCCATCCATAGTTATTCCAGGATTTTATTTGCTCTAGCAGTTCTTTTACTGATTCAGTCA
This sequence comes from Monodon monoceros, assembly GCF_005190385.1. Lineage (NCBI taxonomy): Eukaryota > Metazoa > Chordata > Mammalia > Artiodactyla > Monodontidae > Monodon > Monodon monoceros. The sequence continues at coordinate 58,440,646 of NW_021703781.1, forward strand.
AAATAGTAGAAAAAGGTCTGACCTAGATTTTGTTATATTATTTCAGTTAAAATAGCAAATAAACAAAACCTCACTGACTCAAACATTATTTCCTTTCTGTCTCCACTCCCAGCTTGCAATTCCAAAAATAAAAGCTTTGTTTTCTTAAATAATAACAACATCCAATGTTGAAATACTCCAGTGAGTGATGAGGTGGTACTAGTACAGTGGGATGGGAAAGATAGGGACCTGAGAGACCCAGCCTCCAACAAAGTCTGTTCTGGTTGGAACCAGGTTTCTCTCTTTGATGGTCCAGCTGAAGCTCAGGCCAGTGGGTGGTCTGTGGCAAGGGCTGGGTGACGGGGTAGCCGGGCAACGCTGCAGTGCTCCCCAGGAATCAGCTGGAAAAGGGGAGCAGGCAGAGCCTCTGATAAGCAGAGTAGTATTTGGAGGAAGCGTGGGCCAGTTCCGCCTCCATTTCCTTGTTGATGAGGGTGTAATAGGTGGGTGGTGGGTATCTGAATTTTATGTATGTGTGTATGTATCTACAGAAAGAAGAGCCCGTCTCTTTCTTTTCTATAGAACATGGTTTCCTCCACCTCTAACTCCAAGACACCAATCCTTGGTGTTTAGCTCCAAAATCATCCTTATGATAGTTTTCTTTTTCTGGGTCCTACAAGGCCCCTGCCTGCTTCACCACCTTCCCAACTCCATCTCACATTTATCTGCCACCCTCCAGCCTCACTGACTTTCTTTTGGGTTCCTATTCCAAGGTATTTTCAGCCTCAGGGTCTTCACCACTGTTCCCTGTGAGTGCAGTGATTTTCCTTCTTTTCTTCTTCAGATGGCCAGATACCTCTCATAATTCATTCACCATTTAGAAAGAACATTTCTGACCCCTCAGTGTGAAAGATATCCTCTTTCTGATTCAGAGAACATCTTTACAATTTGTAGTTATATATTCATTTCTTTGACAGGGACAGCGTATTTTAAGTACTAATATATATGTATATATATTGTATATACATATGCTATATATCATATGTGTATATATTGTACATATAATATATATGTACATATTCTTATTGTACACACCTGGCTCAGTGGCTGGAACATAGAAGAGGCTTCATTAATATTTATCAAATGATTGAACCTGAGGCATCCCATTTCTGTGGCCTTATCAGCTCATTTCCAGGGTAAATTGGGTGTGAGCACACCACACATCCCAGGAGTAGGGAGGCTTTCCTCTCTTCGGGGTTGGGTACGTTGGTCCTTTCTGTACCCGTTGGTCTCTCTCCATGGGTGGAGCTGATGGCCGTAAATGAGAATATTCCACTGAAGATGCTCTGGGTTGGGAGAAATTTCATTAAAGATGAATAATTCATCTCTGAAGCAAAATTAGTTACCAGGACAACAGCATTTTGATGGGTTTGTTGAGAAGGTATTTTTCTTCTATCATTGTCATGAACATTTTGGAAATTCTAAAAGCTGTTTCTTCTGGCAGGAAAACAGTTGTCTCACTGGTAAGGTACATTTGGGGGAGTCAATTTTTTTTCTTTCTTGGTTTCTATAAGTAGTTTAGGAAAACTCAAGATGTTTTTTTCCCACTCTATTCCAGAGTAGCTTTGCAACTTTACCAGGTAGAAATTGGTGTGTGTTCTCTGCCATCTTAACCATGTAACACTCCACTAGAATCTCTCTTGTCTGAATAGCTTCCAAGTTGCTGGTTCCTCACTGCAGTGGGAGTGGTGGTGTTTTGAGTTTTGTGGTGTCTTGGGGAAGTGGATTCTGCTTTCCTTTTATGTCGGAGATGGTATTCGGAAAGTCACCTCTCTCCCTAGCTGCAGTGAGATGGGTCACTTGCCCTTGCTGTATTCCTTCCCTCTCATCTTCCTGCCCTCCTTTCCCATTCTAAGGATATACACTACCCAAAATAACTGAGTGAGACCCTCCTCAAAAACCAGGCTTTTGTGATGACCCAGCCTCAGCTGCCTCTAACTCAAACCCTGTGTTTGAGATCTGCCTCTGCCTTTGCAGGTATTCTTCCCTTTGCCTGGAATTCTGCCCTCTTCCTATTCCTCTGCCAACCCCTCTCTCCACATCTTCCTCTCCTTAATCATCCTCTAAGACTCAACACAGGTATTACTCCTCCTCCTGGAAGCCTGACCTGACTGCCCTCCTCTGTTCACTGACAGCATCTCCTGCTAAGTAACCTCCATCAAAGACACTCTCTTTAGATTACTGTTGTGTGTTCATGTGTGTAACTCACTAAATGTGAAACACTCTGGAGGAGGGCAGGATCGGGTCTAATTTATCTATCACTAGGGCATGTACTAGATGCTACTTATTAATTCATGGATATGGAGAACATTTTATTTGCTTCAAGATGTGCCAAAATAAAGCACAGCAAGTTGGTTATTTGTACTTAGCTCCTAGTTTTAAGTCTCCCAGCATCATTATAGCTTGTAAATACAGTTGATAATTATGATTCTTCCTTTTCTCTTTCTCTTCATCATCAAATCCTAATTGAGCTCCAGTCCGTGAATGAGAACTTATAAGATACTCTCTGTGGGTACACTTGGAAGAAGAGGGAAGACACAGTCCTTATTCACAGAAAGCTTGCAGTCTGAAAGAGGAGGCAGGACAGACAAACAGTACTCATAGAAGAAGGATATGTGTACCTGATTATTGCTAGTATGTCAGCTAAGCCATAGGGATTAATAATAGCTAACCATAGTAGCAAAGAACAACTGGGAAGTCGGTCACTGGGGATCCTGGGGCATAACATTCTTGGACACACTTAACTATAAATAAATAAAGACTTGAAATTGAGATTCAAAGTAGATTCATCTTGATCCTAATTATCTGTTTAAAAATGTTATTCTGTCTGATTGTCACTCCTGGCCATATATAAAGGAGAATATGTTGGCATTTCCACAATTACATATTAGACACACATTTTTTTAGGTAGGTCTCAGGCTAAGTCAATACATAAAACAAAAATAATTTTTCATTATGCATATCCCTTCATAGGATATAATGTCATTAATACCAAACACCAGCTTATCAGTGGATATACATATTTACATATAGCTATAATCATGAACACACTTTTTGGTCTAATTTATAACTTAAGTATGTTGCTACATTTTCTGCCTGTATTAAAATAGACCATGTAGTTTCAGTTTTTTTTAAAATTAATTAATTTACTTATTTTTGGCTGCATTGGGTCTTTGTTGCTGCGTGCGGACTTTCTCTAGTTGTGTCGAGCGGGGGCTGCTCTTCATTGCGGTGCGTGGGCTTCTCATTGTGGTGGCCTCTCCTGTTGCAGAGCACAGGTTGTAGGTGCGCCGGCTTCAGTAGTTGTGGCACGCGGGCTCAGTAGTTGTGGCCCGTGGGCTCTAGAGCACAGGCTCAGTAGTTGTGACGCACGGGCTTCGTTGCTCTGAGGCATGTGGGATCTTCCTGGACCAGGGCTCGAACCCGTGTCCCCTGCATTGGCAGGCGGATTCCCAACCACTGTGCCACCAGGAAAGTCCTCAGTTTTTAATTTGTAGTAACACTGTGGAATCCATCATAGAATATGCTACTTATTGCTTGCATATGTCTGTGCTATTGGGTACTTAGGTTGATTGTTTTTTGTTTTTTGTTTTCCTGTGACGGAGAGCAGTGAGTGTTATGAACATTTCCATACAAGTAGCTTTTTTCTTTTTTCTTTTTGAATGAGTTCCTTGGAATATAAGAGTATATTACCCAAAGTGGAATTAGCAGGTTTATGGGCATAAATAGCTTCGTCATTTGGCAAGAATGCTCTCTGGCAGGCCTGGGCCAGCATACAGTATTCCCAGGAGGATATGAGGATATCCATTTCTTTAGAATATTCTTACACTTCATAACTCCAAAATTAATTTTCACTAATTCAAATGGTATCCCAGCATTTCAGAAACGAGTTAATGTGCATTTCTCGAATTCTGCTGAAGATGGTCTGCTGGGCACTTGATGTTCTTCCCTTATACACCACCTGTTGTTTGCTTTCAGGCATCTCTATTTCTCTCTGGTGCCTGTAAGCACGGCTTCTGGTCTTGGACCAACAGTGGTTATCCTTTGCAATATAAGGAAAAACAACCAAGCTTCATTACTTTGCTAGTAGTTTTTCTTGTTCTTGCATTTGCTCTTTCCCTGACAGCATGTTTTCACAGTACAGAAATGACAGCGACCCCAGGTCCACTCAAGTGCAGGGAGTTTGTGAGCTTAGTGGATTCTCAGCTGTGCCCATGGGGCCAGGCAGGACCTGGCTTCTGCTCAGGCCACCTTCCAGGCCTACCAGAGATTTTTAAACACCACGCTGAGTTGAGGAGAGAGCAATGGCCTTGAGGTCCTACGTGGACTTGCATCTTGGCTCTGCGCTGGGTGAGCTGGGGAGGTTTCTTAGCCTATCTGAGCCTGAGCTGCTTCCGCTGGATGACAGGGAGAACAGCACTGAACTTGGAGGGTTTCTCTGGAATAGCTTCTCTCCTCTGCCTTTTTAGAGAACTGGGGCTTTCTGGAGTTAATTCTAATGCCAGCTAACACTGCCCAACTTCTTTCTATATGGTAGATGCTGGGTTCTGGGTTGAGAGTTTTCTGCTTTGTTCCGCATGGCAGCCCTATGGGGTCCGCATGCCTTTGTGCAGAGGCAGAAAAGGAGGCTCTGGGGACTAAATAACGTGCCCAAGGACGTGCAGGAAGTGGTGGTGCTGGGATTGGAACCCAGGACTATTTGCTTTCTGTGTTTTAGGCTTTGACTACTGTACATTTAGTCTCTGGGATAATTTGTTCTCCGTTAAATAGAATCTATCCCAGGAGCTCATTAACCACCTGTGACTTTGCTCCTGCCTTCATTCAGCCAACACCTGTTCGTTGAATGCCTCTTTCGTGCCAGTCCCCGATTTAGGAGCTGGGGTACAGCTATGTCGTGCTGACGGGCTTACCTCCTCCAGACTGGCTGTGGGAGAGCCTAGGACTTAATCCGGAGAGCTCCATCCTCCTCAGCATCCAGGGGGGCCCGTGCAGGCATTGGCTGCCTGGTGGAGGTGAGCTCTACCCGGGAGGGTCCACACTGCAGCCCAGGAATGTATGGTCAGCGGTGGCTTGTAGGCCTCCCGTGGCTGCATCCCGCCATACTGGGTATCTGGTGTGACACATCTGTCCCACCCTTGGGTGGGGCCTTATTTGTGCTGCACCTCACGCTGCTCAGAGCTGCATTAATTAGAGGCTACTGGAGAATTTGAGTGAGGCTCATATGTAAAAAGGGAGGCTCCTGGCTGAACCATAGATCTCAGATGCATAAAGGCCGTTAAGGTGGGAGGTTCATCCTCCTTGTTCTGGGTTGGCTGGGAATAAACGTTGCGAGTCATTACAAGAGGCGGTGTAGCGCCCATCACCTTGGCCCTACTCTGGTATCTCCCATGGCCCCGACCCCCAGTATCTTCTGGAAGGACTGCTCACGTAGTTCTTGATTGTCTTGAGTTACTGGAGTTCGAGAAACAAATCCAATTTCCCCAGAGGCAGTCGTGCCCTCTGGCCTCCTCTGGAGGCTCCCGCAGATAATTCAGGTCTGTGTGGGAACAGAGCCCTTGTAACAGCCTACAGCTCCCAGGCAGTTGCCCAGGGAAGGCCACCTCTGGGCACAGGTCAACCCTAGAGGGCACCCAGCTGTCAGAGCTGCAGGGCAGCCGAGCCTTCAGCCCAGGAACCAAGATTTCACATTGCTCAGATTTCGGCGAGCACTTCTGCACCCACCTTTGTGCACCCAGCTCCCTGTCTTCGGGGGCAGTGTGTGTCCTTTGCTCCCAAGCCTGGAGGAGGTTTGTTATTTCTGAAAGACTCAGCCCAGTGCGGCCTTGGCCATGGGCATGGCCTGTAAAATGCAGATGGCCAGTCCCAGCTCCCAGAGTTCCCACTCTCGGTGTATAAAGAGCGGGGTCCAGAATCTGCGTTTGTCTAAGTTCTTCAGGTGAGTCTGATTCACGCGGTCTGTGCGCCACATTTAGAGAGGTCCTTCCGTGTTATATGCTGTACACAGGTGCTCACACACACACACACACGCACACACATATATACATCTGCATCTCTCTGTCTCTCTGACCCACCCCCATACGTTCTCCCGCTCCCAGCCGTCTACTCACTCACCTGTCTCAGTGGACTCCCTCCCCCATATGCCTACAATGCCTGAGAAGCACATGACACATTTTAGATATTGGACACATGCCGGCTGGTTGAATGACCCCTCTGCTATGATTCTGGGTTAACTTCTCCTTGGAGTGGAGCCACATACTCTCCGCTTGGACCCTTCAGTGTCCTGGACAGTGATAGCAGGCGTGTCCCTTCCCTTTCCCCAGTTCACCTCCTACCCACACGGAACCTACTCTCTTGAGTCAAAGTTCCAATTTTAGAAGGAAAACCAGAGCCTGAGCCCTGCCAGGTAGGTGGCCTGGAATAAGAAACTGAGGGTGGGGTGTGATGCAAAGCGTGGGTGTGGACCCGGGTTTCGGGACAGCGGGGAGGCGGACAGGGTCTGTGGAAGGAGTGTCCGGTCCTCACTCCCAAAGAGCTGAGCTTGCTTGAACAGCTATGGAACCAGACCTGCAGGTTCCTGTGTCTTCCTTGACCTCTGAGCTTGGAATAAAGAGTGGCTTGAGGTTGACTCTGTGGTTCTCTCTTGAGGATTTTGTCGGGTTTACTTTTAACTTAGCCTTGAGGAGATTCCAGCAGAGGTTCTAGTACATGCCAAGCTGCCATGGGAACTTCAGTGGCGCTGTTACTGCTGAGTTAATTGACACCCTTAATCAGGAAGGAGGTGGAATATAAAACTTTGGGAGGGAGTAGCCAGATTTTTCAGAGGAAACAACATACCAGGCGCTGCCATTTATGTGTTGTGGGACTTTGCTTAGTTATTTAATCTTTGTAAGACTCTGGTTCATCCCTGTAAGAAATGACAGTAATGGGAGTTACATGTCACGGGATTGTTGTGAGGATTAAAGGTGCTCATGGATGTGAATGTTGAGTTCTGTTCCTACTACCATTGTTATTAACTGAAATTTATCAATAGACTTCTGTTTATCCGATAAATATTTACTTATTAACAGATATTTTCAGCATCTATTATGTATCAGATAGGGTTATGTTAGGGTCTAGTTAGCTAGTTATTTTAGTTAGTTAGTTTATTTATAACACAGATCAAGAGGCTCAAGACTTGCTTTCAAATATTTCATGGTGTAGAAAGAAGAGAAGAGATCAGTATTACAATTCAGTAAAGCATTGATGTAATGTTAGGATGCATGGGGGGACATATAAAAGAAGGAGTAACAGAGTCTGTCTGGAAGCGTCTTGGTAGGCCTTATGGAGGAGACAAGTTTGATTTGAGGCTTACAAGATGGGAGTAGTATTTCAAGTTTAACGGTCAAGCACATGTATGGGCTGAAACAAAAGATTTGTAGGCTGGTCTAACGTAAAAGGTTAATAGCGTCATCAGATCAGGCTTGATCCAGCAGCTCAAATGATATTATCAAGGACTTAGGCTCCCTTAGTATTCCCACTGGCTTGTGCAATGTTGGCTGTACCCTCGGTTCCACTTTGTCTTCTCAGCAGCCTCGGGAGCTCCCTTCAAGAGAGCAAAACGGCTGTAGCCATTCTGTAACTCACCTCTTTACTCTATTCTTGAAAGAACTGGGTTTCTTATGACGTTTCCTGAGGGAGGAAGAGGTCCTGTTTCCCAGAAGCCTTAGCAAGACTCATGTTGGATTTCTTTGGCTCCAGTTAGGTAACATGTTTTTTTCCCGTAACCAATCACTGTGCCATAGGGGTGGGATGGATGATTGGCTTAGGCCAAATAGCGCCTACTCCTTAAACTGAGAGGATGGGTCAATGCATGGTCCATGCCGCCTGAAACACATGGCTCATTATGGGGAGAACTGCTTCCCCAAAGGGACATTGTTCCCAGGGGGAGAGGGCATGGATTCTGGGAAGTATGGAGAAACCAGCTCTCCACCATACCAGTAATGTGGGTGAGGAAAAAGCAGGGGACAAGTGAGAACAGAGTATGTTTGAAGAACAACTCTTAGCTGAGAATCTCTAGACCAGCACTGTTTACTAGAACTTTGTGCAATGATGGAGGTGTTCTATAATCTACTCTTTGCAGTATGGTAGCCACTGGCCACCTGTGACTGTTGAGTGCTTGAAATGTGGCTAGCATGACTGAAGACCTGAACTATTAATACTAATTGTACTTAATTTTTTAAATTTAAGTAATCCTGCATAGCTAACGGCTGTAGTGGTAATTGGAAAGCACAGGTCTAGACCCTAGACAGGGTTCTGAAAGAGGACTGAGAGAAAGACGGAGAGAGAGAAATTAAGCCGGAATGCCCTGGTTATGTATCTGTCATTTGGGGAGAGAATTGAAAAAAGTCACTGAAATCATTTTCTCGGTTCTGTGGTTCATATGAATAACACAGAAAGTAGAACCCAGAGTGAAGAGCTAGTGACAGGAAATGAGGATAGAGGCCTAGAGACTTAGGCTGGGGCCAGGTTGAAAGCCCTTGTGCTTTGCCACTCACTTCAGATTCTACCCTGTAGGCAATAGGGAGTCACTGAGGATTTGGAGGAATTACATGATCATATCTGCGTGTGAGGAAGGCAACCTGGCGCCTTATGGAAGATGGACTTGTGCGACTAGAGGCAGGGAGACCAGTAAGGAGGTAGAGGCAATAGAGCTCATGAGAAAGGATGAGAATTTGAACTTGGGAGGGAGTGGTAGCCATGCACGGAAGGGTGAGATACGGACATTAGGGGCAGAGTAACAGGGTGGGTTTGCGTGTGGTGTGGGGAGGAATATAGCAGGATATAGTAGGTTGGTTTGGACAGCCGAATGGATGATCATGCCCTCTTTGAGATGTGGCGTTCCAAAAGGAGGCGGCAGGTCTGAGTGGTTTCTTGATAAACACTCTTTAGGGCAGGTGGTATTTAGTCGACCTGTAGGAAGATGTCTGATAGGTTCTTAATCTCTCCTCTCAAGGAGTTTACAATCATCTATCTATGGAAATTAGATTTACATAAATTAAGTCATTAGAAAAACAATCCCGCGTGCATCAAGGCTGTAAGCCTTACATGCTGCACGTGCTCTATGAGTGATGTCCTGGGTACTTTTTCTGCATAACAAACCACCCCAAAATTTAGCAGTGCAAAAGGAAAACATTGTATTATGTTCATGATTCTGTGTGTCGAGGATTTTGGCTGGGCACTATGTATACCGTGTCTGAAACCTCAGCTGGAAAGATTCAGAGCTGAGGCTGACTCAACAGCTGGGGCTGCAAGGCATCTGAAGCTGTCTTCCCTCGTAGCTGGTGACTGATGCTCACGCTTCAGTGGGTCCTCAGTTGGGCTGTGAGCTGAAACACTGTGGCCCCTGCATGCGGTCTTCCCTACTGTGATCCGGTTTGGGCATCCTCACACATGGCACTGGCACCTTGAGAGCAACCATCCTAAGAGTGCACAGCTAACCATGGAGGTCACTTGGCCCTACTTCCCCTATGCACTGTTGGTCAATATAGTAACAAAGATGATATGCCTGCTTTCAAAGGGAGGGACATGAACTCCGTCTACCACTCAATAGGAAGAGTGTCAAGGTCAAACTGTAAGATAAGCATGTGGGATGGGAGATACTGGGAAATAAGTTGGCCATAAATGGAGAGATGAATTTGGACTGGGGTAAGGAGCGATGACTCTCTGCTGGGGATGGGGCTTGAGCTGGTGCTTGAAGGGTGGGTCGGTGGATGCTGGCAGGGAGAAAAGGACACATGCATGTTGTTGGGGACAGAGGGGAGGATTTGTGTTTCTTTGGGGCTATCTAGTTAATCTCATTAATGCTGAGGACAACTAAATAGGCTAAGGAAGAAATCCTACAATGGGATACAGCAATTTAAAGCAAATGGCTTCCTTCTAGGCATCCATTCAACACATTCAACATCAAGTTTAAACTTCCTTGTGCTCACCCAAGTTGATCAGCCTTGTTAAAATGGAAAGCCATTTCTCTTTATTTTTTCCCATGATTTGATTTTCTGCTTTATTCTGGAGTGAGAGGAGCTACTACACCATGGAATTACGCGTCACAAAATTTTTGAGTTAGTGCAGTAAGTACACTAGAAATCACGTTAAATAAAATACTTGCTTACTTGCCTTTCCCTCCTTCCATTAGATTGAGAGGCTCTGGAGAAAAAAAACCATGTGCAACCTTTTCCAGCTTCTCCAGCAGAACCAGATACGTAGTAGATGCTCAGCACAAGATTATTTGGATGAATAACCTTCATTCAAGGTTAAGGGAAAGCAGTGCTGAACACCTGGGCACTTCTATGCCGTGTTTCTGCTCCTTATTTTATACTCCTTGTCTCAGAATCCAACCAGCTTCTCTGTGCTCCTTATTCCTCTAGCACAAGAATCTGATCTGTCCCTAATTTCTGTTTCTGTATCTGACAGTCCCTGTCCCAGAACTGAAGCTTTAATGTCCAAGCACACACCTTGTCTGTGGTAGGGAGATTGCTTAGACCAGGGTCAACACACGAGGAGGCTGCAGGCTCCCTTTCCCCTTTTCCTTGGCAAGTCTCCCTGACCTGACTCGTTTGCTGAAGCTAAGATATGTGAGGAACTTATTTTTTACGGAGATATTTTGTGAGAGATAAATTTCTCGGGACCATGGCCATGGATTCTTAGCCAAAGGAGGGACAAGTAGATATGATCAAATGTGTGCTAGTGAATCAATACAAATAAATTATGTGTTCTTTGTTATGATGTCCTAGGCTACACGAGAGAGGGCTCTTAAATCATCCACCATCAGCCACTGGAGGTTCTCCTTTCCAAGGAGTTACGTGGAGACAAAGTCCAGGCTTATGTTATTTTAGGCAAAATCCAGATAACTTTCTAGTGGTTTGGCTGCTAGAGTAATGCTAGCAACTGCAAAAGACCAGAGGGCAGCAATTCTTCTCTGGGTCTGGCATGGCCCTGAACATACCCTAAATATTTTCTACCTCTAATGTCTGGGATTTATGAGTACTCTCTTGCTTGAGTAGATGATCCTTTTACTCTATGATTCAGAACTCTGGGTTGTTTTTGTTTTTTAGCGGTACGCGGGCCTCTCAGTGTTGTGGCCTCTCCCGTTGCGGAGCACAGGCTCCGGACGCGCAGGCTCAGCGGCCATGGCTCACGGGCCCAGCTGCTCTGCGGCATGTGGGATCTTCCCGGACTGGGGCACGAACCCGTGTCCCCTGCATCGGCAGGCGGACTCTCAACCACTGCGCCACCAGGGAAGCCCCAGAATTCTGGGTTTTGATCAAGTGCTTGTCCGTGAGCTTGAGCTTGAGACTAAAATTGACACCCTCTCCCCACTTCCCACCTCATGAACGGGACGGCCCTTCATCTGTTTGGTATTGGGATGCGTCTGCCATGGTCAAATTCTCTGGGCAGCCCACAGGTGAGATCCAAGCAAGCAGTGTGCTAAAGGGGCTCAAGAGGTAACCGGAAATGTGAATGAGGCCAGGAAATGTTAATTGAGCGAAGAAGATTCTAAGAAGTTCAGGCAGTTGGGCAGGAAGTAACACACAGACCCTTCAGTTCCCTAGGCAAATGGGCAAGAACAAGATGGGGCAGAAGGAGCAATTTGGCCACGAGCATGTTTCCAACAATGGGAGGATGCATAGATGCAGGGAAATAACTTGAAAACCCATTCCACCAAGCTGGGGCATGAAATGAGGGTTAGACTGTGGGAACATATGAGATGGTCCTCCTGCGAGTGTTGGAGCTGGATTTCAAGCCCAAGCCTTCAAATTAAAATGAAGCACATTAACTTCCTTGGAAACCTCAGAGGCCTCTTTGACTCCATGCTTTTCTGTTATACACTATTTGCAAATTTTAGCAACAGTTTTCGTAGGGCTCCCACCACCCCCCCTTCTTTCTTTCCTTCTCTACGGCCATTATCTTAGTTCAGATCTCTTATCTCTTATATTGGGACCGTTGTGGTATCCTTCTCACCAGACTCCCTGTTTTTCATCTTCACTGATCCACCCTTCATACCCGACAATTTTGTTTCCAAAATGCAGGTGCCACCTGATTATTCACCTGCTCAAGCACAGCAGACATTTCTGTGCTGTTTACTGAGTAGAGTTGAAGCTCTTTAACCTGATGTGCTAGGCAGAATAGTGTCCTCCCAAAAGATGTCCATGTCCTGATTCCTGGAACCTGTGAATATGTTAGATTGCATAGAAAAGGGGAGATAAGATAGTAGATGGAAATAAGGTCGTAATCAGTTGTGTGTAAGATAAAGTGATTATCCTGGGTTACCTGGCTGGGTCCAGTGTTACCAGAAGGACCCTTAAATGGGAAAAAGGGAGGAAGAAGAGTCAGAGTGATGCAGTGTGAGACTCAACCAATCATTGCTGGCTTTGAAGATGGAGGGGGACCAGGAGCCAAGGAATGCATGCAGCCTCTAGAAGCTTGAAAAGGCAAGAAACGGATCCTCCCCTAGAGCCTACAGGAGGAATGTAGGAATACAGCCCTGCCGACACCTTGATTTTAGCCTTTGAAACCCATTTTGGACTTCTGCTCTCCAAAGCTGTAGGATAATACATTTGTGTTGTTTCAAAAGCCACTTTATTTGTAGTAATCCGTTACATCAGCAATAGAAACTTACACACCTAGTAGTTAAAATCATCACTGTCTTACCCCAGCCTGGGTCTCCATCTTCTTCTCCCTGTACCTGAAGCTCTAAGCTCTGCAGACCCCAGCCCCACCCCCGCCGCCCGCCCCAGGCCTGGAACATGACAGGCAATTTCAACCTAATTGTGTCTTGTCATGCTGCATCCGTAGCCTGAAAAGGTTGTTGCCTTCTTCACCTACTAAAAATCAGCCGGTTCAAATAGTACCTCTTATAGAAACTCTCACGGAGAGTAATCCTCTACCTCATCTCTGTTAGGGAATCACTCATTTCTACCATATGTCAACCTTGCTGGGTTACTGTGAGATTCCCATGAGACAATAGGGGAAATGACTTACAACCTGGTGTAAGTCAGAGCGATTCCAGCTTTCACTGGAGGTAGCCGTATAAATGTGTACCTCTCTGGTTGCACCGAAAGTGTCAGAACATTGTGTCCTTCATCCCTCCATCCTCCACAGCAATGAGCATGGTGCATTGACCGTAAGAGACACTGTGTAGTAATTTGTAGTGTTGAATAGGAGACAGGTTGTGAGAAATGCCGGATCACGGGATTAGATGATGGGTCATTCACTCCACCCTTGTATACAGGGAATCTGGGACATGCTGGGTACTGTCCCAGGTGCTGACGATATAGTAGTGAAAAACAGGACAGCCCGTTGTGTGGCCCTGAGGCATCCTACAATCCAGTCAAATCCCTGCTCTTGGTCTCTTGCACTGGTAGCTAGCTCCAATCTGGGGATATCTGCTTATCCCTAGAAAATCCACTTGGTTCGGCAGCTACAATGGTTTGGCTGAGAGCTCTTTCAGCTCCTGAGACCTAAGAGGGAATGATGCCCCTTGGCAGGAGTGGCGGAAGGAAGGGGAGTATGCGTGCCTACAGGCAGGTCCAGTGGAGACGGACCCTGAAATGAAAAGTGGCAAGTGGGTAGGATCGCACACCAGGCAACATGGGCTTGATGAGCCTGTGATCTTCCCGTTGCTGAGGCTGTCAAGGCATGTCCACCCAAAGCAAGCACCAGCGCTCAGGGAGTGCTCTAGGCTTTCATCTCTACATCAGTGAGAGGCCTTGTGAGGCTGCTCTTTATTTTCTGAGCGGCCAGTTGTCGTCGCCAAAGAAGTGACGTGCTCCCTCTTGGGACATGGCATTTTCCTACTTGGGTGGGCAAATGACCTGGTTTGCTCAGAGACAAACGAGGATGGCAGGAACCTAATATATGACGAGGCCTGAGAATGTGCCTGGCACATAAGCCTAATCCTCACAGCAATGCAGTGAAGGGAGTGATACGGGTCTCATTTTCCAGATGAGGACACGGAGGCTCCATAGGGTTAGCCACTTGCCTCAGGTTACACAGAGAGTAAGTGGCAGAGCCTGGATTCCACACCAAGACTGTCTGGGTTAGAGCTTTTGATCTATTACTAAGGTAACAGATAGCTTATATTTGCCTCTCTGTTGATGAGTATCTCTGGAAGCGTCACACTAGTGGCTTTGGAGCCATGGTTTCATCTTTCATCTGCTCACACCTGTTTCTGTCCTTGGCCTCCTCACGAGGGTGGTGCTGGTGGTGGTTGGATGGAAGGAATGATGGACATATAGGAGGGTATGAGCTCAGACTCCTAGTTAATGGTATACTTTGAGCTAATTAACTCTGGTTCTGGTGAGCTCTCATCGTGTAGTACAGACACTGGCAGGGAATTCTGAGCTAATTTGACACACCCCCCCTTACTGGGCTGCATGCTACCTAAATCATTTCCAAGAGATGGCTGTCTCTTTCATTTTCAGTCCCTTAGGGAATGAGAGTGAATGGATTTTTAATTCATTTTTAATGGCTCGTTACACAAAACCAGAACAACCTCCCACTATTCAACAGCCATTTTTCACAAGCTCCTTGTTTCAACAACACTGCATTTTCATTTCCTTGGTCTGCCACTTGCCTTGTTCAGCTACCACATTCTGCAAAGTACTTTCTTAACAATGGCCCCATTTTAAATAGAGCTACTAATACCTGTTAAATTCTGTATCTCTGATCCCTTCCTTGGATCATGGGGGAACAGATGTGCCCGTGTTTGGGTTCTGACTCCTACCTCTCCCTAGCTGCATGGCCTGGACGGTTCGCTCATCTGGACAATGTGGGTAATGATATCTACCCTTCACTGTGGTTATGCCCATTACCTATGTAATGCACATAGAGCACCAAGCACAGTGCTGGGCACTTTGTAGGTGCTCAGCATCTATTAGCATCCCCACCTCTGCCCTTTCTATGTTTGTTCTTCTCTTGTCTAAATTACTTAATCAAGTCATGCTTTTGTCTGTAGGTGTAATGTTTTCTTTAGTCTACATCCCATCAGATATAGGTATATATCTTTGTCCTCTCTAGACGTCCCTAGAGAATACCAACTCTTGAAAACTTAATGCAGTCATACAAGAAGGCTGCTTTCACCATCTTCCCTCCCTGCCAGTGTGTTCCCTTTATCTTACCCTCTTGTGGACATTCTTGAAGTTCTTTCATAGCCATTTTGAATTCTTTCTTCCTAATTTACCTAAAAAAAAGGTACCCTTGAAAAACTGTGAAAGATATTCCAGAAAGAAGAGGGCTGGGAATTTCCATTCCCCACCCATCTCTTATGACCTTACTTGTGCCTCTCATCCTTTATGAGGACAACTTGATCACCCCAGCCCAGACTCATCTTCTCCTCCTTTGAACGCCTATGGCAACACTCTCAGTTCATCGAATGTGTCATATCTCTGTTAGTTAATAGGCAGCATGTTAATGAAGAGTGTGATAATACTCTTGGATAATAATGAGAAAAACGAGGTCTGTCCTGAAGGAGCACATCCCCTCATGGTGGAGATGCATATGCAAAGAGAAAATTATAGTGTAATCTAGTGAGTAGTATACTTGGATGTATGGGCAACAAGGTAGGGGAGCATGGATTACGGGGGATCCATTCTGTCTTGGAGGACAGGTAAGACACCAGAGTGTTGACGGTATTTGAGCTGGGCCTTAAAGAATGAGATCCTCAGGTGGAGAGTGGGAGAAGGGCTTTCAGAGGAGAGAAAAGAGCTTGTGTGAAAGTGTGGGAGCGTGGAACAAGGAGAAACGTGGGTATTCTGGTGTGGCTAGAATTTAGATGTTATTTTGGGAAAGTGGCTCTAGAAGAGGGTTAAAATGTCAACTGGGGCCAGGTTGAGAAAGATCTTTTATGCTATGCTGAGGAATTTTTTTTTTTTTTTACATCTTTATTGGAGTATAATTGCTTTACAATGGTGTGTTAGTTTCTGCTTTATAACAAAGTGAATCAGTTATACATATACATATGTTCCCATATCTCTTCCCTCTTGCATCTCCCTCCCTCCCACCCTCCCTATCCCACCCCTCCAGGCGGTCACAAAGCACCGAGCTGATCTCCCTGTTAAGCTGAAGAATTTGATCTTAAAGGCGGCCTGAAGCCACTAGAGATTGTTTGGCAGTAGGCAACGGGATTCCGCCTCTGCTTTAGAAAGGTCATTCTGGTGTAAGGATGGAAGAGGGGTGAACGCCAGAAATTAAGTCAGCTAGCTATTTTGAAGGTCTCTGCAGTCATCTAGTAGCTCAATCCAGTGGTCCATTCTTCATTTTTTTTGTCCATGAACTGCCTGCCGCATTTCACACAGCCAATCACTCCTTCCTCCTTGAAACCCATACCCTGCTCGGCTTCCAGAACACATGCTCTCCTGAATTTCCTCTAACCTCACAGATCATTCTGTGTCAGTGAGGGTCCCTGACACTAGGTATTTCTCAAGAAAAGACGTTGAATGCAGGAACTGATTTACAAGAGTGCCGGCAAGGCTGGAGGAACAAGGAGGAGAAAATATAGTTGCTCAAATTTGGTAAGTGCAGAAACTGTTACCCCCTGCCCGGGAGGAGGAAGGGCAGTACAAGAGACCAAGGGTCTCTCCCACCCAGATTCCTGGGGCTGTGCTGAGCTGCACAAGCCCTTCATTTCACTGAGACCCAACACCGCTGCTGTTGGTACCACTGGCTCTGTTGCTGCTGTTGTCTTGTCACTCAAAAACAAAGTGTGAGGAGAGGAGCTTTTCCCTTGTCCACACCCCGAGTGACCCCACCCCAGCTGGCAGAATTGGAAGCCAGATGACAGGAGAGTCTTAGAAATACGCTTCTCAGGGTCCTGGTTACCTATGATACTTAGGCAGGAAAGTGGGCCGAGAGTAAACATCACAGTCTACCCTTTTAGCTACTCTGAGTGTCCATTTCCATCCCCTATTCATAAGTAGCCTCCTCTCTTCCTGTTGGTTCAGTGGTAGCATGTGAGGCTCAGAATAGCTGGGTATTAGTTTCAGCTTCCAGTTCAATGGAACAGGTGTGTTTTCTCCTTAGGAACCAAGATTTATCAACAGAGCCGAAAGCTGTGTGGATGTGAAGAAAATACCCTGTGATGGCTTATTGCGAGGAATAATGAGAGGAGCGCTCCCACTTTTGCCCCTTGATTCCCAGACCTTTGTATTTTGGCCATTTACTAGTCGAATCCACATCCTAGAAGACAGCACCACAACCTCATGCAGTGCCGGCTTCTAGCTAGATGTGTCATTGAATCTTCGGAAGTCCATTCAATCATTGTATCAGGTCATCTGCTTCTGGCGGATGTAGTTTGTGGGAAGACCAGTGAATTCCATGGACAGGCCCATGACAACACTTCATTTGCTGTGAAATGAGTTTCTTTGTTAGAAGCAATTGTGTGGGATATCATGACGGTGAATAAGGCACTCTGAAATGGAGAGATTTTGATTCTAGCGTATTTACCGCAGGCAAGGAAAGCAAGTCCGAGGAGAAGAAATTGCTTCCTCTATGTGATGGGAGGGGGACAGTGCAATCAACTTGCCACCAGGTGCCATGTTGAGGCTCAGCACTGATTTCTGAGGTTGGCAGATTGGGAACTGCAGTGACGATGCCCATGTCAGCCTTAGCGAGGGGAAGTCCATGGCAAACATAGGCAAAGCCTCCATCTCTGCCACAGTAGCCACTATACACAGGAGCCCACAGAACAAACAGGGGGATCTGGGGAGAAAGGCTTACCGGCCTCAACAGAAGGCCATTGTGTTCATATGCTTATTGAGAGACTCCTCCGTAGTAAGTACCATTTGGTGAGTGTTCGCACAGGACACAGACATTCACTGTGCCAGTTCTGAGAGGTTGAAGCACATACTGGTTTCTTCTCATTCCCCGATCTCTCAGTGCTGAAACGCCCCAGCTTTTGATCCTTGTCTCTCTACTCTGTCCACACTCCATCTCCTGGTGACCTAACCTAGTCTCATGTCTTTAAATACCATCTAATCACTGATGACTCCCCAATTGAGATTTTTTAGCCTAGACTCTCTGCGCTGAACTCCAGACTCGTTTATTCAGCTATTTGACTTCTCCGCTTGAATTCTCTTAGGCATCTCAAACTTAATGTCCAAAGCTAAACTTCTCAGCTTTCCTCCCAACCTCCTTCTCCTACAGTCTCCATCTCATAAAATGGCAACTCTATGCTTCTAATTACTTAGTCCCAAACTCTGAGGGTCATTTTGGACTATTCTCTTTCCTTCACGCCCTATATCCAATTTGTCAGCAAATCTTCTTGACTCTACCTTCAAAATATCTTCAGATCATGTTTCTTTTCCTGTCCACGGCTGTTGCTCTCATCTACCCTGTACCATGTTTCACCTGGATGATTACAACAGGATCCTAATTCACTTTTGTCTCCTCGATGCCTCTCTCAACACAGTAACCAGAAGCACCCTGTGAAAACTTAAGTCCTCTAGTAAAATCCTCTAGTAGCTTCTCATCTCACTCAGTAAGAGCCAGTCCTTCACAAGTCCCAGCAAGATCTAAGCCTCCCCAAATTTCCTGGACCTCATCTCCTACTACTCTCCCTGTCTCTCCGCTCCATCCTCATTGGGCTCCTTGCTGTTTCTTGAATATGTCAGGCACATTCCTGCCTCAGGATCTTTGCATTTGCCTTTTTCTCTGCCTGTAATGTTTATTACCCAGATAGCCACGTGGCTTCATCCCTTACCTCATTCAGGGTTTTGCTTGACTGTCAGCTTTTCACAGAGAACTTTCCTGGGCTCCTTCTATACTGCTTCAGCCTGCATAGCCCTGGACCACGCCTGCATACGAGCACTTGCTCTGAGTGCTGATATGTCCATCATCTAACCCACCATCATCTGACTACTATGTCACTTACCTACTTATGTGTTTGTTTATCTCCCTTGCCAGAATATAAACTCTATGGGGGCAGAGAAGCTGGTTTGTTGTCTTCACTGCTGAATCCATAGCACTTGGCCACGAGGAAGCATTCCATACATATTTGCTTAGTGAATGAATGAAAACATTATGAGGATGATCCAGTGGACTGCAACACATTTCAGAGGACTTGATGTTTGTCTTGCTAAGTGTGGGATGAGGGTGGACTCAGGGCTCATGCTGAGGTTCTAGCTTGAACCACAGAGTTGATGATCTGCCCTTTAAAAAAAACAGGGAACGGGATAACCGGTTTGTGAAATTGCATGCAATGGAGCAAGATGACAAAGATGATATTTCTTGTACAATTCCTTGTCCTCTCAGCTAGATTGTCAACTCACGGTGGGCAGGGAGCACCATTTATGTTATTCTGAACTTGGCATATACCTAGCACAGTTCTGGATACCCAGTTGGTGCCCAGACATTGTTAGACTGGGGGTCAGTTGGGCTGTGGACTGTAAATATTCAGTTTCTGTTTCCGGTGGGGAGTGACTCATGAAGTGGGAGGAGGGCTCCAGAATTCAGACTCTGCTGAGACTGAAAAATGCACTTTTGTGTACACTCCCGAGGAGTAGGTTTTAGCATCCTTACTACGTTACCACTGTGAATCACTTTCGGTAAAGAAGGCCACCGTCCATATTCCAATTGGCTGGAAACAAAGAACTATCAGGTAGGGGCAGGAATGAGGTGGTGAGAGGTGAGGGGGACCTGGAGGGGACATGCATAGAACCCCATGGATTGAAAGGTACCAAGGTTTCAGGAAGGTTTAATGAACTGAAGTAATTTTCCTTCAGAGTAAAATTTTACAGGCACTAAAGGTCCTCATTTCACTGAATGTGCTCACGGGCGAGAGCGTCCCAGTGATTTATGAATTTTCAGATTATGCGTTATCCTTTCAGAGGACAGGAATCCCCCGGGGGCTTTCTGCTTTGCTTCTAAAGCGGAAGCTGAGTGCGGGAGCCCAGTGAACATACCGGGTCTGATCTGCAGCCTGCTGTGTTGCAGCTGGGGTCTAGAATGGGTGGGTATTTTTCAGAAGGAGCTTAGCAACGCTAGGATCTGAATCCCCCTCACCCCATCAGATAAGGATGACTTGCAACCCTTGTCTCCTGAAGGGTAATTATCATACTGATCACTCACATTTGCATAGTGCAGCTTCTAAAGCAGGTCAGCTTTCCTTATTTGATTCAAATCAAAAATCCTGTGAGGCTGGCAGGGGAGGGAGAATCATTATCCCCATTTTAGGAAACTGGAACAGATACTGAAAATGTTAGTAAGTCGATCAGGCTCACCCAGTAGCATATGGTGATATTGGGTTTTGAGTGCAGCCCTCTAGTTGCAAGTGCTCTGTTCTTTCCATGCTGCCGGGCGAGCCCCATCCAGGAGGCAGACGGCTGGACCCAATGGGTCCTGTCTTCATGAAATGTAAAATCTTCCTAAAGAAGATTATACATTAAGGGAGAGTATACATTTCATGAAGACAGGAGCCATTTCTCTTTTGATCACTTTATCACCACGGATCCTATGCTGTGTTTGGCATAAGGCAGGAATAGAAGAATGAACGGGAGAGGGGATGTGACAAATAAAGACATTAGTTACTTGGCATTGTGTGTGTCTAAAGATCAGGCAGTTGGCTGAGGGCTGGCCTGAGCATCTGGGGGCAGCAGAAGACATTAGATGCCTGGGGACAAGAAGATTGGAGGTGGGTGGTCAGCAAGGGCGGCACCAATGGATTTTGTAAGAGGCCGGCCATGTCCCTTATTGTCACCTAATTATATGAGTCGCTTATTACAATACAGTCCCTTAATATATATATATAATACATATAGTATGTGTGTGTATAGATATATATATGAACACACAGTAAGCCTTTTGTTATAATATAGTCATCTAATATACAACATATTGATATTATATATGTAATATATAGTAATATTATATGGTATATGTTTATACATAGTAAGGCTCTTGTTATAACATAGTCCCTCATTATCACCCTCTTCATGCTTATAAAACTTTTTGTCAGTCCATAGTTGACTACAGGCTGGGCTTCCTCTGTCCTTCCTGCACGATTCCATTGTCCTTTGTGCCTTCTTTCTCACCTTGGCACAGCCTGACCGTGTCTCCAAGTGGTTGGTGTCCCCATGTGTTGACACTGCACCCAGCACATGACTGTTCTAGCCCCTAATGGCCCATTCTGCTCTACCTCTGTGCTGTTTCTTGTAACTGAAATGGCACCCTTCTGCCCTGCTTTTTTTCTATCTATTTTTGTCCAGCTAAAATATGAAGGAAAGAAAAAAAGACAGGGAGGGAGGGAGGGATAAAGAGAGAGAGACCAGACAGGCAAGGAGTAAAGCTCCATTTCTCTGTCTCCAAATTCTTCATACTTCAAGTTTTGGCTCATGTAATCTTTCCTTCATGAAGACTTTGCCGACCACATTTTCTGGACTTAATTGCTTCCTCCTTTCAACTCTTATCTCACATTATCTGCACCTCTCAGATACACTTATCATCTCATCCCTTCTTTTACTGTCATTCATTTATAATTCATTCAGTGGACCTTATATAGCACCTGCCATGTGTCAGGTGTTGTGCTAGGCATTGGGGATGCAGAGTTGAATGAGACCTGATTTTTTACCTCAAAGAGGTCACAATCTAACAGACAAGACAGACATATGGAGAAGTCACGTTAATCCAGTTTGATAAAAGCTATAAGAGATGTATGAACAAATGCTCTTCCAGAGAATATGTCTGATGCCAATTTACAGTTATATGGCCTATACAGAGGAGCTCTTATATATGTGGCTTTACTACTCTGTGTGTGCACCTGTATGTGTATAGCTTATATTAAGAGAGAACTTCTATTTACTCATGAATAATTCCAATTTATTTTCATTTCTCCTGCTGTCTAAAATCCCCCTAGGATTTGTAGCCTGTTGGTCAAAGAGAAACTTTTTGACAAAGCTTATTTGACAAACCTGGATCTCCCAACAGTTTGTCTAGTTATTTCCTCATTACACATCTCTGTTTCCCATTTCTTTCTCCAAGAACAAAGAAAACAAAAGTTACCTTCACCCCTGGGCCTTGAGCTCTGTATCTTTCCCCGATTCCCAGAGTTTAGCAGGTGTCTTTCTAATTCACATAAGAGGAGCTCAGTAAATATTTGTGGAATTCATGATTGAGTGATAAACTCCTTGAGAGCAAGGATGTGCCCACCTCTCAGTTTGCCTGCTCATTGCCTTGCACACAAAAAGCTCACATAAACATTTGCCGAATGGAGGAGCATTGCATCAGAGCGGAACAAGCATGGTGGAGTCTCATAGCCCTGGGTGGGAATGCTGGCTCTGTCTCTTGCTAGTTGTGTGCTTTGGGGAGCAAATTGCTTAACTCTTAGGACTCACTTTCCTCATCTGTAAAATGCAGATGCTATATTACATCTGCTCAGTCTCAGAAGTGTGTTGTGAGGACTGAGAAGCACCCAGTGTAGTATTTAGCACATAGTAAGGGTTCGATTAATGTTTGGTCCCTGCTTTTCCTTCTTTGAATTTGACTGCCAACCCTCATCTGGGGGTATCTGCTGGAGAGGAGTCAAGTCAGGCTTTGCTGTGGCTCCCAGGGTAGCTCCTCCATCCTTCCTGCATGCCTCATCTATCCACTGGTGATTCTTTGGTCACACTCACATCTTCTCGTTCTGATCTGAGTCCTCGCCCAGCAGCCCAGGGCTTGTTAGTGGGTTTAGTGCATCTGCTTTCAGTTTTCTGCCCTGGTAATCCCTTCTTTCTGGTGGCCTTTGGAAGGCTCTGAATGGTGAGGGAAGCCAGAGGTTGACAGGCTTTCTTTCAATCTTGGTTTTCTTTGCTAGGCACAGAATATCTTAAGGCTAAAGGTTACATGATCATGTCTTCATAACTTTATTATTGTCCTTCTATGCTGGCTCCAGGGGAAAGGTAGCTTCCAGCCCCAATTCTCAGTGTTTGGACCTTTCCTCTGGGGAATGTTGGGGTGATTTTGTGGAGACATCTTCCTTATGCATCTCCTATGGCCTGCTTTCTTTGTAAAGTCCACTCAATTTAAAGGCAAAGATGCTTTTAGAGATCAGGATTCCACCATAGTGGAAGGGTGGTGTCACTGCCGCATGGAGTTGGGAGAGGAATCATGGTGTGGTGGAGTCTTTCTCAAAGTGTGATCCTCTAATAGCCACAGGAAGGTTTCTGGACCCTCCCCAGGATCCACCAAGTCAAACTTGCTGGGAATGGGGCCAGGGAATCTGCATTTAGCAGGCTCCCCAGTGACTGTTAGTCTCCAACTTTGCTCATGGAATGGGAAGAACTGTGCCCTGGGCACTTGGTCAAGGCCACACATTGTTGGGACTTGAACTTGAGTCGTCTCCTCTCTCTGTGTCTCAGTTTCCTCATCTGTAAAATGAAGGTGATAGCCTAGATTAACACCATCCCCTTCTGAAGACTATGCTTTACTGCTGAAACACCCTTATCTTTCATTGACTCAAAAATGATGATTTGATTTGAGAAGATGGAAGGAAGGAGAGTGATCCAAGCCCTGGGTAAGGAGACACAGACACGTGAGAAGGGCTCTGCATTTTTGAGGGGTTTTCCAGACCCAGTTGTTTGTTAGGCAATCAGTTAAGTAACCTCTAACCCCCAACATCTCTTGCTTCTTTCTTTGTGGGCTTTGCACTTTTTTGAGATTGTTTGATGTCCCTGAAGGCTTGATGTTGGGAGACAGTGAAGTCGTCTTAGTTGCTCCTGCAGATTCTAGATGGGTGTTCCGATCTGTTTCTAGAAGAGCATAGCTTTGAGTTTCTTTGTCTAGATTTTGGGATGGTCTGCACATAGGCACCCATGTTTTTACATAGGGACTGTGAAAGAATGACTTCGTCAATGAAAGAAGTAAAATGAAGAGAAGTCTGGTGTGTATGTATGTGTATGTGTTTGTATTAATTTAACAAATAGGAATTATCAGCACATTGCTATTTGGTTGGAGAAGGTTTGGATAAGTCTTGTCTTCATTAGCCCCTGAATTTTACAAATGAGGAAACTCGCTATTAATGGGAGAGGCACGGACCACTGAGTGACCATGGAGAACAATGCTTTGCAAAGGATACACGCTCCTTGCAGTTGTGCTATGCTAATAGGACAGGTAGCTTGGTGCCTTGGTACCTATTCTCCTGTTCTACAAATAGCCATGTCATTGATGTTCTTCTTTGCTTGGCTGTTTCTTGCCAACCTACTACTCCCCATCACAGGACACAATCTGAGAGAAGACGTAAGAATCCTCCAGTCATGGCCCTGCAGAGGAGTTGAATGTTGCAAGTCAGCTTTTCCAGGGATTCTCTTTGACCCATAATGGATCTTATCCTGGCCTCTAATTTTTTCTTAGTTTACATAAAAGAGGTGGAGATGGTACTGACTGACCCCATGGGGTGCTGGATGAGAATAAACCTCAAAGTGAGTGTTTTGTCATCGGTTAAATGCCACAAAAACGTTCAATATAATGGCTGATTATTTTTCTTTAATCTTAAATGGTTACCTAGAATGGGAGAGTCCCATCTTGGTAGCAGAAATTCATTATCTCGGAAAGAGTTTAATGGGTGCTGTGCAAATGAACTGGAGGAAGTTAAATTGTGGAAGGCGAAGGAGCTGAGAAAAGTGAAATGAGTTGTGCATTAAATTTAGATAAACACAATTATGTGTAACTGGCTTATCATGCGTGCAGGCAGACACTGTATATTAGGCACCTGTGTTTTGATTAAAATCGATTCAGGTGCCATGCGCTTAGCATCCTGGTAGATATGGGGTTGTTCCTAAGCCACTGTCTGGGCGCACGAGGCATAGGCAGGGAAACGTTTGAGGTCCAGGTTCCCAGCTGGAGAAGTTAAAAGGGCCTGGGACCAGCCTGGCCAATGGAAGATCATTTCAGAAAACTGCTAACCCTATTACAGGCTGTCCAGCTCTTTGACACATACAGCTTTCCTTCTGGGTTTCTTAGTTTCAACTGGAGTCACGAAAGTGGTCCTGGAGTCCAGTGGAGTCTAATGACCTGCTTACTCCATGGGTGGGACATGGTAGAAGGCAGGTGGCATCAGAGACTGTTGGGGGCTGGGCTTGCCTGTCATTCAAGCTTTTATGGCTTTGAGGCCCTGTGATGGGAACACAAAATCTCTTTGAACCTCTCTGTAGACACAGAATCAGGCCCAGTTCTTTCTTAGCCTCTTAGGTCTACATCTGTAAGTCAAAGTCATCTCCAGATCAAAAGCAAGCCCATCCTCTGATCTCTGGGTGGCCACACGTGTGAACAGAGCCAGCTGGCCTGTGCCTGACCTTGAAGGAGGACAGATGTGGAGAAACAACTGTCAGTACCCAGTTAATTCCTGTTGACATGTTTTATTTCAAATGCAAAGCATTGCCGGGATTAAAATAAATGCTACCAGTTACGGGGGAGCATTAAATTAATAATTTTTTCCCCCTTGCTTGATCCTATAATACCCCTCAACTCCACAGATAAATTCTAAGCCCTCCACTGGGTGATTTGAGATGGACTGTACATTGTTACGCAAACTAAAGCCGGCTTCCTTTTTCTTCTTCTCCCCTGCCCTCCTCCTCACCCCCTCTCAGGTTATACTTATCCTGACGAAGCTGTATGACTTCAACCTGGGAAGCGTGACAGAGAGCTCACTTTGGAGGTAAGTGGGTTAGAGATTCTTACCTGGCTACTCGGGTTCGGCTCACGTGAGGAATGCCAGCTAAGCAGTTGGAGAGCTTGTTCTGAAAGGAGCAGAAGATGGTCCTCCTCCTGGATGCCCCCTTTAATGCCCTGGGTGGCACTGATGGCCTCCATCTGCAGATTCCTTAGCACTCTGCTATCTCCCGTGGGGTCTGTCACATATTCTCCCTGGCACTGTGGTTGCTTCTGCGTTCCTGCAGCGTCTCCTTTGACTGGACAAACACAAATGTGGGTAGAGAGATCAGAGCATGCCTGGGGAAAGTGGAGGCCGTGGATAAGGGAGCGTGCTGTAGGAGGGATGCTGGCCTTGGCGTGAGTCTAGGCCCAAGGACTGTTTCTTGTCCTTTGTGCCTGTAAGATGCTGTGATTCTTGAGAAGCCCATGATTCTGGGAATAGATAACATGTGGGAATCAGGCCCGTGTGATGACGTTTGTGGTCCCAAGCCTTCGTGGGCTTCTTCATCCATAAAATAATATTAAAAAATATATTTTACAACTGTACTGGTGTAAAGACAAATATATTAATACTGTATATTAAAACTTGTTTTCAGCCTAAAATACTCATTTTTTTTTGTTTGTGGCTTTAAAAGAAATGACAGCATTTTTGTGAACCCTAGGCTCTGTGTCCATGTGCCTGCAGGATAAATCAGCCCTGACGGAAGGCTGGGACAGGGAGAAGGATGTGGGTGGATTAAGTCAGAGAGGGCTTTCACGAAGCCGTGAACCCCGCCGTCTCTCTGGCTAGGGGACGCCGCGCACTCACTCTTCCATATACCTCCTCACATGCAAGTTCACGGTCGCCGCCACGCTGCTGGCAGTCACACAGGGCACCAGCAAGTTTCATCAGCCACTCTGAGTCAGCGCTTCATGCTCTGTGCTTATTACCTCCATGGGCCTCAAGAGGGCTGTGTATCCATTCCATTTGCTCTGCCACTTGTAAACACTGGGGAGAACACTGTCACAAAAGGCCATTCACTTGGCTGTGTCTTCATCCCAGCGCCAGTCCTGAGGGTCTGCTGGGGTTTTGGAGCAGGGGGGTCTGGGGCGTGAGTATCAGCACGCCTGGCTGCTTCTTCATCTGATCTGTTTGCGGAGAATCAGCCAGAGCCTCTCTCCCAGGGAGGGGAGCAGTCACAGCATCTATTAAATATTTAGGGTTAATTGCTCATATCGATGGAGGGCTGCCTCCATTTGCACAGGATGTCCAAAACCTAATTTTGCTGCTCAGTGAAAACCGGCAGAGGTATAAGTAACCAGGTGCCTTCCGTAGATGAAAGCATGCCTGTTTCCACTCACGTGGGTCTCCTGGGGACTTAGAGCCTCAGAAACCATCCTCTGAGGCCCTGTCACAGGGATATGGTGGTGAGCCTTTAAGCCTGACTCCAGTGCTGTCTGCTTGGTGCAAATAATGAAACCAGAAAAGCCCACGCTTACAATGGGAAACAGCTGTACCTAGCAGCCCATGTTATAGGAAAGGTTTGCTAGTTTTAAAGGTGGACCAGGCAAAACCATGGGGCCGAAGCCAGGTGCTTAATGCCCGTAAGTGACAGAGTGTGTGCCCCACAGTCATAAGAGCCAGTGTATTCGCTAGTGTGTGTCAAGGACAGCAGATGGCCAGGTGGCCCTCAGGGCACCCTGATGTCCCATTGCCGGGATTCAAATCACAGCTTGTCCACCCAAAGAGCTCTGTGGCTTTGGGCACTTTACCTAACCTCTCTGGATCAGCTTCCCAGGGCTGCCGTAATCAAGGACCACAGGCTGGGTGGCTTCAAACAGCAGAAATGTATTCTCTCCCAGTCTGGAGGCCACAAGTCTGAAATCAAGGCATCTTTAGGGCCACCCTCCTTCTGGGGGCTCTAAGGGGAACCCTTCGTTGCCTCTTCCTGCTTCTGGTGTCTGTCGGTGTTCCTTGGGGCTGCATTACTCCACTCTCTGCCTTTATCATCTTCTCTGTGTCTGTGTCTTCTCCCCTTCTGTCCCTTAGAAGAACACTTGCCATTGGAGTTAGGGCCCAGCCGGATAATCCAGGATGCTCTCATTTCCAGATCCTTACATCTGCAAAGACACTTTTTCGAAGATGGTCCCATTGCAGGTTTTGGGGGTTAGGACATATTTGGAACGGGGGCTGCCATTCAACCTACTTCACTCTCTTAAGTCTCAATTTCCCTGAATGTAAATTGGAGATAGTACAGATCCTACCTTTGCTCCAGACACAGTGTCCTTGCTGTTACTTGAACCAGCCAGCCTCTTCCCCGGAGCCCTTACACTCAGCTCTTTCCTGGGTCTGAGCTCTCTTCTTGCAGGGAGCAGGGCACACCCTCACTTCCCTCCTCTCTGCTCACCTCATCAGTGAGGCCTTTGCCTGAGGACTTGGCATTCCATCACTTGGCTGCATTTTCCTCCTTAGTACCTGTCACCCTCTAGCTGCTAAATATTTACTTATTGATTTATTTATATTCTACTTACACCCAGTAGCATCTAAGCTTGTAGTGAGAGATAATTTTTCCATTTTAATTCAGTGCTGTATCCTCAACACCTAGGACGGCATCTGGCACACAGGAGGTACTTGATAAGTGTTTGCTTGATGAATAAATTCATGGATGGGTTGCAAGGATTAAATGAAATATTAAATGTACAAACATTTAGGACAGTTACCCACATGTGGGAAGTGCTCAGTTAATTATAATAATTAATGACTATTATAACCCTGTGTGTTTGTATAGTTTTGTTTGTAAGGATCCACCAATGCAGGGATCCATGGGATGGAAATTGTAGGGCACCAAAGGGATGTATTCTGCGCCATCTGGGAATTAGCACAGATCTTTGGGGGGATGGCAGGGGATAGGGAGGGGAGAAGAATGATTTATAATGTTGTTCCTTCTGCTGATTGGGGGGAATTGGAATAGCAGTGGCTACCTAGTCAAAGACATTCTTTTGTAGAAAAAATTCTCTGAGCTGGGTGCTGGAATGATGGGCAGGATGCGATTTGGCAAACGGAAAGTGGAAAAATGCCCCTTGCACAGGGCAAAGTCCAGGCAAGGCTGGGCTGCAGGAGATAAGGTGGCCCGGGAAGGAGGCAGGGGAAGCAGCTGGGTGTTGGACCAGGTAGGGAGGGTGGGGGGACTCATCGAGTTCACAGAAGGGGTCAAATCAAAGGCAGTTACTCAGAGCATAGATTATCGATAACAGAGTATGTATGGTGTGACCTTTCAGGGATTTGAAAACGACTGGTGGCTGTTATAGGCTTTCCCTCTGGATAAATGTTATGTGGATGTATTTTTGTGTAGTGATTCAGAGGGTTCACAGGTCTGATAAAGCCCAGCTTAGGAACCCCTGCAGAGGGTGTGATTGAGGAAAGGGACTGCTCTTAAACTTTGTGGGAATTATCCAACTTTCTGGGGCCTCACAGGGTGACTTCTCACTTTTTATTGTCTTCCCTACTCATCCCCTAAAGATCTGTGCCCTTGTCCTCTTTTCTATATTGCTAGTGATGTATTTTACAGGTAGAGCCTAGAGCACTGTGGTCTTCCTTACTAATACAGTGAGCAGAGAAAAGAAGCAAAATTAAACACACACCCTTTCATTTTTGTGATTCAGTCCAACATGCCTAGCCAAGTTGAAATTGAATTTGGTGATTCTTCTTCAATTTTCTGTACAGCAGAGGCGCCTGGAGCAACAGCTGTCATGATAAGATGATGCTCCCTGCCAGGTTACAGTATGACATAATTATTTGTCTCACTGAATTAAGAATTGAAAAGCTATCTACTTCTAAATAGACAAAAGACTGTTTAAAGGCATTCTATAGTGTAGCAGTAGCGTGTGCCCTTGTGACCCTCTTTCTGGAACTCCTAGGTGCCAGTATACTGGGGGTGGTCAAAATTTTTTCTCTCCACCCACACAAGGATGGTTGCGTAAATTGGTCACCTAGCACAACCGTCTGTTGGCATCCGTTAGTCAAAGGACATTTTACACATAGGATGTCAAGCTTGTAGAATTAATGAGGTTGGGGACTGACTTTTTAAAAAGACCCAGGGCTTCGCTTTCAGGGTGTTTTCAGTCCATAGTGTGTCAAGCCTGGAGGCTGTCCATCCATCAAGAGTGATACTGGAGACCGACTCTGTTAGATTTTATAGAAGCCTGACCCAAGGAGGAGAGATGGGTCAAGGTTGGGAGGCTCAGCATCAACCAGTTGCCTCCTATTCAGAGTATTTAAAAGTGAAAGCTCTGGGACTGATGTCCTGGGTTCAAGTCCACACTCCTCCACGGAGCCACTAAGTGACCTTGAACATGTTTCTTTGCCTCTCTGTGCCTCCATTTCCTTATCTGTACAGTGAGGGTTATACTCGCACCTACCACGTAAAGTTGTGAGTCTTCATTGAAATAAAATATGTAAACTGCCTAGAAAAGTGCCTGACATGCAGCGCCCATGTGGGAGATGCTCAAGGAGAGTTAGTTGTCATCATATGATCCATGAGTAATTGAGCTGCTTCTCTCTGCTAGTTCCTTTACCTGAGCTGTCTTGTTCTATCTTTTGCAAGAAACTTGAGAGTCGAATATCACTGGCCCCAACTTACAGATGGGAACATTGAGCATTACAGAGGTGAAACAACTTTCCCTGGATCATGGAGCTAACAAGTAGGGGGATCCTACTGACTCCTGAGTCTGTGCTCATTCTACCCTGTGTGCTGTGTCTGATGTTGGGTGAGAGTGGATTTATGAACTCCTTCAGAATAAGAGATCTTTTTTTTTTAATGGGTAGGAGAATGGGATGACATGGAAAGTGGGAGAGGGAGAAATTCCCAGAGTGGGAAAATTGCTCTAGAGTGGTTGGGCTGGGATTTCGACTTCTAGGTTAAAACATTCCTTCTGCGATTGAGATGGATGCTCTGTGGAAATCTGTCCACAGAAATAGAAGAGGCACCACAAGAGGCTTCTACCAGCCTCCTGAGGACAGTTGTGCTGATATCTTTATGAGGGTGGGGTGCAGAACATACCTAGAGTCCTTAGCACGTGGTGCCTGGAAATGATACATTTCTATTGAGAGAATGTTCCGGAGTCTTCTCCTTTTTGTTTTGTTTTCTGTTTTTAATTAATTTTTATTGGAGTATAGTTGCTTTACAATGTTGTGTTAGTTTCTACTTTACAGCAAAGTGAATCAGCTGTACGTAAACATACATCCTCTCTTTTTTGGATTTCTTCTAGTCCAGCACTGTCTGAGTAGAAATATATGGGAGCCACATAATTTTCCAGCAGTCAATAATGTGAAAAGAAACAGTGGAGATTAATTTTATTAATAATTTTTCTTTGAGTTAAATAGAACTATCATTTCAATAGACAATTAATAAAAATAATTAATGGGCTATTTTGCCTTAGGTTTTTTTTTTTGGTAGTAAGTCTTTGAAATCCAATGTGTATTTCACACTTAAGGGCATATCTCAGTTTGGACCAGCCACATTTTGAGTGTTTAATGTTAGTTAAATATGGCTAGTGGATACCATAGTGCCCAGTGGAGGTCTAGTAACCTCTCACATATTTTCAGTTCATTTGGGGGGGATGGTAACTTTTTTCACCATAGAAATGCATATCTGTTTCATCAAAGGACAAGAGGGAAAAAATTCCACCGGTTCTGGAAGGCAGTTATTTTATAATGTTATGGTACTGGGAATGTGTGCAGTGTCAAAGGCTGACCTGATCCATATTAAAACTCTGATTGTCTAAAAGGAAAGGAGGAGTGTGGAAATCTGTCCACAGAAATAGAAGAGGCACCACAAGAACTTTTAAGTCTTTGAACTGTGATTCTTGGTTAATCTGAAATAATCACGGCTGTTGAGTCAAAGAGACTTAGGGTGAGAAAGGATCATAGCAAACGTTCTCTTTGAGCCCCAGAACCTTATTGTTTCAGAGATAAGGATGTGAGTTCAGGGAGAGGAAGACAGTTTGCCTGAGTTTCCTGGATCAGAAGTCTGAGATTAAGAGTGCACCCTGGCTCCTGCTGGTTCCTGATCTCCTTCCGTAAACTCACACATCCCCTAAATGGGAACCCTGGAACTGGATAGAGACAGCCCTCTTCTTTTTTAAAATTGAATTATAGTTGATTTATGATGTTGTGTTAAATTCTAATGTACAGCAAAGTCACTCAGTTATACATATATATGCATCCTTTTTCATATTCTTTTCCATTATGGTTAATCACAGGATATTGAATATAGTTACCTGTGCTCTACGGTAGGTCCTTGTTGTTCATCTGTTCTACATATAATAGTTTGCATCTGCTGATCCCAAATCCCACTCCACGCCTCTCCCACCCCTCCTCCCCCTTGGCAACCACAAGTCTGTTCTCTAAGTCTGTGAGCCTGTTTAGAGATAGCCCTCTTCTTCGCGTCTCCTCCATTCCCAGCTGCAAATAGGCCACTGTTATATGGTGTACAGGCACCATGGGGCTCAATGGCTGGGTCACGCCCTCTCTCATTTCTGCGGCAACAGCATGTGGCACATGCTTTGGGGCCATCTTCATGTCCCTTTGCACATATGGGTGTGTGCATCTCTGCCGAGTTCGGTGGCATTCGCGGTCCTTAATTTGGGAGCAGGGGCGCCACTTTTCTTTGAACGTGGTACCTATGAAAAGGTTGATTAATCCATTGCTTGAGGCTTTTGAGTCTTTAGTTTAGAACATAAGTCACGGCGGGGACTGGCAGATCACTTCTTGGACTCAGTTCTATATGTCTTAAACGTTAACACTTAGACTGATAAACAAACACATTGCCCTCCCCTAAAAAATTGTTTTTGGGCTTCCCTGGTGGCGCAGTGGTTGAGAGTCCGCCTGCCAATGCAGGGGACACGGGTTCGAGCCCTGGTCTGGGAGGATCCCACATGCCGCGGAGCGGCTAGGCCCGTGAGCCACAACTACTGAGCCTGCGCGTCTGGAGCCTGTGCTCCGCAACAAGAGGCCGCGATAGTGAGAGGCCCACTCACCGCGATGAAGAGCGGCCCCCGCTTGCCGCAACTAGAGAAAGCCCTCGCACAGAAACGAAGACCCAACGTAGCAAAAATAAATAAATAAATTGATAAACTCCTACCCCCAACATCTTCTTTAAAAAAAAAAAAAATTGTTTTTAAGGTCTCATTTTCTGGAGGTAGATGAGCTGGCAAGCAATCCCCAGCTTCCATCTGTCCATCTCAAGCACTAGTCTTTAGTAAAGGTCCGTGAGAGGCCAGCTTCTGATCGGGTGCGATGTCTCCACGTGAGCTTTCCCCTGGAATTTCTACTGGACTGGGGTCCTCACAGAGCTAAATGAATTTGCAGTTGTCTTGGTGTAAGAGAAACCAGGAATCCTTTACAGTGGGTGGTACCCCTGCATTGCTACATTACCTCAGTTCCCTCCCCCCACCTTACTCCATTTCACCCACCCGCAGCCTGGCAGTGTGGGAGACATTCTGCTCTTGGAAAAGCAGCGAGGCTTCTCAGACACTGCTCCTGTATGCCTGGCCTCAGGACCTGCAGCGCAAGGGGGCTTTAGGTCGAGGAGTTCCTGGCTAGGGTCCCACTTCCTGGTCACATCCTCCTGGATACCTTCCCCGACCCTCCTCCCTGGATTGGGCACCTCTCCTCTGCTTACCACTGCTGTCTCATCCTTACACTGTGTTGTTCATTTGTTCCCAGCCTGGGAGCCTCTCGAGAGCAGGGACCACGTGCTCTTCCTGTTTCTGGATCTACATTGCCCGGCACTCGGGCTGCACTAAATAAAGGCTAAAAGAACTGAACTGAAGTACGAATAGCCCCGAAGCAGTCCCAGCCCCAGCCCCGTCTTGTCCTGTTTCTTTCCATGTATTGAGTTGTCTATCCCCCTGCCACTGGGGAATCCTGTAACTTTTCATCTAGTTTGCAAGCTGTTGTCTGGACCATTTATTTCCTCCTCTAATTGTTCTGTCAGTGACCTTTCTGGGAGACCTTTGGATTTATTAATTTTTTTGTTTGCCAAGAAAACCCTGATAATAATTGCTAAGACTTCCCAGGAGTTATTAGTTTACAAATTTTAATGACATTCATGATTTATTTATGTGCTTCCCTCCCTCTACAGCTGTTCACCCCAATTCCTTGGTGGAATTCCTGCTGAATCTGAGTGAATTAATGGAAACAAAACTGCAGATTGGAATGACATTTTTTTTTTCTAGGCTGTTAATTAAAAGCTTTCCATCCTATTCGCTAGGCTCTTCATATGTGAGGTCCCGAAGGCTGGGCAGGTACAGGCTGTGAAATCCTCCCTCTAGAACTGGGGCCTTTGTCTGTTTGCTTTCAGTGGTAATAAATCTGGTGAAAACTCCTGAATTGGTCACAGAGCATTCAGATGAACAGATATTAACTGAGCATTCATTATGTAAGCAGTCCTGTGCTCATTGCTGGGTGATGCCGAATAAGTATGTCATGATTGATATCCTCGAGGAATGTTTAATTCAGTTGAAAGGTAAGATTAATGCATATAGGAAACAATGTCAGGCATATGCAAGTATATATATATGTGTATATGCAAAACACATCGCATTCTGTGATGAGTGGCCCGACTGTAGAAATACTTATATTTTTATTATTATCACACCTCATTCCGTGAGGATGCAGAGCAATTCTAGGAATGAATTAGAGAAATGATCAATTTGTCTCATGTATTTTGTTTTGCTGTTTAATAGAAAACATCTTATTTCTCCATTAGGGTGTGAAACTTTTCAGAGGAAAGACTGTTTCATATGAGAACTAGTAGTTTCCATAATTCTCAGAAACACCTGGTAACAGATGGGATTGAGTATGTGTAGTGGTTGAAGAAGTGGGTCCTGAATTCAGATTGCCTGGATGTGAATCCCAGATCTACTGCTTGCTAACTGTACCACCTTAAGCAGTGTTTTCATTTCTGTAAGCTTTGGTTCACCTATCCATGTAGTGGGATGATAGTAAGACCTATCTCATGGAAGCTTTGTGAGGTTTCAGTGAGATAATGCGTGGAATGCAAAATGCCTACTATCTAGTTAGTACTTAATGTAATAATTATTATTTGTTCGTAGGCTCATATCCTCCTAGCCCAGCAGCTTCTACCAGCCTCCTGAGGACAGTTGTGCTGGTATCTTTAGGAGGGTGGGGTGCAGAGCATAGCTAGAGTCCTAAGCACGTGGTGCCTGGAAATGACACATTTCTTTTGAGAGAATGTTCCGGAGTCTTCTCCTTTTTTTTTTTAATTAAGTTTTATTGGAGTATAGTTGCTTTACAATGTTGTGTTAGTTTCTACTGTACAGCAAAGTGAGTCAGCTATACGTAAACATATATCCTCTCTTTTTTGGATTTCTTTCCCATTTAGTTCACCACAGAGCATTGAGTAGAGTTCCCTGTGCTATACAGTAGGTTCTTATTATCTATTTTATACATAGTATCAATAGTGTATATATGTCAATCGCAATCTCCCAATTCATCCCACCCGCCCCTTCCTCCTGGTACCCATACATTTGTTCTCTATGTCTGTGTCTCTGTTTCTGCTTTGCAAGTAAAATGACCTACACCATTTTTCTAGATTCCACGTATATACGTTAATATACGATATTTGTTTTTCTCTTTCTGACTTACTTCACTCTGTATGACAGTCTCTCGGTTCATCCACGTCTCTACAGATGACTCAATATTATTCCTTTATATGGCTGAGTAATATTCCATTGTATATATGTACCACATCTACTTTATCCATTCCTCTGTTGATGGACATTTCGGTTGCTTCCATGACCTGGCTATTGTAAATAGTGCTGCAGTGAACATTGGGGTGC
The DNA here is from genome assembly GCF_005190385.1 of Monodon monoceros. Lineage (NCBI taxonomy): Eukaryota > Metazoa > Chordata > Mammalia > Artiodactyla > Monodontidae > Monodon > Monodon monoceros. Next base: position 58,476,184 of record NW_021703781.1, read on the forward strand.
ATGTGTCTTTTGGAATTATGGTTTTCTCTGGGTATATGCCCAGTAGTGGGATTGCTGGGTCATATGGTAGTTCTATTTTTAGTTTTTTAAGGAACCTCCATACTGTTCTCCATAGTGGCTGTATCAATTTACATTCCCACCCACAGTGCAAGAGGGTTCCCTTTTCTCCACACCCTCTCCAGCATTTATTGTCTGTAGATTTTGTGATGATGGCCATTCTGACCGGTGTGAGGTGATACGTCATTGTAGTTTTGATTTGCATTTCTCTAGTGATTGGTGATGTTGAGCGTCCTGTCATGTGTTTGTTGGCCATCTGTTTGTCTTCTCCTTTAGACACTCATCTGTGCTTGGCAAAAGGGGAAGGTTAACACATTTCTTGGTTTTCCTACATCAACTGCAGCTGACTTGGGGTATAGGATGCCAAGCACAATCTGATTTAAGTTCCCCTAACACAGTGTTGAGTTACCTCATCCATTGCTGGAAATTTTCTTTTTAACGCAAGAATTGGGGGAGGTAAGCCCATTGAAGAGCTTTGTTCTTCCCGAGGAACTAACATGGAAGGCAGGGTGGAGTCATCCATGTTTCTCAGATTTGGTGTAGCCTCAGAATTACTTGTGGATTTTGTTAAAAAAATCTAGAGTCCTGGCCCCTAACCAAGAGATTCCAATTTGGTAAGGCTGGGTGTTACTCAGGATGTATACTTTTAAAAGCTCTGAGGTTGGTTCTGATTTTCAGGTAAGAATGGGAGCCACTGAGCTCAGAGGAAGCTTGTGTTCTAGGCCCATCTCAGTTGCTAATTAATCGAATTACTCATGCCATCCTTCTGTTTCCTTATAAAGGTTTTCGATGAAGTGATCTCAAATCCCTTTCAACTCCAAGTCCACAGACGCTACCAACCTGGGAAATCAAACGGGGAACACACACGGGATTTATGGTGCCCAACAGATAACCTTTTAGGAGCTAACAGTCCCACTTGTGAGAACGTCCACCCTCCTTAAGGAAAACTAACGTGCTGTTTGTTCACGGATGGATAGTAGCCAATGGGCAGGTGTCAGCCAGTAGTAGTGTCCTAACTACTTAATTTCAATTCGTTAAACATAAAGAGCAGCATTCAATCTATGAAACCCTTTGCTCCCCCAAAAAATAGAATGAGAAAGGAGTTTGCACTAAATATCGAGACCTCAGACATCTTACTTTGCTGGAGAATAGAGCAACGTGAACACTGGAGAAACAGATCTGATTTACAGATTTAATGTTTTCCTATTTATTATGGGAAAGAGGTTTCTTTTTTATGGCCTAGTCTTTTTTCTTCCACCCTGACATGTATAAATCTTGATTTTTGTCCAGTGGCTGAGAGAACACAATCCTTTCGTATGGATTGTGTCTGTTGATTGTTATTTTATATTGTTTTCCCTTCCTTCCAAATGCTGTGCCATTTTATCACAATCACAAATAACCTCACCATTTGGAGAAGGGGTGTGAAATTCTGCCCATCCCTCTCCACACCCTGAGTTCCCTCTCATTTTCTCAGTAGTGGATTCATTAGCCTTCTGATGAAGTTAATAAGTAAACAGGATCAGACAGTTCCTTCTAAAATAACATTTATAAATGGATGCATTTCCTGACTCTCTAAGGTAAAGCCTTAATTTATTTCCCTTCCAGATGTCCACATGTGTAAAACTATGATAGGTGGGGCCCTGGATTGTGGTTTGAAGCCAAAAAAAAAAAGGGAAAAATTTCAATTCACACAGAACCTATCTATTTCCAAGTTTATAGGAGAGTGGATTTTTACATACTCCATTCCTGCTTATATATATGTAATGACTCTAAAGATTAGGTAGTCAAGCTTTCATAGTTACTTTATCATCCTTTGGTGGCCAGTTACTTTATTGGACATAGACTGTAAATGTCATTAGGAGGCTTCTGGCAACTTCCCCATGAAGACCACTATCTGGACTTTATTTGAGGAGCCATAAACTGGTAAAAAGGCTTCTTCTTAATGTTACATGTCTGTGACGTTTCTTTTCAGAAATCGCTGAACTTATAAAGGAAATATTTCACAGCTTACTTTTGCTTCCAAATGGTTTGTGCCCAAGTTAAAGCTAAAGTCAGGTATTAAAAGGCAATACATAGAGTTTATCTTTTAAAAGATTTTCCTTTCAGTGGCACGAATGTCTTAAATTGGTATAATATTTGTAGTCATTGCCCACATGAAGTATGGCATGTCTCATATTTCTAGGAGGAATGGGAGGCCTGTGTCATTAAACATTCCATTTTACAGATGGATAAACTGATTTCTTGAGTAGGTTGGTGGTTGGTGATTTCAGATCTGGTGCCCAGATCTAGGTATCCCAGTTCTCGTCAGCTTCATGCTCTTGCGCTTACATTAGTAATCAGTCTTTCCTGACCTTTCCAGCTCAGCAACCATTTATATTTCATAAGAGATCTATGGCCAAGGGACTACTTTGGGGACCAGGAATGGATTTCCTTGGGTATTTATCTAAGTGATTTTCAATTGTGGTGGATCATGAGACTCATCAGGGAAATATAAGAAAAGTGAGTTTCCTGGGCCTTATTCCAAACCTACTGAATCAATTTCTGGGATCAAGATGTGGGAACTTATGGTTTTAAAGAGCTCCCCACTTGATTTTGATATAACCACTGACCTAAGAGACTTCATGGCCATTTTTATTTCTGAAAGGTCCATGAAAACTTATTTTGGGGAGTCTTCCCCTCAGTATAGCACCTGGCCCTCTTACCCATTTTCCCTATGGCTGGCTCAGAATGACAAGCACAGTCATTCATGCAAAAATACATAGTTGCACCCTCGTCTTCATAAGTGATAACCATAAACGTTAGGAATTGGAATGAGCTCTGGCACTAATTAATTAGCTTACATTCTGTCAGCATCAGGCTTGGTAATTGGGCAATTAACATTGATTTTAGATAATGGTGCCACAGGAGAATGGTCATAAGGTTCTGGTCTCCATGGAGTTGTGTTGAGATAAACTCTATGAAGTTGAGTTTTTAGCTGGAAAGCTAGGCTTCCTGAAGATCAAAGAGCACAACAAATGGGGAATGGTTTTCAGGTGACTTTGGAAGTCTTTCTGTTCGTAATTTTTGGTTGCAAGCAACAGAAATCATCACTAACTTGGGCACCATATAGGATTCATTGGAAGGATACTGGTATAACTCAACATTTGGAGGAAGAGATAATAAAAAAAACTTCCCTCTTACTGCTGCTTTTGCTTCATTCCATAAGTTTTGATATGTTTTGTTTTCATTTGTCTTGAGACATGTTCTAATCTCTCTTTTGCTTTATTCATTGACCCATTGGTTGTTTAAATGTGGATTGTTTAATTTTCATGTATTTGCAAATTTTTCAGCTTTCCTTTTGTTATTGATTTCTTGTTTCATTCCACTGGTGTAGGGTGGAATGTTCTGTGTATGTCTGTTGGCTTCATTTGGTCTATAGTGTAGTTCAAGTATGCTGTTTCATTACTGATTTTGTCTGGATAATCTATCAGTTATTGAAAGTAGGTTTTGGAAATTGTGTCCTATTTTTGCGTTACTATCTATTTATCCCTTCAGACCTGTTCATGTGGCTTTATATATTTAGGCACTCTGATGTTGCGTGCATATATATTTATAATTTTTTTACCTTCCTATTGAATTGACTCTTTTATGTAATTATGTAACGATCTTCTTCTTCTCTTGTGACAGTTTTGACTGATATAAATTTAGCCACCCCTGCTCTGTTTTTGTTATCATTTGCATGGAATACCTTTTTCTATACCTTCACATTCACCTTATATGTGTCCTTAAATCTAAAGTCAATCTCTTGTAGATAGTATATGGTTAGATCTTGTTTCTTTACTTTTAAAAAAAATTTATTCAGCTACTGCATATCTTTTTGTTGGTGAGTTTAATCCATTTAAATTTAAAGTTAACTATTGATAAGTAAAGAGTCACTTTTGCCATTTTGATAATGGTTTTCTGTCTGTTTTGTAGTTCTTTTGTTCTTCTCTTACTCTCTTCTTTTCTTATTTGATAATTATTTGTAGTGATATACTTTGATTATTTTGTCTTTATCTTTTTGTTTCCATTCTAGGTTTTTTCCTTTGTGGTTACCATGAAGTTTGCATTAAACTTTTTATAGTTCTAACAGCCTATTTTAAGCTGATAACAACTTAACAATCACATACAAAAACTCTACACTTTTACTTTCTTCCCCAACACTTTGTCTTTGATGTCAGAATTTACTTGTTTGTATATCATGTAGCCATTACCAAATTTTGGGGTTATAGCTGTGTTTTGGAAAGATGTGTTTAGAAGGGGTGATTTAGTGTGGGAAAAAAATTGTAGGCAGGGAGGATCAGTTCTGAGACTGTTGTGACATTCTTATTGCTTTTTACCTCTACCCTCTATCTATCTATCTATCCATCCGTCTATCCATATGTGTCTTTGCTTCTATATTTGTTTACCTACCTTTGTAGAAAGTCCAGTGATCTAATGTTATTTAACGGGTCAGGAATGAGGAAGGCAGGAAGCTGAAATTCAAACTTGCCTGAGGGAAACCAGAAACTTCCTTGCCATCCTCCCGAATCTCTGACTGGCTCTCAGGTATATAAACATGAATTCTCTACCACTGAAGTTAAGGTGTGATGACTAGCTCATCAAGTCAGACCTGGTGAAGGGCCGTCAGGAACCAGGCATGCGCTACTGGCTTACTGTACCCAGAGGTCAACCATCAGCATTCTGGAAGCGTCGGGCAGAGGACAAAGGAAGTGATCGACTTCCTAAGATTATTCCATTTCATTCCTTGCTGTGGGGATATGGAAGACAGGATTGTAACAATGCAAACTGGAAAGAATTTGGAATTGGAGCAAATTCTGATTTACTCTGATACTATGATACCTTCTGTTGGCATTCCCTTTAAACACACCTGCCTGAATTCTCTAGGACATCAGAATTGAGATGTTGTATAGGATTTTGTCTGGCCAGCAAGGAAGAAACAATAAGCTTCCTAAGCTTCTAAGTTTTTTTCTTTTTTTGCATATTTAAATTTTTATGCAATAATTTCACTAATAAAAAATGAAGAGTACTATAAAAAAGTAGCCACCATCTTAATCCTGTTTAAAACCATTGTTAAGTTTCAATATATATATATGCCTATACATTTTTTACCTATACAATTTTACATAATTGTGACTCTCGTATAAACAATTTTGTTTCTTATTTTCATATAATATTTAAGCATTTTTCTGTTATTCAAAATATTTTACAAACATAATTTTAATGTTTGCATAATCGTGTATTGTACTGCTGTTCTGTAATTTACTTAACTATATTCATTCCTCTATTTTTAGAGATTTAGATTGTCTTACCGTTTTTCACTATTTAAAAATGTTGCCATGAATAGATACATAAATCTTTGTTTTTGTCTGAATTTTAGATTATTTTCTTAGGATAGACTTCTAGAGGAGAAATTTTAAGACTCAGCATACTTGTTCAGTTGGTTATGAAAAGGTGCGTTTCTGCAACTCTTATGTTGGGAAAGAAATCTCTGAAATTTAAAGAGAAAAGTTATCACAGTTTCCACTGTGTATATATGTGTGTGGTATATGAATACTGCACATATGCATTTATATGCTTTAGGGTCACTAGTATACCTAAAATTATCGTAAAATTATTGGAATAAGACTTGGGTAATGAGATTCTGGAAAATGATGTATCCCCAGTCTCCAAGAAGAACATACATGTCCCCTGCTGAGTGAGCATACGCAGGCCCATCTGAACTGATAAAATGTAAACAATAGCAATCACATCAATAATAGTAGCTAACACCATTGTAAAGCAATTATACTCCAATAAAGATGTTAAGAAAAAATAATAGTAGCTGTTCACACTTACTGAGCACTAACTATGTGTGAGGCACTGACTGAAGTGCTTTACATATGTCTTTACTCAGCCTTATGAAAAATCAGTTAGGTAAAGACTGCTGTCATCCCCATTTTACAGCTGAGGAACCTCAGGGCCAGAGAGTTGAAATGACTTTCCCAAGGCCACGCACTCAGTAGGTAGTACAGCTGGAATTTGGATCCAGACGCTTGGATACTAGAGCCTGTGCACTTAATCCTACTCTAGACAGTCACTGAGGAAGACCTAACTGAGGTTGGAAGGTGTTATCGGAGTTTCAACCAGTCTAAGATTTATAATGCTCTTCGTGCGAGACCTTGGTGCAAGACTCATGTGGAGGAGGGAGACTACAGGAAATTCCTACTGGATGATACCCATGGCTCCTCCAACCCAGGGCATGATCTGTGATGGAAGCTTCAAGGGTCGGAACGCGGGAGGGTCTAGTCTCTTCCTTTCTGTAAAGGTTTGGAATAGGGCTCATCTCCTCCACAATTCTCTTAATGACCCCCGAGGGACTTGTCGAGCAGAAGCTTACCTGTTCTGTACCTGTCTTACCTGTTACCTGTACCTGCTTGCCTATAGGTTCTTGAGAATCACTATACAGAGAGGTTAAAAGCACAGACTCTAGTGTATACTGCCTGGGTTCGAATTTCAGCTCTGCCACTTGCCAGCTGTGAGCTTTGGGCAGGGACTTCTATGGGCCCCACTTGATCATTTCTGGAGTAGGAGTGATGACAGTACCTACCTCACTGGGAGGCTGAGAGACGCCCGGAGTTACTGGTGGTAACGTGTTTGGAAGAGTGCTGGCGCACAGCACGTGTGCTTTGTGAGTGTTTGCTTCAGTTTCTGGACTGCTCTGCCTCTTGCCCTAATCCCTCAAGGCTCCAGTCCAGTCTCCTGCCTGCCAGGACTTATTCCTATGTTTCCCAGACACAGCCAGTAGATACTTGTGGAGCGTTCCCACATGCTAGATCCCACGGGTGAAGGGGGAGCATCCTTTCCTGCTTCCCTCCAGTGTGGAGGCTCAGGGACCCAGGACTCTCCACAGTGGGTGAGAGAAAGTGTGGGCTCCACGAGGCAGTGAGAGGGCAGGAGCTCCCCCAGCGGGAGGATTGTGGAGGGCTTTCCTGGGTGTATTCGTTTCCTAGGGCCTCTGTAACAAATACCAAAGACTAAGTGGTTGAAACCACAGAACTTTATTGCCTCACAGTTCTGGAGGCTGGAGGTCTAAGATCAACGTGTTGGCAGGGTTGGTTCCTTCTGAGGACTGTGAGGGAGAATCTGTTCCATGCCTCTCCCCTAGTTTCTGTGATTGGCTGGCAATCTTTGATGCTCCTTGGCTTGTGGAAGCATCACCCCATCCCTGCCTTCCTGCCCACAGGGCCTTCTGCCCGTGTATCTGCATCCAAATTTCCCCTTTTTATAAGATTATAAATTGGATTATTTTATTTTATAAATTGGGTTATATTGGATTAGCTCACCCCACCCCATTCACGTATGACCTCATCTTAACTAATTTACATCTGCGACAAACTTGTTTCCAAATAAGGTCGCATTCTGAGGACCTGAAGGTGTGAACCTTTGTGGGAGATGCGAGGCAATCCATACCAGCTGAGAAGTGCCCATAGCTGGGCTGAAGGATGAGGCCGAATTAACCGGGAGCTAAGGGGCTGGAGAGGAGAGAGGGGGAACTATTCCAGGCAGCCCTGTGCAAAGGTCCTATGGTGGGTGGGAGCTTCCCTTTTCAAGGGGCCAGAGTAAGCCAGTGGGTGAGGGGGAGAGGTCTGTGAGATGTGGGAGATGGCAAGAGGCACGCCTGTGGTGTCTGGTCAGCCATTTAAAAGACGTTGGGTTTTACTTTGGGCACATAGGATACACCTAAAAGGCTTTAAGCAGGAGTGTGCCATCATTTAATGAATGCTTTAAAGATCTATTATCATTGAAATTTTGTTTAATTTTTTATTACTGGTTTTGTATTATTGTGAATGGAACATTTTTTTTCTTTGTTTTGTTGCCTACTTGTAATTCCTTACATGTATTTTTCTTTTCATGCGTTCTGTATGTTTATATGTTGGTGGCTTGTTTTCCTTATCATTTATACATTTTTTAGTATAATATATAAACTGAAAGCATTGTTGAATCTGATACCAATATTTCCCCCATTCTGTTTTTTCCTGTTATCATAGTTTGGCTTTTCATATAGTAGGAGTTTTACATTTTGTAAATAATCAAATCTGCTAATCTTTATTTTTAAAAAACCACATTCCTTCTTAGTTTTATTTAAGATTGAAGAGCTCTCACCTTTTTAATCTATTCTTACAAAGCAGCACATCATCCCTTAGATGGGAAACATGTGCTAAAAATTGTCGAATAAGCTGTGACATTCATTTTGGGGAGACATCTGCTTGTTTTCTGCTCAATTATCTCATCCAGTCCTCCCCCAAAACTTACGAAGTAGATACTATTATGCTTTTCTTATTTGAAGATGGGGAAACTGAGTTTTTTAATAAAATGAGTAATCTGCTAAAGTTCACACAGGTAGATTTAGGCTCTTAACCCAGATGAACAGCTCATGACTTATTCATAATCAAGGAATTTCTCCACTGGAAGCTTCGAGTGGTTTCTTGGGTGGCTTCCACCCTGTCTCTTCAGAGCTTAGTATCCATTTCACAGATGAAAACTAGGAGATTCCCAGCAGAGCAAATGCTTCCGTAGATTTTTGTTCTAGCCAGGCCACTGCCTCACTTCCCGACAGCCTTTACTTATGCCACGTGCCATTCTGGAATTCCCTCTTCTCTCCTCCTAACTGCTTTCAGGACATATGTTCTACTTTCTTCCGGAGACTTTCTTGAGCACCCTAGCCCAGAATTCTCTCTCTTCCTTCTTTTGAGTCTCTTAGAATCTCCTCTTCTACCCACTTACCTGCTACTTGGTTGTACCACGTGTGGCTTCTTGAGATCACCCACAGCACGTGGCTGTGTGCTCTGTCATATGTGCTGAATAAATGTCTTTGGGGTAGCCAGGTCCACCTGGGTTTCCTTGGTCTTGATACGGGGAGTCTGTTGAAAGCCTGGCTGGATCCAGCAGCCTCAGGTCCTGCAGGGACTCTGAGTGCCAGGCAGCCCCCAATAGACACTTAGTACTTGGTGCCCCTTCTGCTCCTGTCACCGGCTTTGCAGTAGCAGTGTTTTCTGCTCTGTAGCCTGTCCTCTGTCACAGTTAGATGGTGTAGGATGGGATAAATGCATATTTTGGAGTGACAGCAATGTGTTGAAAGCCAGCCAGCTGAAAACTGAGAATGCACACGCAGAATGCCACAGTTTTCAAAATTCACTGGCCATTTTGAGGCAGTTGCCAGATTGTTTCATCAGGGTTGACAAAATGAAAATTTCCAAGAGATTGGGGGATAAGTGGGGGTGGTATGTGCTTGGGGGCAGTTTTCATACTCGTTAGGGTATACTGAATGGCTGCTGTGTGCCAGGAATAGGTACTTTCTCACATTATCTCTAATGTAAACGTGCTGATGGCAAGATGTGTAGAGAAGTGCTGGGTATAGTATGAGCTGAGCAAGACGCTACATGTGTATGGAAATGTTACGTGGAGTTCTGGCTTTGCTATCTTGTTCAGGGATGTCAGAAATTATTACGTGTCTATAAAAGATGAAGATTAAAAAAATTAAGATGAAAAAAAAATTTTTAAAGATTTTCCTCGGCTAAGGATCTGTAGGAGTTGGGGAGAGCTTAGTGTTACTGCACGCACAGCCCCAGAGCCCTAGCGAGCATGGCCTCCCTGGAATCACGGGATGGGTGCAGCCACAGAGGAACCTGTCCAGCCTCGGGCATCTAAGTAAAACCTCGTTGATCTTTTCATACAGACTGGCACCAAAGCCAAAGTCAGTCCTTTCAGGGTCCAGCTAAGGATCTCACTGGGTGGTACTATCTTTCTTTCATGGCCCTTTGGTGTGTGCTGTGGTGGACGGCATCAGCCGGTGAGGGCTGGACCAGGGTGCTCCCAACATCTTTGCATCAGAAATATCACTGGACCCATCAGTTTGCTCCGCACTGTCCACGATTAAAGCATCAGTGACGAGGTGAATGCACCAAGTTCATCTAGACCCATAAGAGCAAATGGTGGAGTGATAGTGCGTGCCGCCCCAGATCACCAAAGGCAATCTGGTGTTCTCTCAGTCTCTTTAGAACAAAGCAAGCTTTTTCGTGCCTGGGGACTTCACAGCTGTCTGGAACACTCTCATTCTCCTCCTGCCCCGAGTCACATTTTTCACAAGCCTAGTTCTTTACTTTTTATTTCTTCAGTCTAAGCATCTCTTCGCCAGAGAGGTGTTACCCAGCCATCCTCTCTAAGAGAGGTTTCCAAGGTGGTCCCTCTCTCATTGTCTGACGGCACTAATTATCGTACAGCTTAAAGTCATTTCATTTTATGGCTTATGTAAGGGTTAGTTAGTTATTTCACTCCTGTGCCACCTTCCCCACTAAACAGAGATCCACTGAGAGCAGGGGTGTGTTTGTCTTATACAACATTCTTTCTCACCACCAAGCGCTGTGCTTGGCACGCGATAGGAGCCATGCGACGAGAGGGAAGCAGGAAGTGGGCAGCGGGAATCTACAGGCAGAAGCCAGGGCAGGCAGGTAGACATGAGATTCCCAACTCCCTGGATAGCAGTTCTTGGCTGAACCCCTTGTAGAGCTCTTCCTTCACACATTCTCTCAAGTAGATTGCTGACATTTCGAGTAGGAGAAACGTGTATCATCAAGCCTTCCCTCCAGGTTGTAAGGATGAGGAAAGTGAGATTCAGAGAAGGGAAGTGACTTTCTTCATGTCACTTGGTTGGGGCAAGATACTGGACCAAAACTGAAACCATCACACTTTCAGATGGAAGGCAGGCAGCCCTGAAAGGTCTTGGGAGTCCCGTCCTTAGGGGCTTGTGACTAAACCCTTTGCCTTTGAACCAAAGAAGAAGTGGGAAACTGAAGACATGGAGGTGATCAAATTCCGGGCTCTCACCCAGGAGAAATCTGGCTGAGTCTGAAAAGCCTCTCTCCAAGAGGCCCTTGAAAGAACACGGCTTTTTTCTTTTCCCTAAAGTGAAGCTACAAGCTGAACACAATGCACCTGACAGCGAAACTCGGGCTCTGTTTCAGAACACACCAGGGATGGAAGGCTCATGCATCTTTCACCTTCTCTGCACGGCTGGGCTTCACACACAGAGGCTGACTGCAGTGCTTCTGTCCTTGGTCACGAGGCTTCATGGGAGGCAGATGTGTAGGGATCAGACAGTAGTTCTCTGTTCACGTCCCACATTCATCAGCTTGTGGTTGACACCGCATATGCATTATCCCTGAAATTTGAAAAGGAAGGGAGCAAGGAAGTACATTTAAAATACAGCCAAAACAGTGAACAGTGCGTTTAAAAAAGGGTCTGAGAGGGAAAAGGGACACAGTTGTGGTAGTCTCTTTTGAGGAAGTGACCTAACGTTTGACTTAATGTTCAAGGTCAGGTACTTGAGGCAGAGAGGTCTGATCAAGAAGGAAAGACACAGATTAAGTAAGGTAAGGGAGCTATTAGGTGTTTACGTACCAGAAGTTAGTAAGTCTACGTCACCTCACCGTACAGTAGAAACTAACACAATATTGTAAGACAACTGTACCGCAATAAAAAAAACCTCCAAAAAAACCTATTATGGTGGGAAAGTAACAGGATGGGTATTTAAAATATGTAAAAAGATATATATTTCCAAAAAACATTATTTAATTGTGTTGACTACTCTGACTTATTGGATTTATTGATCCAGGAATTCTTTAGAGTAATCAGAGTTGGGAAGAGCCATGACCGTCAGTAATTGTTACGTTTATAACCTTGAGTCCTTGAAGTTAAATCAGTCTAGATGCTTTGTTAGGCCACGTGAAAGAGTAGTTTTGGTGTTTGCGGAAAGCTGCATTTGAACACTGGATGCCTCAGTTATTCTCTGTAAAGTCATGGACAGAGTATGTAACCTCTTTAATCTTCACATTAATGTCCTCATCTGGAAAGTGCAAGCAGCGTTTATTTCAGAGTGTTAATGTGAGCATTAATTGAAATAATCTAGAAGTGCCTATTATAAGCGGGTTGTTCATTCATTATTTCCATTTTTTTCTGTCAACAGTTTGGGAAAATGTGGCTCTAATGCTTGTGGAGTTCACAGTTTTTGAATATCTCTTTACTAACTCAGGTGCTTTTTTCCCCCCCCAAGTCTCGTTTGGAGTAGTTCATTTTTGAACATGCACCCACAAGACTGGTTCTTTCTGTAAAGTATAATATCAGGAGGAAGAATAAGGGTTTAGGAGGATTTTGTTGGTTGTTTATAGAGTCATTGCATACCATTCTCTTCAGAGGTTTTCACATCCTTGTTTTTTTTTTTTGTTTTTTTTTTTGCGGTACGCGGGCCTCTCACTGTTGTGGCCTCTCCCGCTGCGGAGCGCAGGCTCCGGACGCGCAGGCTCAGCGGCCATGGCTCACGGGCCCAGCCGCTCCGCGGCATGTGGAATCTTCCCAGACCGGGGCACGAACCCGTGTCCCCTGCATTGGCAGGCGGACTCTCAACCACTGCGCCACCAGGGAAGCCCTAGGTGGCACTTTTCTTAGAATGGTCAGGGGTCACCTCACCTACGAGCAGGGCTGGGACTAGGGCGGGACAGAGGAGGCAGGTGAGCTGCCCAGGGTGCATTATTTAAGGAGGCACCCCTCCTTAGGGCCCTGCATGGGCCTCCTTACATTTCGTGCCTTAGACACTCTGCTTGCCTATCTCCTGCTGGTCCCAGCCCTGCCTAGGAGTTGACCTTTGAGCTGAGACCTAAAACATCATGAGGACGGAAGCCTTCAGAGAGCTGCGTGGTCGTCAGCTAAGCAAGTGAGTGAAGATCGCTGTTGCCGTGGCTCATTTCAATGTGGTGCAAAGATAGCCGCGTAAATCCTGTAATTGCCAAAATTGACCCATCGATGTTAAAGACCCTTTTTAAGTGGATCGTTTTCCTCCTTTTCCACAGCCATCAAGTGCAGCACTAATGAGGGGTGGTATTCCGTGGTTTTACAACCCGAGCTTCCCTGCGTTCATTAGCACGCAGGGCTCTGGCTCCGTGTGATTCTTGGAAACACGCCCCCCCCCCACCCCATCCTTGCTTCATCTTTTCATATAGGGTTGTTTTTAATCGCTGAGGAGCCTCGTGGCTCAGCCCAGGTGATTCCATCCATTTCTTCCTTTACTCTGACTTCAGAGTGCTTTAGGGGTTTGTTCTCTGACTGAGGGAAAATGTCTTGGCTGCTTTCTTGGGGAAATGTCTCTTTATAAATAACATGTGCAGCTAGAGACCATTAATTAAAAGCATACCAGTGATACTAACACATCATTGAGAAATGCCACATTGCGAAGTTCCAAAATTATGAGCAAAATTCTAATTCCTGAGCCGTGTCTGATATTCTTACTCTTTCTAATGTGGACTCTGTAGGAGCAGAATCTCATGCTGTTGCAAAGCTGTGTTCTCATGGGACCTCCCCATCTCCCGCGCTTCGTGTAGTTTGCCAGGGATCCTCGCTTGTGTCTTTCACTTCAGATATAGGCCCCTTTAATCTAGCTAGTCCATGGCCATGGCTTCTAGGACAGGCTTTCCCCAGCCAGTCCAGCCATCTTTCCCCCTGGCTCTGATTTCCTGATGGCATCTCTCAGATGGACCCCTCTAGGCAATGCCACCAGACATCTCTTCCCAAACTCGAAGCAGAACACACCATGTGTCGTGTTTGAATGTGTTAGATTAAATGTTTGAACTCAGGACTAGGAATTTCAGGAAGCGTGATCACTGCACATATTGTGTCGTGCTGACTGCCTTGGTTCTCTTGCTGGCCTCGTCACTATGAGCTGCAAAACATTTCCCGTTGTTGTACCTTGGCGCCCTCATCTGCAGAATGGGAGTAATGATGATGGCAACCACTACATAGAGTTGTTTCCTGGAGTAACAGTGCCTGGCGTATCACAAGAGCTGTCGTAATGCTTTAGATGGTTGTCATTACTATTTTTATTGTTAGTATTTCTGTTATTATTATGGTTGATGCACAGTGGATGCACGTTCTAAGTCCCAACAGATCTCAAAGGATGGTGCACACTTTACCCTATGTTTGTCTTTCAGATAAAACATACATAAACAAAAGCACTCGACTCAGTTAATATTTATTTTTTCCATACTGATCCTATCATCTGGAACTGTCCTTCTTGGCCAATCTAAATCCTTGGGAAAGGGAAGCATCGGGCCACCTTTAGAAAGTGGCAATGAGTGGGAGCCATGTATTCATTCATTCATTTGTGCACACATTTATTCAACACGTATTTGTTAAGGCCCACCATGTGCCAGCCCCTTGATGAAACTGATGGATCATTATTATAATTAATAAATATTTTTGTTCTCATTAAAAACTGTATTTCAAACAAAAGTAATACCTGCAGCGGCTGACATCTCCTGGCACCTCAGTGTGAGGGAAAGTTTTGAGAGAGACTTTGATGGGGTGGGTACTGGGGAAAGCATGAGGGTTTAGGTTGCCTTGGTCCTGGGGACGGCAAAGGGTATAGGGCGGCTGGCCAAGAGTGACTGGAGGAGTGGAGGGAGGGAGGGAGAAACGAGTTCAACGTGAAGGAGAGGCTGGCCGTAGTGAAGATGGCCTCTGCTATGTTGAGAGTGACCCCGTGGGCTCTGTCCAGCTTGATTTACATGAGGCAGGCCCGTCCCACGCCCGTCTCCTCTAACCACTGCCCCTCTCACCTCCCCTGGTTGTCTGTCTTGGAAGGGCTCTTGCAATGAGGCATCATTCTGACTCTGTTGCTGGCCTGTCTTCTGAGCATCTTTTTAGTGAGAGGCCAAAGGATTTAAGGCTGTCGGCCCTCAAGGAACCTAGAGACCGACACAAAGCACAGGAGTGAGCAGAGGTCACGGTGGGAGAAACAGCCCTACATGCGCACGGGGACCCTGTGTAGTTGAGGGGAGGAGCAACTGGAGAAGAAACAGGCCGGTGTTGGCCAGAGGGGCCAGAGGATAAAGCAACAGTCGTATCTACTGAGAGATTACTGGGTGCCATGCACTGTTCGAAAATTAATACACTTATTTTACACGTAGTATCAAGAGTGTATATATGTCAATCCCAATCTCCCAATTCGTCTCACCCACCTCTTTCCCCCTTGGTATCCATACGTTTGTTCTCTACGTCTGTGACTCTGTTTCTGCTAATGAGAACCTACTGTATAGCACAGGGAACTCTACTCAATGCTCTGTGGTGACCTAAATGGGAAGGAAATCCGTAAAAGAGGGGATTTATGTATACACATAGCTGATTCACTTTGCTGTAGAGTAGAAACTAACACAACATTGTAAAGCAACTATGCTCCAATAAAAAATTTGAAAAGAAAAAAAGAAAATGACTTGTAGATTAAAATTCTCACACCAATCTGAAGAGGTGACTACTCTCCTGATCCCCATTTTGAAGATGAAGAAATGAAGGCACAGAGAACTCAGCTCCATCGTGGATTTGGCCTTGCAGCAGGGCTAGGATTTAATTAGGCAAAGAGACAGGGGAGAGCTTTCCAGGAAGGGAGGAGGAAAGGCATGCGGTCTACGTATGGGGTCCCCTTAACTAAATTGGGGGTGCAAGCTGATGTTTAGAGCTGGGACCCATCGGAAGTGCCTCATTAGAGTCCGGCCACTTCAGAAACGTGAGGCCCCTGCTCTTTGACCCTACTCTGCACGTTGGCTCTGGGCTTCTGGCAATCCAGGTGGACCCTCAAATGCAAATCGCCAGAAAGATGACTGAGAACTGGCAGCTGTATTTAATTATGCAGCCTTCTGCAATGTGTCTACAACAGACATTTTTCTTACAGAGGGTAATTATTCTTAGCATGCCCATCTGAGTGAGATGATACTTTGGTAATTGGTTTTGAATCCTCGATCCATTTTTATTGGAGCCGTCTTGCTGGGATCCTTTCTATCAGTGTTTGTGAGGCGAGGCCCAGGTGATCCTGCCCCTAAGACACAGCTCTACGGTGATCTTGTTTCTGCGCTTCCTGGAAACCTGAACGGGGAGGGCAGGGAGTCCCCGGGGGGATGCACAGAGTCTGGATTGTGGGATATGCTTGCTTGGTGCTCTCAGACCCTGCTGAGAGGTCTTTATTTTATTCCTTTGCCTCATATTTCTGATTAGAGTCTTAACCGATTGGAACACAGTCGTACTTTAGGCGAGGAGGTGACTTCTGCCCTGTCCCACACTGACTGCTCTGCTCGCTCTGAACATTTGATTCAAAGTAAAATCATTCACATGTAGCCAGACACTGGCCTACGCGGCTGAATAAAGGACACCAAGTTTACACCCTAGTCAACCACATCCCACTCCAAGTCCCTATACCCACGTCTGTCATAGAAATATAACTGCCACGTGAAACTCGTAAGATGCTGTGAACAGCGCATGTGATGATAATTGGCCAAGTGCTCTTAAATTATATGTTAAATTATAAATGGCAGGCATTGTCACCAGCCTGGCCTGATTCCAGCAGTGACTCCCGTGTGACCTTTGGCAGGTTGGTTTTCCTTCCTGGACTTCAGCTTCATTGTCTGGAAAATGAGGGGATTGTGTCTGATGATACTCCTGATTAAGCATTTTTGAGAATCTATCTGCACGTTGGGGTCTTTGGCTTGGACAAGAAAATAGAGGACGGGTTCTCAAACTGAGTGCCCATCAGCATCACCTGGCCACGACAGGCCACAATCCTGCTAGATGCCAGCTTCCAGCTCCCATCCTCCAGGGACCCTGTTCTAGTAAGTGTGAAATTGGACCTAGGGATCCTCATACGTCCGCAAATGTCCCAAGGGATTAGTCCGCAAGTCATCGTTTGGGAACCCCTGCAACAGGGGAAGAATAACAAAGGAGATGCAGGTAAAAGCTTCTTGTGTTGACATCTCCTTTTGGGTTTCTGATGAGCTTCCTTTCTTTAGCTCCATTTTCTTGTGCGGGTCTCATGTGCTCGCCCATATGTGCACGCGCACGCCCATTCCCATGCACCATTACAAACAATATGGGTTGAAAAGTTTGTTTTCTGAAAAGCACGGTATGCTGGAGTCTCGGCAGAAGGAAAATTGTGTTACGTGCTGAAAGCATCCTCATTTGCCATGACTGAGAGCTTATGGCTCGAAGGATTGATCTTCTGTTTGCAGAATGCGGTTATGATCACATGCGCGCACACACACACACATACTTGAGTATCCTCCCACACAATAAATGTGGTAAGAAAAGAGCAAAGAAAGATCTGAAGAACCCGTGCCCTCTTCAGCAGGGAGCAGGGGATGCCAACGTGTCATTTTCACAAGAAGGGCTTTTGCTTCCTGTTTTCAAAACTAGAAGAAAATGGAAACGTAGCGAGGGCTTCTGAGGCAGAAATGCAGTAATGTGCAATGCAGGATGTCTTTGTCCCCTGGACTACTTTCCCTCAGCGATAGAAGACCCCTGGTTTTCTGCTCTTCCTTAGTTGCTGGGCATCTGTTCATTCCTAAGTGAACTTGACAACCTTCGTTCACTCCAGAGTGCTCCCCACTGAAATGTGTAGGTTCTGAGCAGTGGGACCCAGTTCTGAGCACAGAGCAGAGGCGGTCAACAGCCCCATGTGACTTTTACTTGACTGTCTTTAGAAGAAGTACTGTTCTGCCTATTTAGAAGGAGAGTGTGCGTGAAAGGTAATTTCCTCCTTTTTTTTTTTTTTGTAGCAGAAACAATTGCCTTTTGGAGGTAGGGCCCCAGCGCTCTCCTTTGGATGCAGTAGTCATACAATCACCGTTTGCAGATGCACAGACTCTCTTTTTTTTTTTTTTTTTTTTTTTTTTTTGCCGTACGCGTGCCTCTCACTGTTGTGGGCTCTCCCGTTGCGGAGCACAGGCTCCGGACGCGCAGGCTCAGCGGCCATGGCTCATGGGCCCAGCCGCTCCGTGGCATGTGGGATCTTCCCGGCCCAGGGCACAAACCCGCGTCCCCTGCGTCGGCAGGCGGACTCTCAACCACTGCGCCACCAGGGAAGCCCAGTCTCTCATTTTTATTATAATTGTGGCATGTCTTTAATTTGCGTGGCTTAATGCACTTAATCCATAATTATAAAATATGCGACTAGCCCTTGGCCTCATCCTACTCTCCCACCACAGAGGCAGCTTGGTGTTTTTATTAATTTAACTGTATACAAGCTAACAGATTGCCATAAAGGAAAACAGAATTTCTCAACCAGTTCGGCTAATAGCTGTGCTCCGGCAAAGGGCCCTATGGTACGTGTTGAACAATAACCACCTCTCTCCAGCTCTACTTGCAGCTTCTAATTGAATTTCTATCCCACGGATATTGCAATGCAGCTATTAATCTATCTGTTCCACTAAGTCTTCTGATATTAAACAAGTTCTTGCAGGTTATTATTGTAATACAAATACTGTTAGACAGTTGATTTGCATTAAAAATTCATTGCTGGGCTTCCCTGGTGGCGCAGTGGTTGAGAGTCCGCCTGCCGATGTAGGGGACACGGGTTCGCGCCCCGGTCCGGGAAGATCCCACATGCCGCGGAGCGGCTGGGCCCATGAGCCATGGCCGCTGAGCCTGCGCGTCCGGAGCCTGTGCTCCGCAACGGGAGAGGCCACAGCAGTGAGAGGCCCGCGTACCGCAAAAAAAAAAAAAAAAAATTCACTGCCATGGTGACATGAACACAGTGATGGGAGTTTGTCCTGAGCAAGGCCATGCAAAGAAATCACATTAATACGGGTGAGAATGCTGTGTGCTTATCTTGTTTGCTTCCTTCACACCCTCCTTCTTTGTTTGAGAGAGAGAATTTGGTCATGCTGACAAATTCCGATAAATGACAAAATACCAGGCATTTTCATGTAGTCCTTGGTTTGGCCGTAGGTAGCTGCCATTCTGATCTGCCACCGAGAGGCACGTACATTCCGCTGAGTTTCTCTTTGCGTCCGTTTCCCTTTGCTATCTCGTCTCTAGCACACATTGCTGTTTTGGTCAGCGTTGGGAATATCTGCCACTGAGGGCTATTCTGTTATGAGAAACATGTTAAAGGTCTTATTGCCGCCTGGATTGTGTATACTGGTCCCTTTCGAATATTCGTCACCTATAATTTTTGATTTTTGTGGACTGGCTAGTTCACCAAAGTTTTGGGGCATCCAAACTGTGGAGACCTTCTGAACTCCCAAGAGGTAGTTTTCTTAATAAATGAAAGCCAACCTTATATGTAATTGGGATGGGTGAAATTAGGAGTGGCTACGTCTATGCCAACTCTGAAGGTGTCATAAGGGAGGGCAACTACTGTCCTGCCTACTGTTCCTTTGGGTTGTAAGCTAACCTCAAGTCTACCTAGCTGTGTTCCCTCCCACGTCCCAGGCTTACAGCTGTGCTCCTAATCATGTCCTTTAATAACCTCTGTGGTGATTTCTCCATTCGTATCAGAAGATACCTTCAGTACTCTGACTTCATAGTCTGAGCTCTCTTTTTCAACCACGCAGAAGCATTACCAAATCTTGGTCCTCATCATTGTTTGGAACTACCTTACTTATAATAATATGAACCCTGCAATTCCCCTCTCTGACCACATTCTCTTCTTTCTCCAATTTCCTCACACTCTTATGTCTGCTGAATTTGAGTTTTTGTTTGAGTACCTGATGTCTTCCATCTTCTTGATTCCTCCTTAACCTTAAGCCCTCAAGTCACATGTCTTATCATCCTTAAAAGACTGTCTTCTTCAAAGGCAAGGACCAAGCTTTCTCCATACACAGTGCTTTGCTTGGAATAGATGCTCAATGAATGTTTGCCAATAGGTAGATTTTTTTTCAAGTCAAGAGTGTTTGACCAATCAAGAAAATTATACCCTGTCTTCTATTTTGGGATGTGCATTGAGTCAAGGGTGCCATCTTGGCAGATAAACCATTATTTGCGCTTTGCTTTCACAATAGTGGTTTACGTGAACAGTCAATCTTGAATTTAAGTCCTGGCTCTGCCACTAAATATCAGTGTGACCTTGGGCAAGTTACTCCTCTTATCTTCAACTTTCCCATCTTCAAAACGGGGCATGATGATAGGGTCCACCTTATAAATTAATTGTGATAATTACATTAATAAATGTTTGTAAAGTGGTTAGCATAGTTCCTGGAACTTAGTAAATGCTTTAAAAAGTGATAATTATTGTTAACTAGAAGTCATTGACCTGCTAAAGTTTCAAATCAGTGTTTGCCTCCAGTGAACCTCTGAAATTTCAGGTTCAGCTCTGAAGTGTTGAAGACATTTGAGTCTATAAACTGTGGCTGAGACCCAGCTGCTCTAATGCAATTCCTAGTTCGTTATTGTCACTGGCCTGCCCATGTCCATGAAAAAATAGATGATCTCATGAGCTCAATGGTGTATATTAGAAATGTTTCTAAATTGTAAAACCTGCATGCCTGTCTGATTAAGTTCCAGGCTGATGGTCAATGCAGAGCTTCAGAATGGACATAATAGTGTTTTTGAATCTCTAGACACCATATCACTGATGGGAAAGCTTTAGAATGGCTAAATAGACTCACGTGGCAAAAGGAAACTGGCTGTTTTTCACCTAACACTGCCAAACATAAGCCCACAGGCTCCTCAAGTTTATTTGGGAGTTTTCGAACCATGTCTTTTCTTTCTAGTTAGTATTACTCCACGCATCAAGGTCAAATGCCAGTAAGTAGCAAATCATATTTCTCACTTTGCCGTGGTTGTTAAACCTGACATTTTAAAAAAAAATTTTACTTTCATTTATGTTTTTATAGAGCAGGTTCTTATTAGTTATCCATTTTATACATATTAGTGTATATATGTCAACCTCCCAGTTCATCACACACCCCTGCACCTCACCACTTTCCGCCTTGGTGTCCACATGTTTGTTCTCTACATCTGTGTCTCAACTTCTGCCCTGCAAACCGATTCATCTGTACCATTTTGCTAGGCTCCACATATATGCATTAATATACAGTGTTTTTTTTTCTCTTTCTGACTACTTCACTCTGTATGACAGTTCTCTAGATTCATCCATGTCTCTACAAATGACCCAATTTTGTTCATTTTTATGGCTGAGTAATATTCCACTGTATATATGTACCACATCTTCTTTATCCATTCGTCTGTCAATGGGCATTTAGGTTGCTTCCATGACCTGGCTATTGTAAATAGTGCTTCAATGAATATTAGGGTGCATGTGTCTTTTTGAATTATGGTTTTCTCTGGGTATATGCCCAGTAGTGGGATTGCTGGGTCATATGGTAGTTCTATTTTTAGTTTTTTAAGGAACCTCCATACTGTTCTCCATAGTGGCTGTATCAATTTACATACCCACCAACAGTGCAAGAGGGTTCCCTTTTCTCCACACCCTCTCCAGCATTTGTTGTTTGTAGATTTTCTGATGATGCCCATTCTATCTGGTGTGAGGTGATACCTCATTGTAGTTTTGATTTGCATTTCTCTAATAATTAGTGATGTTGAGCAGCTTTTCATGTGCTTCTTGGCCATCTGTATGTCTTCTTTGGAGAAATGTCTATTTAGGTCTTCTGCCCATTTTTGAATTGGGTTGTTTGTTTTTTTTAATATTGAGCTGCATGAGCTGTTTATATATTTTGGAAATTAATCATTTGTCCATTGATTCATTTGCAAATATTTTCTCCCATTCTGAGGGTTGTCTTTTCGTCCTGTTTGTTTCCTTTGCTTTGCAAAAGCTTTTAAGTTTCATTAGATACCATTTGTTTATTTTTGTTTTTATTTCCATTACTCTAGGAGGTAATGATCTTGCATAAAATACCTTGCTGTGATTTATGTCAAAGAGTGTTCTTCCTATGTATTCCTCAAAGAGTTTCATAGTGTCCGGTCTTACATTTAGGTCTCAAATCCATTTTGAGTTTATTTTTGTGTATGGTGTTAGGGAGTGTTCTAATTTCATTCTTTTACATGTAGGTGTCCAGTTTTCCCAGCACCACTTATTGAAGAGACTGTCTTTTCTCCATTGCATATCCTTGCCTCCTTTATCATAGATTAGTTGACCATAGGTGCGTGGGTTTATCTCTGGGCTTTCCATCCTGTTCCATTGATCTATATTTCTGTTTTTGTGCCAGTGCCATATTGTCTTGATTACTGTAGCTTTATAGTATAGTCTGAAGTCAGGGAGTCTGATTCCTCCAGCTCCGTTTTTTTCCCTCAAGACTGCTTTGGCTATTTGGGGTCTTTGGTGTCGCCATACAAATTTTAAGATTTCTTGTTCCAGTTCTATAAAAAATGCCATTGGTGATTTGATAGGGATTGCATTGAATCTGTAGATTGCTTTGGGTAGTATCGTCATTTTCACAATATTAATTCTTCCAATCCAAGAACATGGTATATCTCTCCATCTGTTTGTATCATCTTTAATTTCTTTCATCAGTGTCTTATAGTTTTGTGCATACAAGTCTTTTGTCTCCCTAGGTAGGTTTATTCCTAGGTATTTTATTCTTTTTGTTGCACTGGTAAATGGGAGTGTTTCCTTAATTTCTCTTTCAGATTTTTCATCATTAGTGTATAGGAATACAAGAGATTTCTGTGTATTAATTTTATATCCTTCAACTTTACGAAATTCATTGATTCTCTATAGAATCATAGGGAAGACAATAGAGAAATGTCTTTTAGGTCTTCTGCCCATTTTTGGATTGGGTTTTTTTTTTTTTTTTAATATTGAGCTGCATGAGCTGTTTATATATTTTGGAGATTAATCCTGTGTCTGTTGATTTGTTTGCAAATATTTTCTCCCATCTGAGGGTTGTCTTTTCGTCCTGTGTGTAGTTTCCTTTGCTTTGCAAAAGCTTTTAAGTTTCATTAGGTTCCATTTGTTTATTTTAGTTTTCATTTCAGTTATTGTATTGTTCATCTCTGTTTGTTTGTTCTTTAATTCTTCTAGGTCTTTGTTAAACATTTCTTGCAAATCTCTATCTTTGCCTCCATTCTTTTTCCGAGGCCTGGATCATCTTCACTATCATTATTCTGAATTCTTTTTCTGGAAGGTTACCTATCTCCACTTCATTTAGTTGTTTTTCTGGGGTTTTATCTTGTTCCTTCATCTGGTACATAGCCCTCTGCGTTTTCATCTTGTCTGTCTTTCTGTGAATGTGGCTTTTGTTCCACAGGCTGCAGGATTTCTTGCTTCTGGTGTCTGCCCTCTTGTTGGATGAGGCTATCTAAGAAACTTGTACAAATTCCGTGATGGGAGGGACTGGTGGTGGGTAGAGCTGGCTGTTGCTCTGGTGGGCAGAGCTCAGTGAAACTTTAATCCACTTGTCTGCTGATGGGTGGGGCTGGGCTCCCTCCCTGTTGGTTGTTTGGCCTGAGGCTACCCAACACTGGAGCCTACCTGGGCTCTTTGATGGGGCTAATGGCAGACTCTGGGAGGGCTCACTCCAAAGAGTACTTCCCAGAACTTCTGCTGCCAGTGTCCTTGTCCTCATGGTGAGACACAACCCCCCCCCCCCGCCTTTGCAGATGACCCTCCAACACTAGCAGGTAAGACCTGACATTTCTTAAGAAAAACAGCAAAGCCTGCTGACCAAGGGGGACTGGACTTCAACTGCCATAAGTCACTAAGGGCAGGAAGCATTCTGGAAAGGCATTGAATTCTAAGGACTGTAGTCATCTCCTATTGTAACCAGTGTGTCCTGGATAACGTTACCATCAGATGTTAATTACTTGCTTTGATTTTTCTGTCTATTGGAGAGTCGTGCTTGTTTTCATAAGGTTATCCTTTCTCTTTGAGTTTCTGCATTTTCTTGCAGCTAACTAACAAAGCAAGTCAGGTTTCAAAATACTTTATAGTTATGCACCCTTCAAATTCATCTGTAGAGGTATAGAAATTGTATGTCAGTTAAACATCTGTTTCTGTGAGCATGATACCAGAGACCCCAAAAGACCTTTAGATCCTTTTACAAAATAATAATATCTCAGTTTGATATGAAAGAGCTGGAGGTTAGGAGGCTTGGATAGAGCTTTTCATGGCTCTGATCCTCATTGACTGTAGAATGAAAAGGATACCTTCTCCACATGCCACACAACTCTGCATGGTGGTTGAGTGCTGGCATGTAACATGCACACCACACCCTGGTCCAGGTCTAGCTGTTCTGATCATAACATCTACTATTTCTCAGTAACTCTAACTTCTGCTTCAGCTAGTCCAATCCCCCACTATCCAGCATGCCCTGTAGGTTCCCACATTATTATTGACCCTAAAATGTCTCTCTCCTCATTCCTTTGTCTTTTTCACTTTCTGCATCTTTCAATGCCCACCCACACTTCTTTCCAAACCACAGTGATCTATGTGACCTTGGACAATCGTATTGATCCCTCAGAACCTATTTCCTCATCTGTAAAAGGGAAGCAATCTTATCATACCTTTCATGATGATTAAGTCAGTAGTTAGTGCACAGGCATTTGACCCATAAAGATGTTCAATATATATAATTTCCCACCACTATTAATTTAGCTTATTGTCATTTATTCCTTCAAGCCTTGTGTGTAGGGACCTGGCCTGGGCACTGGGGATAAATAAGTTAGAAGCAGCTGGCCACAGTTTCCAGGGGCTCAGGATCAAATAAAGAAAGGTGTATACAAATAATTTCAAGGCAAGGCCTTATAAAGGAATGCCACACGAGGGACAGAAAACAGGCCAAGATAGGAAAGGAAGGCTAATTATACAGGGAGATAGGAAGAAAATCTCCTGGGAAGGAATCAGATACCACACAGGATGTCCTTGCTCTATCGTTACCTACAATTTTTCAGTTTCAAAACGTAATTGTGTCATTCACATTATGACTTTGAGAGTCTTCTGTAGCCTCTGTGTTATAAAGTTAGTTTTCTTAAAAAGAGGTCTCTTCGGTAATAACATTTATATTTAAAAAATGTTTACTTGTGTATGCATATATAATTACCATTTTTCAGAAAGGACTTCAGGTGACTTGACAGTATCTCGGAAAAATTTCTCCCTTCCACTGAACAGGCTCACAGCCTGCCTAGCGGAGTGCAGATTGGGTCCACTCTCTCCCTTGACACAATGTCCTGAATCTGCCCAGCACTCTACAGAGACCCTGGGCAAGGTCAAGGGGTGGAAACATCTAGAAAAGAGTGTTGAAGTCCAGTGACTTTAACCTGCCACCTCTTTCTGGGGATAGTAATGGCTGTGGTGGTAAATCTGGGCGATGCCAGGTCACTTGGGGCAGGTGAGGGGTCCACAGCTCAAATCCTTCTCCCCAGGGCCCAAGCCACCCTGGATTCACTTCCTCATACTTTCATCTCTACTTTTAAATACTTATGTATCACCTCCCCAGCCAGGCTGTAAGTTCCTGGAAGGACAGCAAGCCTGCATTCTCTTCTTACATTCTTTGTAGCCCAACTTCATTATTAGATACTTAATGACACGGGTGGCCTAAGTGAACCCATGGCTGAGATAAAATGTGGTGGGAATTGTAAAAGACCTTTGAGACTTACCAACACATGCTGTCATTATCTTTTTCTTACAGCCACCCAGTGCACAAGTATCAGACAGCAAAGTTTATCTTCCTTCCCTGAGCACTCCTTTTCTCTGCAGGACCTCTCGTCCTCCCCTTCGGCTGCTGTGTGCTCTCTGCCTTCCCTTTCCTCTGTCAAAATCTGCTAGCGGGCATTGAGTTTATCACTGTAGTCTGCCTTTCAGGGATACATGCCTTTGATACCTAATTACAGGATTAAAACCTTTGCTTTGTGTTAAAAGAATTGTCAGAGCAGGTGGGAAAAGCACTTTGGAGTCAGGGGCTTCCTCCTCCCGGGGACGCCTATCCCATTGGTTGTTGCCTCTTCCACCAATGCCTCTAGCAGCCTTCCCCCTTCTACCGCCACCCCCCACCCACTGTGGGGAGAAGGCCTTGCTTCAAAACATTTAAGCACATTCTCCAACCCCTTATTAGAAATCCTGCTTTCCCCCAGCCTGGCCTCCCTGCTTTGCTCTGTAATATTATAGTGCAGATAAGCAGGGAGGTGCCTCATGTTGACGGGGTCATTACTAAGCGGATCTCCCATTACGTGCTGTCCATTTTGCAGTGGGAATGTCAGGATGTGAGCCACAGTTGGATTTCGAAACCACGTGTTTGTCACTCTCCATACAGGGGAGAAAGAGATTAGTATTCTAAAATTCCTGACATGGTTCTTTGTATCTGACTTGTTAAAATATATAATCTCTGTAGTCTGAGGGATAATGCCTTGAAGTTGAAACTGTGATTATTTATTTGCTCCAACTTCAGCATCATTTATGCAGCAAAGAATGAAAAAAGAGTTACACTTCTTAATCACATCCCTGAAACCATTTTTAATGCAGATTTAGAAGGATAGCTGCTAGTTTGCTGGTCCTCCTTGATCATCAAACACACACAAAGGTTTAGCAACTGTGCCGTAGCTGTGTGCAGAGTACAAAAGTGATTTGAATGTGGGTGGGTGCATATAGGTTGTAGTTTAATCTGTGGAAATATTTCTGCTCATCAGTTACTGTAGCATTGTGGTGTGTAAACTGTCCCCTTTTAAACCAAAATGACCTGCCTGTTTGTGAACTCCAGCTCTGTGCTTTGCTGGGGGAAAGAAGTGGGAAGAAAAATGTTAAAAATGCAGAGAGCAGTATTTTGTAATCAGAATATTAACGTTTTGATTGAATTGATGGTGCATTTAAATGGAAATATTCAGTTGCAAAGACCAAGCTTGGGAGGGAACCTACAACATGCAGACAGAGTCTGAGCCTTTTTGCTTGATTAAAGAGAGTTCTTTTAATAGAAAAAAAACTAACAAACTAAAGAACTTCATATTAAGAATGGAAGGGCGGGCAGTGTTCACTTTTTCAATTGCTTATATTTAAATATAGCTAAGTACACACACTGACAGCTATAAAGGCAGAAGCTTTGCTCTACTGAAGAAAAGTGTAGTAGTTTTTTTTTATTGTGGTAAAAGTCACATAATATAAAACACACTATTTTAACCATATTTAACTGTACAGTTCAGTGGCACTAAGTACATTCTCACTGTTGTGCAACTCTCACCATCATCCATCTCCCGAATTTTTCACCTTCCTAAACTGAAACTCTGTCCCCATTAAACACTAAGTCCCTAGTCCCCCTCCCCCCCCCCCCAGCCCACCCCCCGACCCCTGGCATCTACCATGTACTTTCTGACTCTATGAATTTGACTATTCTAGGTACCTCGTATAAGTGGAATCAAACAGTGTTTGTCTGCACCTAATGTATATTGGAACGCATTTTTTAAGGTTAACTTAATATATGTCCTGCAAATAGATTGTACCTTCTTTTTTTTTTCCCCCTGGGCTATACAGTAGGGCCTCACCAGCCATCTACTTCATATATAGTGGTGTGCATACATTAATCCCAATCTCCCAGTCCATCCCACTCCCCCCGACCCTTGGTGTCCATATGTTTGTTCTCTATGCCTGTGTCTCTATTTCTGCTTTGCAGGTGGGTTCATCTGTACCATTTTTCTAAATTCAACATGTATGTGTTCATGTACTATACTTGTTTTTCTCTTTCTGACTTCAAAAACCTAGCATAGTAGCATAGCGGAAAGGCCACGGAATGCAGTATGTCCGCAGGCTTGGATACCAGATCCACCTCCATCCCTAACTCACCACATGACCTTGGCCAAGCCACCTCACTGTCTGGGCTCAGTTTTTCTCACTGGTAAAATGAGAGCATCATTACTTAGCTTAAGGGATTCATATGGTTTTCATGTATATTGAATGGGATAAAAGCTCTTTCCATCTTCAGCAGTTAGCAGGCATCTCTTTCCCACTGGGAAAAAAGTAAATTTCCAAATGGGATCTGAAGGCAGAGGTGATGCACAACAGATGCACAGTGGATTTTGGAAGGTAGATTCCCCTTTAAAAATTGTAGATTCTCGGGCTTCCCTGGTGGTGCAGTGGTTGAGAGTCCTCCTGCCGATGCAGGGGACAGGGTTCGTGCCCCGGTCCGGGAAGATCCCACATGCCACGGAGCAGCTGGGCCCGTGAGCCATGGCCGCTGAGCCTGCGCATCCGGAGCCTGTGCTCCGCAATGGGAGAGGCCACAACAGTGAGAGGCCTGCGTACCGCCAAAAAAAAAAAAAAAAAAAAAATTGTAGATTCTCCTTTGAAGAGTTTTAGCAGATCACTGTCACTGATCAGTACTCTAGTTTGGAGAGCTGAGGAAAAAGTATGAATTTTCTTTCACAACAAATTGTGCATAGAGATCCACCTGATTCGCTTTCTACGCAGAGATTTATTGAGAGATTTATTCTCAATCTGACTGCTTGTGAAATGCCCAGATTTATTATAAACGTGGCTCCCAAGTCACTTTTTTTGGTTTGGCTTTGATGCACGATTGAAAGGGTGACTACGTCCTTGGTCAAAAGAAACCTCCTGGCTTCAGACACTTTTGGAGCAGAACTTAGTATTTGGAATGAGAAAGGAGAAATGACTATCAGAGCATCAGTTTATGAAGCAAGTATCCTCAGAATGCTAGTTTTGAAGGGAAATTCTGATAGATACCGCCTCACTGTTTGTGGTGGGAGAAGAGCGTGGCCTCCTAGAGCTGTAGAATTCTACAGAACCATTTTACAAATCGATACACCAAAGCCTGAAGAGAGAAAGCCCACTGCGAAATGTGTTCATGGATTTGACCCAACCCACCTATCTAGGGAAGAAGCATCCCGATGGCCACTCCCTTGTCTGTAACATATTGATACATTGTGATTTGTATATTTCCTTGGACAATTTTCGAATTTGGTGCTGCCAGTCCCATACTATAGCTGCCTGGAATAGCGCCTGTTCCAAACTCCCCATCCACTGCCCCCTCCCAGCCACAGCCTGGGACGAGAGAATCTTTGCAGATAACCCAAAGGCTGGTGAACATTTGGACTAGAAGAAGAAAGCAAATTCACCATTTCGCTGTCACACAATGTTTCCCCTCTTGCCCCCGCCCCTTCCACTTCAAAGAGAATGCTGCTGATGGGCAGTGAAGGGTAGAAGAAAGCATCCTGGTCCCCAGGAAAGCAACATCACAGAATCACGGGGAGGAAGGGCACACATTTTAAGGTTACAGGTTGCTGCACCATTTGCTTGGTTCATTCTCAGTAGACAAAGTAGGAGCTTCCTTTCTCTACTCCAGAGCAGAGCAGTGGGTGTGAGGAAGTTTCCTGGACCTCATTTAAGCCGGTTGCCACAGGGTCTGGGGAGCCCAGGAGTCTCCGCCTTGGGGTGAGCGGGTTTGACAGCAGAGGCAGGGAGGGAGTCTATGGGAAAGAGAGACCTAATTAATCACAGTCTGTCAGAGCCCATCGCAGACAGAGTGTCCGAGGTTTTAATGACACCCCTCAGTAATGTTAAAAACCAGCTTGGTATGACTTCACTTTCGTAGAGACACATGATTCATCTGGTTATTGGTGAATGGAGACACGGTGGCTTCTCTCTGTAGACAGTGTCATTAGGTGAGAAAATTAACTGCCTTTGCACAAAGACTACGAGAAGACTGTGAGGGGTTCATTGTAAATGAAGGGAAGGTAAAGAAAACTCTGAAATATGTACTTTAAAAGGCAAAACCTTAGATTTTACCTCATTTATTAGCATCATAAAAAGCTTGGTGGAGAGGCTGAGCTAATAAGAAAAATGGTTCTTTGGGTCACGTCTTGCAGGGATGTTGCAGAAAACAGCCAGCTGGGGCTGGAATCTATGGAGAACGTCTTATTCCTTACTGGTGATCCTGCTAAGCATTTCAAGGCTCTGAAAGGAGGTGGGAATCTTTGTCTCGGAGCTTCTTAAGTACTAGGGAGCCAGACTGGGGCAACTCAACTTTTTTTCCTCTGAGGAAGGTGGGAGGTGGGTTTGTTAGCATGGCCCCTGAGACCAGTGCTCCACCTTTCCCAAGCTTTCCTGAACTTCTTAAAGAAGGCATGGAGTCTTTCCTTTGGGCAGCCAGTAACTACACCTTCATTTCCTTCTGTGTGTGAACCACGGAGGGGACCAGCCTCTCTACTTTTGTAGATCCAACTGTCCAGTTGGGGATAACGCTAACACCACTGAACTTTAAATGCACAACACCAGGCCCTTACTGTTGACTATCAGATTGTGTAAAATCGTCTCCATGTCACCTTATGGATGTGAAAAGTCCCTAGAACAAGTTCTGGCACAAGTGAATACCCAATAAAATGCAGTTATTGTCATGATTCATTTGTGTATAAACGTGAAATCAAGGATTGCAGAATCAAAAATTCAGAGGAGAACAAATGGGTAAATCAGGACAGGTAATAGAGAGAGGCAGGGCCTGTGGTCAACAGGAATATTTGTATTCCCTCTGAAGTTACTCAAGTTCAGATGTTTAAATACTTCTTGGCAGGCCAAATCAAACATGTTCAGGAGGACTTAGCCCACAAGCTTCCAGTTTGCAATTCTACAAGTGTTACAGATCTTTAGAAAAGAGAAGAGATATTTAGCACGAGTGTGCTTTGATCACTTAATTATTTAATTCATTCCTCAAACATGGAGGGACTACCACCTGCTAGGTTACCCTGGAGGGGATGAAAAGATAAATAAGATGTAACAAGTGATATAAAGCAATCCAACATCTGGGATCTGTGATATAAAAATCAATATGTTCTATCAGAGACCTTTAAATAAAATACTGTAAAGTTCAGGGAGGAGATAGGATAGTGGACTTTGGATAGCTGGTTAAGGAAGCAGTCAGCAGATTTTGGGGAGCTGTTGAAGGTTTGAGCTGGGTGTGGGCAGATTAGAAACAGAAGTTAGGAAGAATAATCAGGTAATAGTGTATGAGATGTATGTGACAGGTTGGTCGTAGAAAAGAAGGACCAGGTTCTATTGGTACAGACAGGAGGTGACCTTTTTGAGAAGTAGCATGGATACAAAGTCCATCACACTTAATGGACGATTTGGGTGTAAGGAAAATAAGACATTTCCACGAAGAAGTATTGAACTCCTATAGGTAGCAATTTGGGGGAAAAAGAAGGTGCACATCAGCAGAGCTCTCCAGAACCTGGTTCCATATACCTTTCTAGCTTTTCTTTCTTCCATATCCCTTCACGATGCTTGCTACTAATCATAGTAGACCTGCACTAGTTACTTTGCCCAGAGCATCCCTTGCATTTCCTGTTTGTAGATTGCTTCCTCATTCCATTTCTTCTGCTTCATCAAAGTTGGTAGGAAGTCAGGAAATTGTGGGTGGACGAGTAGTAAATTTCCAAGTCAGTATTTTAACACAGAGTTCCCAAGAATCCACCAAGTGCCAGGAACCATGCCAGGGGCTGGGAATACAGCGAACATGCTAATCTCTCTAAAGCCAGGGTGGTGAAAGGAGCCTGAACTGCTGCTCACCCACGCAGGAAGCATCGTCTCCACGTCACCTTATGGATGCTCATAGGCAAAGCCAAGTGCACTGCTGCCTCCTGTCAACAATGTCTCTTTACTGGATGTTCTGGAACCAAAAATGTTACCTTTATTAGGGTCAGGTAAACAAAGACCTCAAGGATAGCAGATTTCAGTTTACACTGCCAGGGAGACTTAGATTTCTGAGGGCACACACACTTTTGTGTTTCCAGTGCCCAAGAAGCACTTCAAAACTGTTCAATAGGCATTCCTTTCTATTCCAGAGACACTGCTGTGTAGGTGGTCCTGGTGGTAATATGGTCTTCAGTACTCTGCAGGGCTTTTAAAGTGTATCTTAATGCATTTTAATTTTGTTAGACTTAGAAAAAAAAGTTAACGGTCATTATCTTTTAAAATGCTTGCAGGGTATTAAGGCTTAGGAGAAAAAGGTTCTCCCTCAAATATAAAATGCATAACCAAGAAATTATTTTTTAGTTTGTTTGTTTCTACTTCTCTTCCACTCCCGTGTCAGCCTACTTACATGAAGTGTATGACGTAAAGCAGATACTGCATCAAACTGGGCAGAACATACACAGGATGGATATCCCGGTATCCTGGGCAAGTTTTGAGTGCACCTTGGTGCAAAATAACTTCAATTCTTAGGATTTCTACTTCTCCCTTAATATTGCCAAGAATTTCTCTTAATTCACGTGATCTGAAGTGGAACAGCAAAGGCCACAATGTCAACAGAATAGTTAGAAAAGAGAAAACGTAGTTATATCTAGTCTTGGTGACAGGTGATTTGGTAATGTTCAAAGTAAAGCAAGAAGCTCTGAGTCAGAAATGACATCATAGCCATTCCTCTTGTTTAACAGACTGGCAAACGAAGAGTCCAGAAATATTAGGTGATGATCTCACAGATTCCCAGCTAGATATTGGATTGGCCAAAAAGTTTGTTCGGGTTTTTAATGACGTTGCCTTAAACCCGAGTGAACTTTCTGGCCAACCCAATAGTAGTTGTGTGAGGACATTTACGTCTCTTGACTCCCGTTCCGTAGTCTTTAAACACACCTTTATTTTCTTCTAGTAGGAGTTACTTGGTCCAGGGTTTTATATGATGGAGCAGGGGTGGGGCGTTTATTTTGGGGTTATGATGCATAATGATTGGTCATCCCTGTGTGGAGGCAGCAAAATCTATTTGGATGCCCTTATTCACATCAGCGGTCCCCAAATTCTCATTCAAGCGCTACTTCTCTCTTTTCGGTATTCTTGGAAATTGAATTTGAATATCTTTGTCACAAGGATAAATGATGAATTCATTCCATTTACTTTATGGACTTAATTTTATATATATTTCTGTTTGTTCAGAATAGGCACCTACACAGAATGTGCCCTGACGCCATATAAGTAATAAATTACATGTACTTATGTATATGTATAGTATACATTATATACAATAATGTATAAAGTACACAAAATACTACATATATATATGTATGTATGTGTATATATATATATATATATATATATATATATATATATATTTATTTATTTATTTATTTATTTATTTTTTTCCCCTAGACATAGATTTAGAATTATAATCTTTCTTTAGGTGAGAGCCCGGGACAGTAACTAGGTATCAGCCAGAAATGGCATGTGAAATAGAACCTGTTTACCTTTGTGCTATATGTTTAAATTAATATGTAAAATTCGTAAGATAGTGGAGAAAATATTTCTCTTCAGGCTTGCTTTGAGTTTTTTTTTTTTTTTTTTTTTTCCTTCCCAGTTTTCCCCATCATCTTCTTGGTCCAACTTTTTGAGTAGCCTGATCAGAATTTCTAATATATGACTTCCTTTTACTTTCCTGTCTGTGAGCTCAGTTGCAGTGCAGGTTGACAGCAGAGTTTTCCAAAAAGAATATTTAGGTGGGAACATGTGGGTAATCCTAGAGATGAAAATTTCTTCATTCAGCAAGTAATTTAATGAATACCTCCCTAAACATAGTAGGGAAAAGAGTTTATTTTAGAGTGTCTGTTTTATAGGAATTTATGATTTAGTTGGGGAGATAAAAGATTCACGTAAGTGGTAATTATATGAAAATTTAAAACCCTCTATGAACAAATGTCATAGATATTTTTCTGTTTGTAAATGCTAAAGTACTCCAGAATAAGAAACAATCATTATGGGCTGGAGTGGTTGGGAAAGGGAATTTGGGTGGGAGCAGCTTGAGCTAAGGCTGAAAGGATGAATAGGAAAGAGCTGGGCAGAGAGGAGTCATGGAGGATATTCTAGAAGGAGGTTTGGCATGAGCAAAAGCTTGGGTCAGAAATGAACATGGCTTTGTGGGACACTTGGACTCATTCATTCCTGCTGGCGTGGAGAGGGAGTGCAGAGGAATAATCAGAGATGTAGTTACACAGGGAGGTGGGAAGATATAGATGTTAGAGGGCTTTAAAAGCTCCAATGAGGAGTTTAACTTGCTCCTGTGGGCTTGTGACATAGAATGCAGCTCTTAGACAAGAGTCCAGTGACAGGAAGGACTAGACTTGCCACTCCCGGTCAGGTGATTGGGTGCTTACCCCAGCATCCTCTCTGCCCCAGGATTTCCAAGTGGTGATGTTGATGGCGTGCAGCTCTCATCCATAAAGTTACCTAGATCCCGTCTGAACTGGATTGTTTTCAAATGGTGCCACTTTTGAGAGTCATGCTTACGTCTTCTGAATCTCTGTTACTTTGTTTTACTCATGCTTCTGTAGATGTTTTAAGCTTTACTGCATCTGTCATGGTGTACAGTGGCCAGATCTGCAAGGGGTGTGCAGGTACAGATGCTTGCACATTTAGTACAAGCCAGGTGACCTCTCTTATCTCCTGTACCTTCCCAGCAACACGGCGACAGGTGAGTCCATGGAGACAGCCTGAGACCAATGCGAGTTCTAGTAAGAGTTTGGGGTTTATGGTCTTCTTTTCAAAGGTGGCCTGGAAGCTGTGCTTTCCCCCAGGATCTCTTTTCCTCTTGCTTGCAACATTGAGACATCATAGATTTCTTTTAGAGAGCATTGTAAAACCGTTCCCCTTCCTTTCACTTTTTAGAGTCTCATACAGTTGTAACACTTAACCTCTTTTAAACAATTTTACTCTTTTATTCCCCTGCTACTGAGAATAAAACTGAGAATTAAATGTTGAAATCAGACCCATAAATCCCTAGCTACCACCAGAGCAAAGTGACAGGCAGAATGGTTGGGCCAAGAGACTGATACGCCCGTTGATCCCAAGGGTTGAGCTGAATTGTATTTTCCTGCAGAGCATCAGACCTTGTGGTGTTCAGTGAGAAATGTGAAATGGAAGAGGCCCTTGTTTCCATGTTTCTACAAACACGTGTTCTACACATACCACCAATGCAAAATAAGGCCACTGTCCATTCTTTCTTTGCTCCAACCACCCCTCCAGCCCTCAGTCTTTTCTCTGTGTTGAGTCAACTTAAATACATGAAACGGTAAAACCTTAGACACGGCGGAAAATTTGGATATTACCTTCATCTAAGCTCAGAGGTTATATTTAAAATACTAAGTAGTAGGTATCAATCAATCAGAGTAGACTGAGGCAACAGGGCTGGAACAGGGTAACGAAACTCCATGCTGTACAGATGTTACTCTTTTAGTTTCTGAATTGTGGGAGGAACCTGGGGGAGAAGCAGGGGTGGTTGGGGGATATTTAGGGGCCTTGGGGAAACAGCAATTTACCAAATTCCATTATTTTAACATTATTATGTTTGAATATTAGCCTTGCTTGTGCATTATTATGCTTCACGTATTTTGAAATTCCATTAGGAGGTGCATAAACATTAGGATTGTTATGTCTTCTGGACAGATTGACTACTTTTTCATGACGTAATTGTCCTCTTAATCCATGGTAATATTCTTTACTCTGAAACCTACTTTTCCTGATAATAGTATAGCCACTCCAGCTTTCTTTTGACTGGTACATCTTTTCCCATCATTTTCCCCATCATTTGCTTTTAACCTATTTGTGTCTTTATATTTAAAGTACTGTAGATGTTATATACTTGGGTCTTGCTTTTTTTTAATCCAATCTGACAATCTTTGCCTTTGATCACTTACATTGAATGTGGTTATTGATGTGTTTGGATTTAAGTCTGTCATCTTACTCTTTGTTTTCTATTGTCCCATTTTTCCTCTTTTCCTTCCTCCTTTGGATTGAATTTTTTTTTATTCCATTTTACCTTCTTTTTTTTGGCTTATTAGATATGACTCCTTAATTGTGTTATTTTAGTTGTTGCTTTTGCATTTATAGCACACATCTTAAAACTTATCACAGACTAGATCCAAAGTGACATTTTGCGACCTCACATACGGTGTAAGAACCTAACACCAGTGCACTTCCATTTCCGCCTCCCAGCCCTTGGGCCACTGTAGCCATGCATTTCATTTCTACGAATGTTGTAAACCTTACAATACATTGCTATTGTTTTTGCTTTAAACAATCAGTGATCTATGAAAGGTATTTAAATAAGAAGAACATATTTATCCATGTAGTTACCATTTCCATACTCTTCACTCCTTTGTGTAGATCCAGATTTCCATGTGGTATCAATTGTTGTTACTTTTCTATGCAGTATTTTTAAAATGTTGCTTAACTTTCTTGTCATTTATGTTGTTTCTAACAGAATATCTGCTGACATCCGTATCTTTGTTGCACTCTGTGTGCCATACCCTTTTTCTCTCTTTCCTTATGTCTTTATTACTGGTGTTAAGCAATTCGATTATGATGTACTTTGATGTTGTTTTATGCATGACCCTTCGGGTTTTTTGTGCTTCTTGGATGTCGCTTTATAGTTTTCATCAAATTTTGAAAATATTCAGCCATTGTTCCTTCTAATATGTTTTCTCCCCTCCCTCTTCAGGAACTCTTAATTACACATGATGTCCTGCAGCACCCTGATGTGCTATCCCTTTTTTCCATTTTTCTCTTGTGTTTCATGTGTACAGTTTCTGTTATTATGGTTTTAATTTCACTCGCCTTTTCTTCTGCAGTGTCTAATTTGCCATGAATCCCATTTAGTGTACCTTTTAGCTCAGCCATTATAGTTTTTCTCCCTGAAAGTTTGGTTTGTATCCCCTTTTTATTTTTTTCATGTATATAATTAACATGTACGCTTTTCCCTCTAGCTTCTTGAACATACAGAATACAGTTGTATTAACTGTTTTAATGTCCTTGTTTATTAATTCTATCACTTGTATCATTTCTGAGATGGTTTTGAATATGATTTCCAACAGTGGTAATAGTGACATCTTGGATTGGCTAATGTTTTGCTGTGGGGAGGATTTCCTGTGTATTGTAGCATAACCCCTGTCCTCCCCCCACTAGATGCCAGTAGCATCTTCAGTCTTGACAATTAGAAATTTCTCCAGTCATTGGCTAATGCTCCCAGATTGGAGAGGGTGGAAAATCGTCCATAGTTAAGAACTAGTAGTTAAATTGGTTAATTTTTCTCCTCATTATGGGAGTGATTTTTCTGCTTCCGTCAATGCCAAATAATTTTTTTTATTATTTTTTTTTTTGCGGTACGCGGGCCTCTCACTGTTGCGGCCTCTCCCGTTGCGGAGCACAGGCTCCGGACGCGCAGGCTCAGCGGCCATGGCTCACGGGCCCAGCCGCTCCGTGGCATGTGGGATCTTCCCGGACCAGGGCACGAACCCGTGTCCCCTGCATCGGCAGGCGGACTCTCAACCACTGCGCCACCAGGGAAGCCCCAATGCCAAATAATTTTTCATTTGCTGCCAGGTACTAAGATTTTTATCTTCTTGGTTGCTAGATATTTTTAAAGTCCTGTGAGTACTGTTGAGCCTTGCTCTGGGACACACTTAAGTTACTTGGGAATGTTTGAATTCTTTCACGTGTTAATGTTAAGCTTGATAAGGTGGGACCGGAAGAGCATTTTGTTTAGGATTGATGCTGCCCCACTACTGAGGCAGAACTTTTCTGACGTATTCTACCAGATATCCCATGATTTATGAGGGTTGCCACTCTGGCTGATGGGCACAGTGATGCTTATTGACCTTGTGTGAGCTTCTGGGATTGCTCCCTCTAATCCTTTCAGGGGATTCTTTCTCCAGCCTTCGGTAGTTTCTTCACTTGCATGAACTGATTAACACTCAGCTGAAGACTTGAGGGGGGGCCTCTGCGTTTCTCTAGAGTTCTCTCTGTTTCTGCAGCTTCTCTGGCACCATTTCTTGCAAATTCTAGGCACCTTTGCCTGCCCAGATTCCCCATTCCATCACCCCAACTCAGGGAGATCACTGGGCTCTATATAAATATCTTACCCTGCGTGTAGCCTGGAGACCCTCTCC
This sequence comes from Monodon monoceros, assembly GCF_005190385.1. Taxonomy (NCBI): domain Eukaryota; kingdom Metazoa; phylum Chordata; class Mammalia; order Artiodactyla; family Monodontidae; genus Monodon; species Monodon monoceros. Next base: position 58,513,930 of record NW_021703781.1, read on the forward strand.
GTGCAGTGATCTGGGGCGATTGTAACGCTTATCTCATTTGTTCCCTGTCTCTCAGGGATCCCTGTTTTTTGTTGCCTGTTGTCCAATGACTTGACATTGAAATGGAAATTGTTTGATATAATTAATTAATTAATTAGTCATTTCATGTGAAAGGTTAGATTCAGTCCTGGTTACTCCATCATGTCCAGAATCAGAAGTACCTATTCCTTATTTTTATACCTGAAAAACTGAGGTCCAAAGAGGTGAATGTTTACCTAAGGTTAATTCAGCTGGTCTAGAGGCAAAGCTGACATTAGAGCCCAGGTTTCTTTCTTCCATGTTTGTGCTCTTTTAGTCATTTTACACACTACAACTGTCACCCCCAAAGGTAATGATTTGGCTACTGGATCTTCTAGGACAAGATGTAAATCCCAGACACACAGAAGCTCATGGAATTCCTGCATCTTCTTTGATTCTTATTTGTCAAACACGTGCTTCTGTAGACGGGGTTGTGACCCCCGGGAAGAAGAGGCAGACTGTGTGTCAGCGTGAATATATTGTGCAGATTCTTGATTTAAGTTTTACAACTTTATATTGTTTGATGTTGTAAAAATATGTACTGGGTTGTTGATGTGTCCCTTTAAAAAATTCCCTTTTGATGTTTAAGATATCCATTCAGGTTTCTGTCCATCACTGTTGCTAAGGAAGCTAGATTTTAAGTGTACAAAAAAAGCTTAGTAATAATGCACCAGCTCAGTGCTGTGTTTAGGAAGAGGCATCAGGCTAGTTGGGATTGTTATTTTGGCTGAAGGTGCAAAATGAGATTGTTTTACCCACAAATTCTTACCAAACCAAGACCAGTAAAAACACCTCCAGCATGACTGACTGTATTCTCCCTGTAAGCGTCTACAGGTTGAAAAATACCTCTCCCATATAGAAGACATAGAAGGCAGGCAAGATATGTTCGTTACTTTCTCCCATCTTGTGTCATCCCAGTGTGAAACATGAGACTGGGCCACAGGTGTATTCCCCTTGCGTGCCTCTCTCTCCCTTGCTCACCATACCCTAGCCTTACTGCCTCTTTAATTCCTTAAGCTGGCCAGCCTCTTTCCTGCCACAGGACCTTTACAAAGCACTGTAGTGCTTTTTATTTCACATTTTGCATATGCTTTTATACTTCAGGTCCAGCCTAAGTGGCACCTCCTCTTAGAATACATTGCCCCCGGCTTGTCTCTCTCCTAGTCCCCCTTTATTTCCTGCAGCATGCTTCATGATTCCAGGTTTTGAATTTACTTATTATTATACTGGTTCACTGTTTATCTCCTACTTTAGATAGTGAGATTCATGAGAGCTGGGATTTTATTTGCTTTATCACCCCTGCAGTGGTTGATTTGGGCAGTGGGACAACGGTTCACACTTGTTGGATTTGTGTTTATACAACAGCATCATAATGCCGGGCACTCAGTAGGCACTTGTGGAGTAGAATCTCCAAAAGCAACGAGTCAGTTTTCTGGGCATCGCTGTGTACAAAGCATTCCCTCATTCTGGGTATAGAGTGACGGATGGCAAGGACCTCTTCCATCTGATCCCCACACTGTCTGCCTTGTCAGCTTTGGCAGTCAGAACATGGTAGCGCACAGTTCACTCCAGTTTGATGTCACTCGTAGTGTGATTCCCTGGCTTTGGAACTCTAGCAGTGATACGTACTGGTTGTTTTCAGTGCCTCTGACATGTGACAAACCTTTTGTCCCTCTTGTCCGCTTTTATGCCTTGTCCCATTTTGGCCGCCCAGTCTCCTGGTGTGAGACCTTTAACAGGTGCTTCTGTAGATTCTGTTTGTTTGAATTAGGGCTCGTTTCCTTCCAGGTATTCATGACTCCTTGCCGTACCTGCTCTGCATGTTGAGAGGAAGCTGGCGGTCTCCATGCCAGGATGAACGGCTCTGTGCTTCTCCAGTTATTTCCTCCTCAGGCAAACCCTGTCACACTTACTAATCTGGTCAGCCTTCTTCTCTTCTGAGATGCTCCTTCACCCATTCTGATACAGACCTGGGGTTTTTCTCCTTTGGCAAATGTATGCCTCTCTCCAGCACCTGTTCCCTCCCCCTTTCCTGCAACACTCCTCCCCCACAAATTCATTTCCTTGTTTAGCTATATCTACGCCTCATCAATAAATTACTTCTCCCTCACTCGCCCAGGCCCTTCAGTTTTATTCCCAGACCTTTCTGGGCCTTGCTCTTAATTATTTGGGCTGCTTACCGACTAGGCTGCCTCCCTGTTATTTGTCATGAAGTCTGGTGTAATCGCCTTTCTTCTTTCCTCCCTTTGCTTTCTTATCATTGTTTCACACACTTGTAACTGTCAAATCAGTTCAGTTTTATAAGCCCACAGGTCCTCTCGACAGCAGCATCTCTCCCAAGTAGCCATAGAGGAAAAGAGAAAAAGCATCGCTCTCCTCCATATTCTTCGTTCATCAGCTATTTCATCATCAGGGAATTACTGAGATTCAACTGTGTGCTCTGCCCCCGGTGTCGGGGTGAGCAGTGGTGATGGAAGGCGCAGACGGGCATTGAACCAGAATTATATTTTGTGGCAAACATGGAACCATGAAGGTTCTTGAGCTGGAAAATAACTGCTTATAGCTATGCCTTAGGAAGGTAGATCCGACACCACTGTGAACCCTGGGCTGAGGAGAAGGATGTCCAGAGGTGGGGCAGCAAGCTAGGGGAGTATTACAGCAGCCCAGGCAGCCCATCATGTTAAACTTGGATTGTTCAGAAGGACAGAGAGAAGGGTCAATGCAAAAGGGATTTCTGAGGCACAGTTAACATGACTTGATGGTGATTAGAGGTGAGGGACGAGGAGAAATAGTCATGATGATTATAAGATTTCAGACCTGGGAGGGTGGGAGGGTTTGGTTCCGTTACAGAGTGAGGGAATGGAAGAGGAGAGGGGGGAAGAAGTGGGGAGGAGAAACATTGTTATGGGGGAGGGTTGATGAGCTCGGTTTTAGCATCCTGGAAGTGCAGTGCCAATGGCTTACTGCACAACATTTGGAAATGTGAGACTGGAGCTCACAGGAGAGGCTGGAGCAGGATAAATTTTGGGAGTCATCCAATTAGAAGTGGGAGACATACCAGAGGAGCAGTTGTATGCATATTAAAAGGTAGCTAATACTGCGGGCAGTGGGTGTGGAACCCTAGTGTCGTGTGGGCCGGTCCTCTGGGCTGTGGACACTCAGTGGATGGAGCCCCATGGACAGAAGTGTCAGGGGCGATTTTCTCCAAGAGGTGGACTTCCCTTTGCCCCATCGTGTCATTTGTATTTTTTTTTTCACGCTTTTCAATCCCTTTTCATATCTGGACACTATTTTCATTTGCATTAATTGTCTTTAACTTCAGTGTTTTCCTTCCTTTCTGTTTATCATCAGTCTGAAAATGGAGAGTAGATCACAGAGGAAATAAAAGCAACCAGTGCAAACTGTGAGCGATTGCCTTTCTGTAAAGCACGCTGGGCAGCAGAGATGGAATCAGAAATTCCTGTTTATCTCCCACTAACGCCAAGGAGGAAAATGATTAAACAAAAGTGTGTGCACTTTGCCTTCCTGAGAACCCCCCCGTGCGCTGTGCATCCTCTTTACTTGTCCAGAAGACTGGTTGCTCCCACGTCTTTTAGCCCTCACTCTCCTTTACAGCTATTTCTCGGTTTCTGTGTCTCTGTCCTGTGCTAGAATAGAGAAATGAGTCCAGCTTCCTCAGTTGGGCTTATCAGCTGATCTCATTCCCACTACACTGCGTTATGGCTTTGCTGGCAACGAAAGGGCTCGCTCTGCTCTCTGCGTGCATGCCGCCGCGTCTATACAAGCTTACGCGTGTGTCGGGGGAAGAGGTTGGGAAGCTCTCTCTGCCTGCTTTGCCAAGACCATTGAATTAAGCAGGCAGCTTCCTCTCGCGTTGCCTTTCTGTAAATTTCCCAACCATATGGTATGAGGGGAGTTTTTGGATTATAAATAAACAACTGCTCATAACTCTCAGGGTTTTTGTTTCTCCCTCCAGTGGGAATAAATAGAAACCATTGACTTGTAACTTCAGAAAAATGTGTTGGAGAAGAAGATAATGTCTCTCTCTCTTTCTCTGGATATAAATATTCCCCCCCCTCCCCGCCCAGTTCTCCTTATGCAGTGTGTCTTTTTTGCTGAGAATCATCTCTCTGGCTGGGTTCCATTGATTTCTTATTGCTGCCATTTTCCAACCTGGATGTAGACTGTTGCTTTAGGCAACATGAGTTTAGCCACATGGGCCTGGCCAGATTGCACTGGCCAGATGGGTTTGGTGCACAATTTCCCCTGCTGGAGTTGTCAGTTCCCCCCGTTTACAGGACACATGCTTCCTCACTGGGCTTGTGGCAAAGAAAGTGAGGCGGTGGATGCTTCCCGTTCTTTTTTGGAAGAAGCCCAGCTTGGGCATCGTGCATGTTGGTCCATGGGGTAGGCTGCAGCTTGGCCTCCCTTAAAGTGCAGATCTTTTGAAGGCATGAAGAAGCACAACGTTTGGCAGCCCTTTCGTTTGCTTTCCCACTACTAAATCTACCGTGACTCGGAGGAGCATGTCGGCCGCCAAGGACAAAGGCCAGGATGGTATCCTGGGACTGGGGTGGTTCAGGCAAGGCACAGCTCAGAGAAGGCGTAAGTCATGGTGTGAATGCAGATTCTGGCCTAGGAGGTAAGCTGAGTGTCGGTGCCGCTAGGTCAGCATGGGGTAAGGGAGCTCTTAGTGGGGAGGGGGCAGGAAGGCAGGGGCCAAGGGCAGAGGTCAGCAGACTGTGGCCCATGGGCCAAACCCAGCCTACCTCCTGGTTTTGTATAGCCTGTGTGCTAAGGACAGCTTTCACATTTTTCAATGGTTGAAAAGCAAATCAAAAGGATACCACGTTTTGAGTGGGGTAGTTCAACTCATGCTTGCCAGCCAGCCTTTGGGAGCACACATCCAGATATCCGCAGTCCATCCTGACTTCTCACGCTCAGTCCAGCCTGTTTATTCTCATGGAGGTGGAAAATAGAGGGCTAAATCTCCCTGGTTAAACATCTGTTCCTTAGCACCATTGAGAAGCTGATTTTAGGGTTGGGTTGCGATGGCCTCTCTTTAAGGCATCTGCCAGTTTCTTTGGCTCAGAGAAGTATGACTTGCATTCTGAAGTCAGGCAGACATGATTTCAGACACCCACTGCGCTACTTAGCGGATGTGAACTTGAGCAAGCCGCTTGGTCTCTTTGAGAGTAGTTTCTTCCTTCCTCCCTCCCTCCCTCTCTCCCTTCCTTCCTTCCTTCCTTCCTTCCTCCCTCCCTCCCTCCCTCCCTCCCTCCCCCCTCCCTCCCCCCTTCCTTCTCTCTCTCTCCCCCTTGCTCCTTCCTTCCCTCCTTCCCTCCTTCCTTCTTTCCTTCCTTCCTTCAACATTAAGGTCTTTCAGTCTTGGAACTGAAAATGTGTGTCCTTTTGCAAGCCTCTCGCTATTTCCTCCACCACACAGCCCCTGGCAACCACTATTCTACTCTCTGTTTCTATGAGTTTGAATCTTTTTAATTTTTTAGATTCCACATATAAGCGATACCATGCAATATTTATCTTTCTCTGACTGGTTTATTTCATTTAGCATAATACCCTCCAGCTTCATCCATGTTGTCACAATTGGCAGGATTTCTTTCTTATTTAAAGCTAAATATTTTTTCATTGTATATGTGTAAATATATATATAAATGTATATATATATATATATATACACACACACATATACACACATATATATGTATGTATGTCACATTTTCTTTATTCATTCATCCGTTGACAGACACTTAGGTTGTTTCTATACCTTGGCTATTGTGAATCATGCTGCAGTGAACATGGGAGTACAGATATCTCTTTGAGATCCTCTGTTACCTTTGGATATATACCTAGAAGTGGAATTGCTGGATATGGTATTTCTAGTTTTAATTTTTATTTATTTATTTATTTTTTGCAGTACGCGGGCCTCTCACTGTTGTGGCCTCTCCCGTTGCGGAGCACAGGCTCCGGACGCACAGGCTCAGCAGCCATGGCTCACGGGCCCAGCCACTCCGCGGCATGTGGGATCCTCCCAGACCGGGGCACAAACCCGTGTCCCCTGCATCGGCAGGCGGACTCTCAACCAGTGCGCCACCAGGGAAGCCCTAGTTTTAATTTTTAAAGGAAACTTTGTACTGTTTTCCATATGGCTGTTCCAGTTTACATTTCAACCAGCAGTGTATGGGGGTTCCCCTTTATCGATATCCTCACCAGCATTTTTTTTATTTCTTATTTTTGTTTAGATAATAGACATCCTAACAGGTGTGAGGTGATATCTCATTGTGGTTTGATTTGTGTTTCCCTGATGACTGGTGACGCTGAGCACCTTTTCATAAATCTGTTGGCTATTTGTATGTCTTGTTTGGAAAAATGTCTTTTCAGATTCTTTGCCCACTTTTAAGTGGGTCATTTGTTTTTTTGCTATTGCGTTGTATGGGTTCATCATATATTTTGGATATTAACCTCTGATTGAATATGTGGTTTGCATACAGTTTCTTCCATTCCATAGATTGCCTTTTCATTTGTGGATGTGAAAAAAAAATTGTTTCTTTTTCTATGCAGAAGTTTTTTTGGTTGAGGCAGTCCTATTTGTTTATTTTTGCTTTTGTTGCCTTTTCTTTTGGTGTCAAATTAAAAAAAAAATCATTGCTAAGACCAGTGTCAAGGAGCTTGCCTCCTATGCTTTCTTCTAGGAATTTTATGGTTTCAGATCTTACATTCAAGCCTTTAATCCATTTTGAGTTGATTTTTGCATATGGTGTAAGTTAATTGTCCAGTTTCATTCTTTTGCATGTGGATATCCAATTTTCCCAGCACTATCCTTTTACTGAAGATACTATCCTTTTCCCCATTGTATATTCTTGGTTCCTTTGTCAAAAATTAATTGACCATATATGCATGTATTTGCTTCTGGACTCTCTTATTATGTTCATTGATATATGTGTCTGTTTTTATGCCAATGCCATACTGTTTTGATTACTATAACTTTGTAATATAGTTTGAAAACAGGACCTGTGATGCCTCCAGCTTTTTTTTTCTTTTTGTTAACATCTTTATTGGAGTATAATTGCTTTACAATGGTGTGTTAGTTTCTGCTTTCTAACAAAGTGAATCAGCTATACATATACATATATCCCCATATCTCCTCCCTCTTGCGTCTCCCTCCCACCCTCCCTATCCCACCCTTCTAGGTGGTCACAAAGCACTGAGCTCATCTCCCTGTGCAATGTGGCTGCTTCCCACTAGCTATCTACTTTACATTTGGTAGTGTATATATGTCCATGCCACTCTCTCACTTCGTCCCAACTTACCCTTCCCCCTCCCCGTTCCCTCAAGTCCATTCTCTATGTCTTTATTCCTGTCATGCCCCTAGGTTCTTCAGAACCACTTTTTTTTTTTAGATGCCATATATTTGTGTTAACATATGGTATTTATTTTTCTCTTTCTGACTTACTTCACTCTGTATGACAGTCTCTACGTCCAACCAACTCACTACAAATAACTCAATTTCGTTTCTTTTCATGGCTGAGTAACATTCCATTGTATATATGCACCACATCTTCTTTATCCATTCATCTGTTGATGGACACTTAGGTTGCTTCCATGTCCTGGCTATTGTAAATAGAGCTGCAGTGAACATTGTGGTACATGACCCTTTTAGAATTATGGTTTTCTAAGGGTGTATGCCCAGTAGTGGGAATGCTGGGTCGTATGGTAGTTCTGTTTTTAGTTTTTTAAGGAACCTCCATACTGTTCTCCATGGTGGCTGTATCAATTCACATTCCCACCAACAGTGCAAGAAGGTTCCCTTTTCTCCACACCCTCTCCAGCGTTTATTGTTTGTAGATTTTTTTGATGATAGCCATTCTGACTGGTGTGAGGTGACACCTCACTGTAGTTTTGATTTTCATTTCTCTAATAATTAGTGATGATGAGCAGCTTTTCATATGCTTCTTGGCCATCTGTATGTCTTCTTTGGAGAAATGTCTGTTTAGGTCTTCTGCCCATTTTTGGATTGGGTTGTTTGTTTTTTAATATTGAGCTGCATGAGCTGTTTATATATTTTGGAGATTAATCCTTTGTCCGTTGATTCGTTTGCAAATATTTTCTCCCATTCTGTGGGTTGTCTTTTCGTCTTGTTTATGGTTTACTTTGTTGTGCAAAAGCTTTGAAGTTTCATTAGGTCCCATTTGTTTATTTTTTTTCCATTTTTTTTTCATTTTATTTCCATTTTTTTTCCATTTTATTTCCATTACTCTAGGAGGTGGATCAAAAAAGATCTTGCTGTGATTTATGTCAAAGGGTGTTCTTCCTATGTTTTCCTCTAAGAGTTTTATAGTGTCCGGTCTTACATTTAGGTCTCGAATCCATTTTGAGTTTATTTTTGTGTATGGTGTTAGGGAGTGTTCTAATTTCTTTCTTTTACATGTAGCTGTCCAGTTTTCCCAGCACCACTTACTGAACATACTGCTTTTTCTCCACTGTATATCCTTGCCTCCTTTGTCATAGATTAGTTGACCATAGGTGCATGGGTTTATCTTTGGGCTTTCTATATTGTTCCATTGATCTATGTTTCTGTCTTTGTGCCAGTACCATATTGTCTTCATTACTGTAGCTTTGTAGTATAGTCTGAAGTCAGGTAGTCTGATTCCTCCATCTCTGTTTTTTTTCCCTCAAGACTGCTTTGGCTATTTGGGGTCTTTTGTATCTCTGTACAAATTTTAAGATTTTTTGTTCTAGTTCTGTAAAAAAATGCCATTGCTAATTTGATAGGGATTGCATTGAATCTGTAGATTGCTTTGGGTAGTATAGTCATTTTCACAATATTGATTCTTCCAATCCAAGATCATGGTATATCTCTCCATCTGTTGTTATCATCTTTAATTTCTTTCATCAGTGTCTTATAGTTTTGTGTATACAAGTCTTTTGTCTTTTGTAAATGGGAGTGTTTCCTTAATTTCTTTTTCAGATTTTTCATCATTAGTATATAGGAATGCAAGAGATTTCTGTGCATTAATTTTGTATCCTGCTACTTTACCAAATTCATTGATTAGCTCTAGTGGTTTTCTGGTGGCATCTTTAGGATTCTCTGTGTATAGTATCATGTCATCTGCAAACAGTGACAGTTTTACTTCTTCTTTTCCAATTTGTATTCCTTTTATTTCTTTTTCTTCTCTGATTGCCATGGCTAGGACTTCCAAAACTGTGTTGAATAATAGTGGTGAGAGTGGACGTCCTTGTCTTGTTCCTGATCTTAGAGGAAATGCTCTCACCATTGAGAATGATGTTTGCTGTGGGTTTGTCATATATGGCCTTTATTATGTTTAGGTAGGTTCCCTCTATGCCCACTTTCTGGAGAGTTTTTATCATAATAGGGTGTTGAATTTTGTCAAAAGCTTTTCCTGCATCTATTGAGATGATCATATGGTTTTTATTCTTCAGTTTGTTAGTATGGTTTATCACATTGATTGATTTACGTATATTGAAGAATCTTTGCATCCCTCGGATAAATCCCACTTGATCATGGTGTATGATCCTTTTAATGTGTTGTTGGATTCTGTTTGCTAGTACTTTGTTGAGGATTTTTGCATCTGTATTCATCAGTGATATTGGTCTGTAATTATCTTTTCTTGTAGTATCTTTGTCTGGTTTTGGTATCAGGGTGATGGTGACTTCATAGAATGAGTTTGGGAGTCTTCCTTCCTCCGCAATTATTTGGAAGAGCTTGAGAAGGATGGTTGTTAGCTCTTCTCTAAATGTTTGATAGAATTCACCTGTGAAGCCATCTGGTCCTGGACTTTTGTTTGTTGGAAGATTTTTTTTTTTTTTTGCGGTACGCGGGCCTCTCACTGTTGTGGCCTCTCCCGCTGCGGAGCACAGGCTCCGGACGCACAGGCGCAGCGGCCATGGCTAATGGGCCCAGCTGCTCCGCGGCATGTGGGATCTTCCCAGACCGGGGCATGAACCCATGTCCCCTGTATCGGCAGGTGGACTCTCAACCACTGCACCACCAGGCAAACCCTGTTGGAAGATTTTTAATCACAGTTTCAGTTTCATTACTTATGATTGGTCTGTTCATATTTCCTATTTCTTCCTCATTCAGCCTTGGAAGGTTATACCTTTCTAAACATTTGTCCATTTCTTCCAGATTGTCCATTTTATTGGCATAGAGTTGCTTGTAATAGTCTCTTAGCATGCTTTGTATTTCTGCAGTGTCTGTTGTAACTTCTCTTTTTTCATTTCTAATTTTGTTGATTTGAGTCCTCTCCCTCTTTTTCTTGATGAGTCTGGCTAGTGGTTTATCTATTTTGTTTATCTTCTTAAAGAACCAGGTTTTAGTTTTATTGATCCTTCCTATTGTTTTCTTTGTTTCTATTTCATTTATTTCTGCTCTGATCTTTATTTCTTTCCTTCTGCTAACTTTGGGTTTTGTTTGTTCTTCTTGCTCTAGTTCCTTTAGGTGTAAGGGTAGGTTGTTTATTTGAGATTTTTATTGTTTCTTGAGGTAGGCTTGTATAGCTATAAACTTCCCTCTTAGAACTGCTTTTGCTGCATCCCATAGGTTTTGGATCATCGTGTTTTCATTGTCATTTGTCTCTAGCTATTTTTTGATTTCCTCGTTGATTTCTTCAGTGATCTCTTGGTTATTTAGTCATGTATTGTTTAGCCTCCATGTGTTTGTGTTTTTTACGTTTTTTTCCCTGTAATTGATTTCTAATCTCATAGCATTGTGGTCAGAAAAGGTACTTGATATGATTTCAATTTTCTTAAATTTACTGAGGCTTGATTTTTTGACCCAAGATGTGATCTATCCTGGAGAATATTCCGTGCGCACTTGAGAAGAAAGTGTAATCTGCTGTGTTTGGATGGAATGTCCTATAAATATCAATTCAATCTAACTGCTCTATTGTGTCATTTAAAGCTTCTGTTTCCGTATTTATTTTCATTTTGGATGATCTGTCCACTGGTGTAAGTGAGGCGTTAAAGTCCCCCACTATTATTGTGTCACTGTCGATTTCCTCTTTTAGAGCTGTTAGCAGTCACCATATGTATTGAGGTGCTCCTATATTGGGTGCATATATATTTATAAATGTTATATCTTCTTGGATTGATCCCTTGATCATTATGTAGTTTCCTTCCTTGTCTCTTGTAACATTCTTTATTTTAAAGTCTATTTTATCTGATATGAGTATTGCTACTCCAACTTTTTTTGATTTCCATTTGCATGGAATATCTTTTTCCATCCCCTCACTTTCAGTCTGTATCTGTCCCTAGGTCTGAAGTGGGTCTCTTGTAGACAGCATATATATGGGTCTTGTTTTTGTGTCCATTCAGCAAGCCTGTGTCTTTTGGTTGGAACATTTAATCCATCACGTTTAAGGTAATCATCGATATGTATGTTCCTATGACCGTTTTCTTAATTGTTTTGGGTTTGTTTTTGTAGGTTCTTTTGTTCTCTTGTGTTTCCCACTTAGAGAATTTCCTTTAGCATTTGTTGTAGAGCTGGTTTGGTGGTGCTGAATTCTCTTAGCTTTTGCTTGTCTGTAAAGCTTTTGATTTCTCCATCAAATCTGAATGAGATCCTTGCTGGGTAGAGTAATCTTGGTTGTAGGTTCCTCCCTTTCATCACTTTAAGTATATCATGCCACTGCCTTCTGGCTTGTAGAGTTTCTGCTGAGAAATCAGCTGTTAACCTTATGGGAGTTCCCTTGTATGTTATTTGTCGTTTTTCCCTTGCTGCTTTCAATAATTTTTCTTTGTCTTTAATTTTTGCCAGTTTGATTACTATGTGTCTCTGTGTGTTCCTCCTTGGGTTTTTCCTGTATGGGACTCTCTGCACTTCCTGAACTTGCGTGGCTATTTCCTTTCTCATGTTAGGGAAGTTTTCGACTATAATCTCTTCAAATATTTTCTCGGGTCCTTTGTCTCTCTCTTCTCCTTCTGGAACCCCTATAATGCGAATGTTGTTGCATTTAATGTTGTCCCAGAGGTCTCTTAGGCTGTCTTCATTTCTTTTCATTCTTTTTTCTTTATTCTGTTCTGCAGCAGTGAATTCCACCATTCTGTGTTCCAGGTCACTTATCCGTTCTTCTACCTCAGTTCTTCTGCTATTGATTCCTTCTAGTGTAGTTTTCATTTCAGTTATTGTATTGTTCATCTCTATTTGTTTGTTCTTTAATTCTTCTAGGTCTTTGTTAAACATTTCTTACATCTTCTTGATCCTTGCCTCCATTGTTTTTCCGAGGTCCTGGATCATCTTCACTATCATTATTCTGAATTATTTTTCTGGAAGGTTGCCTATCTCCACTTCATTTAGTTGTGTTTCTGGGGTTTTACTTTGTTCCTTCATCTGGTACATAGCCCTCTGCCTTTTCATCTTGTCTGTCTTTCTGTGAATGTGTTTTTTGTTCCACAGGCTCCAGGATTGTAGTTCTTCTTGCTTCTGCTGTCTGCCCTCTGGTGGATGAGGCTATCTGAGAGGCTTGTGCAAGTTCCCTGATGGGAGGGACTGGTGGTGGGTCGTGCTGACTGTTGCTCTGGTGGGCAGAGCTCAGTAAAACTTTAATCTGCTTGACTGTTGATGGGTGGGGCTGTTTGGCCTGAGGCGACCCAACACTGGAGCCTACCTGGGCTCTTTGGTGGGGCTAATGGCGGACTCAGGGAGGGTTCGCGCCAAGGAGTACTTCCCAGAACTTCTGCTGCCAGTGTCCTTGTCCCCACGGTGAGCCACAGCCACCACCCGCCTCTGCAGGAGACCCTCCAACGCTAGCAGGTAGTTCTGGTTCAGTCTCCCCTGGGGTCACTGCTCCTTCCCCTGGGTCCCCATGCGCACACCACTTTGCATGTGCCCTCCAAGAGTGGAGTCTCTGTTTCCCCCAATCCTGTCAAAGTCCTGCAGTCAAATCCCACTAGCCTTCAAATTGTGACTGTCTAGGAATGCCTTCTCCCGTTGCCAGACCCCCAGGTTGGGAACCTGACTTGGGGCTCAGAACCTTCACTGCAGTGGGTGGACTTCTGTGTTATAAGTGTTCTCCAGTCTGTGAGTCACCCACCCACCAGTTAGGGGATTTGATTTTACTGTGATTGCGCCCCTCGTACCGTCTCATTGTGGCTTCTCCTTTGTCTTTGGATGTGGGGTATCTTTTCTGATGAGTTCCAGTATCTTCCTGTCGATGATTGTCCAGCAGTTAGTTGTGATTCTGGTGTTCTCGCAAGAGGGAGTGAGAGCGCGTCCTTCTACTCCGCCATCTTGGTTCCTAATCCTCACTTCCTTGATTAAATTTATTCTTAAGTATTTTATTCTTTTTGATACAACTCTGATGGGATAGTTTTCTTAATTTCTCTTTCTAATAGTTCATTGTTGGTATATAGAAGCACAGCTGATTTTGTGTTCTGCAACTTTACTGCTGCTTATTAGTTCTAACAGATTTTTTGTTTTTTGGGTGTTTTTGATGGAGTCTTTAGTGTTTCCTATATATAAGGTTATGGCATCTGCAAACAAAGACAGTTTTACTTCTTTTTTTCCCCCAATTTGTATGCCTGTTATCTCTCCTTCTTGCATTATTGCTCTGGCTAGGACTTCAAAGGTTATGTTGAATAAGAGTGGTGAGAGTGGGCATCCTTGTCTTGTTTCTGATCTTAGAGGAAAAGATTTCAACTTTTTACCACTGAGTAATAATTAAGAATATCATTAGCTGTGGGCTTGTTATGTGGGCTTGCCTGTGTTATGTAGAGGTGAATTCCTTCTAAACCCAATTTGTTGAGAGTTGTTTTTTTTAAAATGTTTTATTATGAAAGGATGTTGAAATATCCTGGTTTCTTTATTTGAAATATTGGGATAAAAGTAAAAATATCTGTCTTAATGAAAGTGCCTGACACATGGTTTGTTTGTTCGTTTTCCGATTAACATGGTGTTTTGAGTATTTAGAATAGTGTCAAACAAGTCATAGGCACTGTGTAAATAATTTGCCAATGACTAGGCAATCAGCAAAGTATATTCCTGTTCTTTTGGTGAGTAGAATGTGTCTCAAGTGAGCTCAGAATATTTTTGGAAGCAAGAAGGCATTAGTTGGTCAGTCTTTTATGTATAAGACAAAATCCTAACTTCAAAATTCTGAAATCTCACCTCATGTTCACGTGGCAGAGACTGAATAGAAACAGGCATACCAGCAAGATATTATGGGTTTGATTCCAGACCACTGCAGTAAAATGAATATGGCAATAAAATGAGTTATCCACAGTTTTTGGTTTCCCAGTTCATGTAAAAGTTATGTTTACACTATACTGTAGTATATTAAGTGTGCAGTAGCATTATGATGAAAAGAACCAAGGTACATACCTTAATTAAAAATACCTTATTGCCAAAAAATGCTATCATCTGAGCCTTCAGCTAGTCAGAATTTTTTTGCGTTAGTAACATGAAAGATCACTGATCACAGATCATCATAACAAATAAAATGATAATGAAAAAGTTTGAAATATTGTGAGAATTACCAAAATGTGGCACAGAAACACGAAGTGAGCAAATGCTGTTGGAAAATTGGTGCCGATAGACTTGCTCGATGCAGGGTTGCCATGACCCTCCAGTTTGTAAAAAACCCAGTAGTTATCTGCCAAGCACAAAAAAGCAAAGCACAATAAAATGAGATATGCCTGTATTCACTAAGCCTGTTTCATCTTCATCCAGGACAAACAATTAGACTACATTCTTTCACTGACATATAGCCATATGACTGAACTCTGGCCCATAGAAGGAGGCTAGGAGTGATGGGTGCCACTTCCATACATGGTAAAAACAATGCTCACTCATTTCTCCTTCCACCAGTTCAATTGAGAATTCCTAAGATTTGGAAGATAGCAGAACCCTGATATGAGAGGAGCTCAGTTCTTTGAGTCATGGTACGGAACCAGAGCCCCTTCCTGCCCCTCACCTCCCTGCTAGTCCATATTGGACTGTGGTGTGAGAAGTACACTAACATAGTGTTAAGTCACTGACACACTGGTGATGTTTGCTACTGCAGTTACCTCCTCCGTGCATACAGTCTCTGGAATGCATATCCAGCCCTCCTACTCCTACATTCACTTTGTTCTCCAGCCAGAATGTCTTTTTACTATTCCCAAGATACACTGTATTTTTCCAGCATCTAGCATAGCACCTTTTACACCATAGGCGCTCAATAAACGTCTTTTGATTGATTTGTGGGTCGAAGAATGAAACAGCAGCTTCCTATAAAATGCAAGCATGTTTTATGTTAGACCGATCTGATATTTCAGAGGAAATATACATTTGGGGGTGATTCTCTACTACAGGATTTAGTATACAGCTCTTAAACAGAGAGTTCAGCTTACCTGGAACATTAAATCTAACGTTAAATTTACACACAGCCTTTCAGGGAGGTTCCTACCATATACAAGGAAAATCCAGCCATATAGAATTCTAGATGTGTTAGAGCAGCTTTGCAGATGGGCTCCATCCAGGAGAGATGGTTCTAGGCCGGGATATATGACCTTGCAGTAAATTTTAGGGGCCCAGAGGTCTTCCCATCCATATTCAAGTGCTTACAATAGAAACAGCCTATGTTTCCTCCACTTTTAGAAAGACTCACCTAGCTTTTCTTTCATGCTCTTACCCCTCTGATGAATTGTATGACTGATGTTGAAAATCCAGAGTATGACCACTACTTAACTTTCTGCTGCTTTTACACAAATTAGGTCAGAACATGGAGGGGAAATGAATTATACTCTCGGTCAGAGGTTGTACAGAGAACTGTAGTTGCCCAGTGTTGTTTTCTTTCATCCATCAAGTATGTTGGACATCTTGCCATCTTCTCAATGCTAACCGTCACAGTAATGATAGAAGGCATTTGCTGAGTGTTACGTGCTGTAAGCCTTAGGTTAGCTTGAGGTTAACCTTCCCTTTACCCACCCTTCAGCTGCTGGAAGAAATGTGATGACTTCCTCCAGAGGTCACCCCTTCCCACCTGTGGGATGGCCAAGGACTGGCTGGTATGGGGCACAAAAGCCTGGCCCTTTGCCTCAGAATGGCTTCAGTCTGTGGTGAGAGTTCTGCACCAGAGTCCCCCTGTGGATCAAGCTTTACCTGGAACCACAACCTTGCTGGTCTGATGCCCCTTCCCTATCTTGCCTTCCTCTCTTCCATTAGGTTTGGCCTAAGAGCACTCCCGCAATCATTCTCAAGCTTCCAAATCCCAGAATCAAGCTCTGATTTTAGGCAACTCAGCCTAGGATGTTTTTTCTTTTTTCTCAAGGTCGCTTTATACTCTGCTCCAGAGATGTCAGTTCTACTCTTGCTTCTGTCCACGGTAACAGTATTCTCTTAGGCGCTCAGGCTTAGAACCTTGACGTTGTCTTTACCTGTTCATTCTCTGTCCCTGTCCAGGAAACACAGTGTGCATCTTCTGTGCTCCTCTTTCATTTCTTACAGCACGATATCATCAGGTTAGTGGATGCATTCCTAGTAAGTCTTTCTACCTCCAGAAGGACAGGCTTCACCAGCCCATCGTATCCATCAGCAATCGATTAGTCTTTCCAGATGGGCTTCTGTCATGTCCCTACCCTATTCCAGAACCTTGGGGGCCCCAACTGCTTGTAAGATTAAGTTCAAGCTCTTCAGCAGATATTCAAGACCCTCCACAAAGTCTTATTCTACTTATTTAACTTACACCCTTTTATGCCTGTGTATGAACGTTTCTTTCAGCCTGGGCCCATCTCCGAATTTTCTTCTGAAAATACTTGCATGTTTCATGTTCCAAGCCTTTGAACATGGTCTTTGTATTCCTTTGGGCTCCTAATACTCCACCTTTTCCTCAAAGTTCACCTCTTCAATGAAATCTCCCTTCCTCTCCTCTGAGCTCCTCTAGCGCTAATGAATATCGTTATCTTCATCATTTTCATCATCATTATTGCCATCACCTTAAGAACCTGTATATAACATGCCTGAAATTGTGATAAATGTTTTACATGCATTTCCTCATTGAGTTCTTATTGAGTTCTTCACTGAGTTCTGAAACAACCCTGTGAGGTACTTAGTTTAGGTAGTTTTGCCTGTTTTATAGATCAGAAAACCTAAGTTCAAAGAGGTTAAGCGACCTGCCCAAAATCACATAGTAAGGGGTGTGGAGCCAGATTTTGAAGCCGCCATGCTCCAAAATGTGTGTACTTAACCACACTGCTATCCTATTGAATTTGGTCTAACTTCTTCCTACTCATTTATCCTTTATTCACTTATTCATTGAATATAGTGACTGAGTGCCAGGGACTGGACACTAGGGACCTAGTAGGGCCCTTGTCCTCACAGAGTTTTATCTAATTGTTCTCTTGAGCCCCTTTCCTAATTGCTGTCCCTCTCCCTAAGCTTCTCCCTCCCCACTAATCTCTCCAGGAGGGACTCTTATCGAAGTTTCACCTATGTGCTGTGTCATTTTGCCTATCATTTCCTGATGGTTCAGGTGCTGTGTTTAAAATGACATGTCCCTTGGCTTTCAGGACTGACTCATGCCATGCTTTTTAGTTATTTAGTGAGAAATGGTCTTGTCTCCCCAAGACCGTATGATACTTTCTGAGAGCATTCCCATAGGTGCCTAGATTAGGTGATCCATAGGCTGGTAGACCTTTGGGAAGCTGAACACTTATTCCAGAGACATGCCCAAGCCCAGGCAATTTTTTTTCAGGACCTCAGTAGCCCTTGGTGATGACAGATTTGCATCCCTAGAGCATTGATCTGCATTTTGAAAGCAACCAGAAGCCATTTGGAGCTTGGTCAGATGCACAGAAGGTTGGAGATGGCAGGGACTTTTGAGATCACTGATTCCAACCCTCTCATTTTACAAAAGAGGAGAGTAAGCAAACTGTGAAGCATTGTTTTGGGTTGGAAACAAGGAGTGTCTGTAACGACAAGATTCTGGAAGCCCAGTAGACCAGGACGTGTGGGCCTCGCTGAATGCTGAAGTTCGAGCCCCTGGGGGCAGTCAGCGCATTGCGTTGCTGCCAGTCCTGGTGTTTGTTGGTGGGCTGGGAGGTACTGCTCCCAACCAGGCGTCTGGCTCTTCTCAGCATCTTGACCTGCACACTTGAGCACTGCCTTTCCCCATGGGAGCAGCCTGTGTCAGGAAAGGCACTGAGTTCCAGGGACTCCGAGAGGATGTGAGCCTGAGGAGTGTCTGTGTATGTTGAGGGGGGTGGGCTGTGCGGGGCTGGCTTCTACAGGCTCTCGCCTGAATTGGCAGTGAATGTGTTTTAGTATAAAGACACCGTCCTTTCTTTCCAGTGATACTTTTGGCCTGGGCTTCTGTAGCCTCTCTCTACCAAAGACCCCAGACCCAGGTGTCTGGGATAAAATATTTTCCTGTTCAGTAGATTGTTCAGGCTATAGGAAGTGCCTGTCATCATTTCATGCAGCCCTTCTCATTTTTCAGAGGGGAAATAAAGGATGGCGGTTAAATGGCTTTAGGAAGAAATGAAAGTGTATCCAAGAACTAAGCTGATTCTTGCACTGTGCTTTATGTAGATTTTCTCGTTGGGTCCTCCCAACAGCCCTGCCTGGTAGCAATTATTATGCCTATATTAGAGATGGGAAAACTGAGGCCCAGAAAGCTAAGGCAACGTGCACAGGGTTATATTGCTAGTAGGTGGGAGAGCAGGAATTCTAGCCTAATTTTGACTTCAAATGCTCTCCGTTTTAATACCTGTAATACCTCCTAGTAGGAAATGTCTTCAGAGATTCCCTGAAAGGATGAGTCAGTGAAATCTCTACTATGTGATACTTTGAGAAACAGATGCTTAGTTACCACTGCTTCCAATAAACAGCCACGAATTGAAGTAGAGCGCACGGGATTCGGAATCCGTTGACCTGGGTTCAAGTTCCAGCACTGTCATTTACTTAGTCACTTAACCTTTCTGACTCTCTATTTTCTCATTTTTCTGACAAAGATAAAATACCTTTGTCAAAGGGTCATCGCGAGAATTAAATGAAATATCTCAAGAGAAAGTGTTTCGTGTAAAGCACTACGCAAATGTTAGTTCCTTAAATGCCACAGCGACTTAGGTTGGCACTCTCCCGAGAAATCAGTTATTGAGCCAAGTGTGTGCCACAGGCTTGATCCTCGACCTCAAGAAGCTTATAGTTTTGGCGGGGAAAAGAGGCAATGAAAATCAGAGGGTACAGGCCAAATTGTGCTGCAGTGATATAAAGGTAGTAAAGAATCAGAGAAAGGAAATATCACTGTAGGGCAAGGTAGATGAGAAGGCTTTACGTAGAAGGCTGGATTTGAACTTTATGGGGCCTGGCGAAGAAGACTGTTTGAGGTGAGAGGAGATTTGCAGGAAGTCCATAGCTTTAATTACAATTTGAAAAGATCTCTTTGTAAGTTGCAGTCCTCTGGGACCCAGTTGTTTGACATAGAGCAGCAGTTCTCAAAGTGTGGTCCTGGGAACCCTGGGGAATGCCCACAACCCTATCAGGGGATTAATGAATATATTTTCTGATAATAATAAGTGTTATTTGCCCTTTTTTATCCCCATTCTCTCACAAGTGTACAGTAGAGTTTTCTAGAAGCTACATGACATATGTGATGTCATAATGATTAAATGCAGACGTTGATATGAGAATCCAGCTGTCTTCCATTAAGTCAGATATTAAGGAGCTTTGCAAAAAATGTAAAAAAAATAAAAGCCACACTTTCTCACTAAATTGTTTTTGTTTGGGAAACTGTAGTTGTTTATCATAAAATTATGGTATTTATGTTTTATTATTGTTATTTTAAAGTAAATGAATAAATATTGTAAAATTTTATCAGATGCAATTTCTAATACAGTACAGACTGATGGATATAACATATGAATTAAATCTCTTAGGGTCCACAATAATATTTAAAAGTATCAAGGGGGTCCTGTGTTAAAGACATGGTATTCCAGTGTAAAGACACAGTTAGGGTCTCATATTTTTATGATGCGTTGGTGCCAACACACCTATTTTTGGAGATTTTAAAATACTAATGCCCAGTGTTGGCCAGTATGCAATGAAACTGGTGCTCCCATGTACTGTTAGTGGAAGTGCAGATTGACCAGAATATTTATATCATGCAGAATATTTTGTAACAATTACCATATTAATGATAATTTTTACCCTTTGAACTAATAATTACATTAACATGGATGTACTTTAAGGAAACAAAGACGCATACAAAATTTATGTAGAAGAATACACACTACAGTTATTTACTATAAAAATTTGGCCAGAAACCAACCATCTGACCGAGAAGGCAGTTAAAGTAAATTATGATACATTTATACACTGGGATGCTGTAAGGCTTTTAAAACGATTCTGGAAGAATATTAAACAACCTGGTGAGGTGCTTAAAATATTATGTTAAGTGAAAAAGTAGGACACCAAGCTGTATGCAGAGAACAACCCCCAATTTTGTAAACATACACATGCACACAGATTAGAGAAAAAAAAAAGTACCAAAATGTTAAGTGGATTTTTCTCTGTATAGCGTGGCTATAATTGATGTCTATGTTGCACATTATACTTTTCTATACTTTATGATATTTCTACCATAAGTTTTCAGTCCTTTTAGTTTTTAAAAATACCCCAGAGTGTGGCATTTATCTTCTCTACGGCCATGGGCACCAGTCTACTGAGCCAATCCATGGCACCAGGGCTTCAGATGAGCGCTGCCTCAGGCCTCAGAGGGGCATTTCTCTCAGGGCCAAATGATGGTTTAAGAAATACTCTGTGACTTGAGAACAAACCCAACTTCTAGCTAATTGCTTCTTCTTCTTACTTAGCCTTTCAAAGGAAAGCTTTAAAAAACTGCGATTGGTTTTCATGCCCTATAGCTCTGGTCTGTTGTCAAGAGCGTTTGGGGTGTAGAATGTGGTGTCCAAGAGGGCAATTGTTTAAGTAATGTTGTGTAGCCGGCATGGTGCAGGGAGCATAGCAACCAACATATAATTCTTTTAGAGGAAGAGGTAAATGAGATTTCAGATTTCTGGGCCCATAAGGAGATGGAGTGGCTGTGGTATAAGAGCTTCAAATGGGAGACCTGCAATTCACTCCTGGGTATCTGGGAGTTTCCAGTTCTTTCTTGGGCTGGGAGGTATCCGGTGTTGGAATACATTAGTCTTGTTTCTTCCCCAAATGACCAGTAAGATAACCGATAGAACCAGCTCTGCCTGAAGGACATCTGCTTTGTTGTTAGTCTCTCCCAGGAGAACCTTTCCCAAGCAGAAGGGAATCTGAATGTGACTATTTAGTCCCTGGGACACATTTGCTCAGCCTGAGTATTCAAACTACATGGCATTATGCAGCATGCATTAGGGCCTAAGAGAGATACACAAGGTAGTTCCTTGACCTCAGAGGACTTACTCTGTCTGGAAAAAGAAGCCTCATGCACAAAAAGTTAAATAATGCCATAAAACAACAGCAGAAGAGAAGAGATGTACATCCCCAGAGAGCGGGTACGATGCTCCCTGAGAGTGACACAGATGCTGAGCGCTAGGAAACCAGAGGCAGGAAAGATGAGAGGCTTCTTGGAGGAGGATAGAAGCTGGAGAAGCCACTCTCTTTTCTACGGGGCTGGTTGCTCAGGGGAGAAATCGACTTGCTTTAACTGATAAATTAATTAATGATTTGAGTGCCTACCACATGCAAGGTATTATGTTTATCCCAGAGAAGAGAAAGATTTACAAATAAATGGGGCACAGAGTTTAGCTTCTCTAGGGTAGCGGGATGGTCTGGAGTCTCTCCAACAGTTTACATCTCTCCATTAGGCAGCTACGCACTTTATCCTGGGGGTTTCTGGATGTGCACAGATATAATTCTGGCGTGTCATAGGGACCCAACTGGCTGCATTTAATTTTGAAGGGAAATGGTAAACATCTACTCCCCAGATAGAGATGCCTTGCTAAAACTGTCCAGAACCTTCTAGTTTGTGCCTCATTATTTTTTTTCCCCAGGAAATCTTACTGAACAAAGTGAAGTCTGTTTTCCCTAGACTTGAATTTGTTAGTATTGGCCACCTGCTGGAGGCTGTCTCTGATTATGCGTGGCAACTCCTCCAACTTCCCATGTACCTTTTGGTAGCTGACTGCTGATCTGGTGGGGATGGGATGGCTTTGGCCTGCCCACTGGTGGTTATGTAACTATAACCCACCTCCTGTTTGCCCAGAGATGCATGGGACAATTTCTCCTCCAATGATCACATTATTGTTCTGCCATGGGGTCTCCCAGCAACTGGCAGTGAAGTGAACGGCGTGGTGTTAGGGCCATTTACGCTTCACAGTAATCCTAGGAAGGAGATATTTATATTTCCACTGAGCAGATATGAAACAGGAGACTTACGTAATTAGCCTAAGGTTACACAGGCTGGAGTTGAAACCAAATCTGCTTGACTCTGAAACAAATCCTCTTATGGTTATGTTGGGTTGTCTTTTCGAATGCAAATGCTTACCTATAATAGAGCTCCTCTACAGATGTGTTGATTTACTGATCCGCCTCATAACTGCACAGTAACAAATCACTTTATTGTGATTATTTTTAACCGCATGAGTGATACATGGCTATATTTTGGTTTGGAAAGCATTGCAACATTACAAGTAAACTCAAGTTCTTCTAGCCAACCCACCCCACCCCGGGCCCCTACTCAGAGGTAACTTCTATTACCATGTATTTGCGTTTTCCTCTAGAAATTTTACAATGCACTGGTGTACACACTTACAAACCTAATGGAAATATATTGTTTTGTTTTGTTTGGGTATACTGTTTGTATCTTTAATGCATTATTATTCAGTAGCCTTTTTCATTTAGTAATGTCTTCGAGACTTTTCTAGGTCAATAATCTTGATATCTACCTGATTCCTTAATGCTGTTGTATAGTGTGTGTATGTGTGTGTGCATGTTGTGTAAAATACGCTATATTCACGTGAACAAAGGTGCAGTGAATTATAGGATGTCACATCCTCTCAGGGTCTGCTCGTGCTCTCTCCTCTCTCTGAAGGACTTCTTTGAAACTCCCTTCCCCAGTATGACACAAACAGGCCTCTTGGCTGATAGGGTTGAGATCTTTTGTCACTTTAAGTCCTCAACATAACAACCCAGCAACCCTATCATCTTAACTGAGATTCTTCAGTGAGAAATGAAGTGTTCACACTTCAATGGGAAACAAAGACCAAGGATCTGAATGTTTTGGCCCACCCCACACATGCCAACCTTCCCTCCTAGATCTGAGCTGGAATGGTGCTGCTGGTGGGTCTACATTTTATTTGATATAAACCATGAATTCTGCATGATCTGGTCTCCAGTGTCAGGTTACCTTCAATTTTCTGCACTTGGACCCCATGATGGCTCTCATTCAGATAGCTGGGGCAGGAGAACATTAACTATTCTGTATCCCTGTGTCTCTCTTTGTGAGACGAGATAATGCGGCCGTGGAGTCAGATGACACAAAGAGGTGACGGAGAGCTGTGTGAGCTTCTGCCTGGGCATCAGCCTGCCTGTGGTTTTTCTGAAGCAGAGGGTGGGGCCACTATCCACTTGGAGAGTGAAGCTATTTAAGTCACTCGTTTTTGGCTTGGAGTCTGAAATTAATTTTCTGTCTGGTTATTTGCGGTCAGGTTGGGCTTCTGCCATTGCAGAGATACAAATTAACGCGGCCTTAGGCGCTGGCCTTAAGACGGGGAGTGGAACAGGCCAGAGGGGAGCGTCAGTGGTTTCTCCATTTGGATCATAAAGACTGTCTGGGCAGCCATGGGTCTGGAGCTATGCTGTGGAAACTCCTGCCCTGCCCTTGGAGGGGGCTGTGGTTCACCACACACTGGAGCCCCTTGTTGCCTCTGGTCTTTGATTGTTGACTATTCTTGGTGTAGCTCAGGGGAACACACTCAGGGGGAAAGGCTGGTGGAGGCTTTCCAGGGCCTGGCACGTGGAAGCTTGGTTCTTCCTTTTGATTCCCCAGGCGGCTGGGCCGTATTGTACTTTCATGGCATCAATTGGAAACTGGGGCCAAAGATTCCTTAATGATTAATTGGGCGTCCATGTGCCTCACCCCCTAAGCGGAAGGAGTTTATAAATCAAGGAAAATAACCCAACGTGATTGTCCTTGAGAAAAATACAATCTGGAGTAGTCGTAAAAATGACAGCCACACACATTTATGGCACGGGGGTTTATCAGATGCTAGACTATGTTTCTCACTCTTCTCTGTGGAGTCCTCCCAACAGCGCCCCTATTGTTCAGAGAAGTGAAGAGCTCACAGGGCTAGTTCATCCAGCACCGGGTATAGTTGTGTTTGCCCTGCTCGCATCTTCCTTGTTTTCTCTACTTAGTGCTCTGCACTTTCAGCAATTCAAAAGAGATTTCGTTTGTTTTTTTTCTTTTAAGGAGCTTTTAGTCATTGCTGGAAAGAAAAAAAGCACAGAAGCGTATTCAGAGAATAAATAGGGAACTCCTAACGCTGTTGATACAAATGCAGAGGACGGTGTGGGCTGAAGTTGTAGGAAAAGTCTCTAAGATGTAGCTAGTACTAGAGCTGGGAGTCAAAAAGGAGGAAATCCGGACACTTGCCAGCCGCAAGCTCATTGGGAGAGTGGAAGATGGGAGGTAACGGGGGCAAAGGCCTGAGAAGGCCTGAGTGCCAGGCTTAGGCAGACACTTTGACCTGATGGCAGCCAGACAGGGAAGCGTGAGTTAGGGTATCAGAGACCTTGGCCAGAATCTTGGGAAGTTGTCTTAGAGACCAAAGCGGGATGGGAGCCTGGCTGGTGGTGGGGATGGTAGGGGTTGATACTGTAGTCTGCTAGAGCAGCCCTGGCCACCCAATTGTGCACCGCGTGCTTTTGTAAATACGGTTTTATTGTAACACAGCACACCCATTCATTAGTGTATCCTGCTTGGCTTTTTTTGAGCTACAAGGGCAGAGCTGAGTAGTTGTGATAGAGATTGGCAAAACCTAAAATATTTACTCTGTGGCCCTTCTACAGAAAGCAATTTGCTTGCCTGAGCTTTGTAGCTCCTCATAAGTGTCCCTTACTGGGGAGGGAGGAGGGGTAAGCCCAGTCCCTGGCACATGGTAGATGCCATAACAGAGAACAGATAGAGATGTGTTAAGAAATGAGCAAAGCGAAAATAAAATTGCTAACAGGAAAAGGAACTATCAGGACTGAGGTTGTTTGCTAATTTAAATAATATCACAGAGAAGGGAGTCCACTGAGAAGATGAAAGACTGATAAGAGAATCAAAGAGTAAAAGACTTGAAATTTCCCAGTTCCTTCCCAGGGGCGAGGCTTGGAGAGGGAAGGAGGAGGGGGGCTGAGAGCACAGGTGGCAAACAAGGGGAGGCAGCTGGTGGGACTAGGAGAGCAGTGTGCCCGCCCCGATCCTGCACATCTGGTGGCTGGTGAGAACTGGCAGAGTGCCCTCTGGAGCCCTCTCACCTCTGGCAGGAATGTGGCTTTGGGGATGCAGCGAGGGGGGGTGGTGTTGAGCCCCAGCTCAGCTCTACCAGGAAGCTGACTTGGCTGCGTTGGCTAAAAGTTTTTCTTTTCTGTTCTTTCACTTTTAAAATAGCAAGCCATATGCTTGTTGCCACCATCCGCTCCCGCAGAAGCTCACTAGAGGAGTGAGAGCTTGCTGGGCGGATGGAAGTATAGTGTATTCACAACTCAACCCTGGAAACTGTCGTTGAGAGACTGGCTTTGGGTGACTACCATGGGAAGTTAGGCTGAGGGGGTCCTCCTGGAATGTACTGGCCCACACGGAAGTCTTCTGGAGGCCTATCAGGATGGGACAGGAGCTCTAAATAGTTGAAGGGCTCAGACTAGGAGTGCTGGGAGGCTGAAGAGGATGGACACATCTTGTCTACCAGTCAGCATCGGGCACCTGGGGAGGAGTGTGAGTGCTTGGCAGCTGGGAGGCCCAGCCCGACAGCAAGCGGGTCCTTGGGCAGGCAGTGGAGCCATGGAGCAGGTGACCTACAGTGATGTGAATGGGAAAACCAGACACGGCACTCGTGAAGCCGGGACTCAGGGCCCCAGCTGCTCTCTGGGTTCAGATGCTCTGGAATTCAGGATTCCAGAGACAGAGATAGCTGGGACGAGACAGGTCAGGAGCTATGGACTCAGGCCCTGGCAATAAAGAAGGACCCAATTTCTGGAGCTGGGGACTAAGGGAGTGTCTCTTTGAAGGCCTCCTTAGAGAAAAATTTGTTAAATACCAGCAAAGAAGTTATGCATGGAGTATGAGTGGTAATTGCACATCAAGATGTCTCTCTAGAAAAAACTTTTCTTTACAGATGCACAAGAAGCCACGTGTACAAATGGCGATTGAAACATTTATCATAGCAAATTTTAAAGGAAAAAGACAAAAATATTTATCAGGGGTTGAAAGGATAAATAGACAGTGGTTTATTGGTAAGCCGCAATGCTCTACAGCAGTTAAAATGAATGAATTATGGCTAGGTGTGTCAACATGGATAAAACCCCCCAAACTGAATGTTGGACAAAATAATCATGCTGCAGAATGTATATCCTGTATGATAACATTTATGTGAATCTGAAAACACTCCAAAAGATGGTCAAGCATTTGTGTTCCTAAACAATGTATAAATCTAGTAGTGGGTATATGACTGGGCATCTTGTATTTTTCTGTGTTCTGGAAATAATTCGTAACGAAAGACAAAGAGCAAGAGAGAGGGAGATACAAACATGTGCACACACACACACACACACACACACACACACACACACACACACACGGCAGTGGAATAACCTTCTGGAACTGCAGGAATCTGAGCCCAGAACAGAAGCTGGGAGCCCTGTGGCTGGGCACTTCTCACATGCTGCCTGCCAGGTTAGCTGTGTGTTCTGAGCCATTCCAAATGGTAACTGGCATAGTGCCCGGCCTATGGCGGGTGCCCCATGCATGTGTGTGAAGTCTCCAGCTTTCAGGACGTTTCAGCGTTAGGAGCTTAGCGTCAGGATGTCAAGATTTGGGAAACTAGCTTTAAGTTAGGGGAAATGAGCCTGCTTCCTCTAAGAGACCCCGCTGGCAGATGTCTGGAGTCACAAGGTGGAGGATGGTCTGCTTTCCTGTCAAAGTGACTTCTGCAGGCACAGCTGGCTCTGGCAGTGGTGCTGAGGCCTCTCTGCCAGCTGCCCCTCACCCCAGGTGAAAGGGGCCCACAGAACTCTGTGGTCAATGCGGTGTGTGGCCTCCATGCTGGAAAGGGCAGAGACCAGGCCTCCTTTGGTCCCAGGGCTCAGTGGCTCCTTGAGGTGTCCTCACTTGAGTGAGACTTGTTTCTGTTTGCCTGAATGAGCAGCAGCTGCCCAAGGAACAGAGGAAGCTGAGCCGTGGCATATCCTTTGTTGGGAAGCCCTTACCCTGTGCAGCCACTTTTGGAAGACAGCAAAGTCAGTGGGAATCGGTTGTGCGGCTTGCAGGAAGAGAGACTGTGCGTCATGCTAAGTATACTGCCTTTGATGAGGGTTATTTGGATGCGGGAAGGAAGTTCGTTGTGACACCAGTCATGCAGGGAGCCCTGAGAATTTAGCTCTTATAAGTAAGATGTTTGCTATATATAGCATGAGGAAAAGTTGCTCTTTGGAAACAGCTTAGCGCTGTGCTGGTGGGATAATAAGATTTCAAGTCCAGAAGGGGCCTTATGATTATCTGAGTTAAACCTGTTGTGTTGATGATAGAATGGGGCTTGACAAAGATTCTCTTCTTGACCGAGCTCTAGTCAGGACCCTCCGAGCTCCTTTTCAGCTAGGCCCTGTCCTCGGATATGTCCTCAAAGAGCCCATTTTTAGCAACAATTCTGCTAAGTGAGTTTAGCCAGGATCCCCCCAACCCCTTGCAGTATCTCATCATACTCAATATCTGGTCAAATTCCTCATCCTCCACCATCCCCCAGGGGACGTCTGACCACCCTGACCTGCCTTCAGTGAGAATCCTGTCACGTCGGCTTAGCAAAGAATTTCCCTACCTTCTTAGTAATGTTCTATCCACTGACTCCCACCCTTCTCTTTGGCTATAAATTCCCTCTTTTATCTTGTTGTATTTGGAGTGGAGTCCAATCTCCCTCCTCTACTTCGAAACCTCACTGCTGTGGTCCTTGTACCTACTGCAATAGTCCTGAATGAAATCTGCCTTTCCATTTTAACAAGCGTCAGAATAATTCTTTCTTTAGCAGGATTAGAGAATTGACCTTTCCAGGGTGACACTTTGAGTACATTTCAGAATCACTCTAGACCCTAGATTTCCAGATTCCAAGTTGAGTTTTCTTTTCCCACCCGGTGCCATCTTTATGCCTTCAAGAGTGTAGAATCAAGAAGCAATTTGTTCTATAAAATATTTTATTTGTATTAAGAAAAATACACTGCTGACAGTCTGTAGAGATTATGGTGTGTCTTCTCCCCTGCCCTGGGTAGGATAGGAGGTCAGAGTGATTGGTCATTTCACCTTAATTCTAGTGTCATTTAACTTAATTCTAGATCTTTCCCTGGCACTAAAAGACCTTACCATTCTGCAAGTTGTATCTGAAGTATCAGGTGTGTTTTCTAGGTGTGGCTGTCTGTTGAGCTACCACTAAACGTTAGCAGTTGGTCAGGAACTTGTGAGTGGGTTTGGACAGGTTCAGTCGTTCATTCACTCTTGCAAATAAAGACAAAGCAAAACAATACAAACATCAGTACTTGCTTTGTACCAGGCACGGTGCAAGGCATTGGGCTGTTATAAGAAATGGCTTTTGCCCTTAGGAAGGTATAGTCAAGGGCAAAGTCTCAGGATAAAAATAGCATGATGACAACAATAGGATAAATGCTAGAATAGAAATATGTACAAGGTGGTATGAGAACACAAAGGAAATGGTGATTAACTTCCCAGTGAGAAAGTTGGAAAGAGAGTGGTATTGGAGTTGAGTGTGAAGATTGCAGAGAAGTTTACCAAGTAGAGGAAACAGAGGCTGGAGGTAGTTCAGGCAGAAGGGAATGATGTGCCAGAAATGGAGGCCACAAAAATGTAGGACATTCAGGGAAGTTGAATGAGGCTGGACAGCAAGGGGCAGAGGAGCAAGTGGCTGGAAATAGGTCTAGTAAGGGAAGTTATAACCAGATTTTCCAAGACTGAGCTTGGAAGAAAGAACTTTACTGTGTGCAGGCAGTGGGTAATTACTACCACGGAGTGAGGTGGACAGATCTGTGTGGTTGATATATAACCTAATGACAGCATGGAGATTGGTGGGAGGGGGAGAAGGTTGAAGAAGAGCGTCCAATTGGGGAATCGTTGCAAAAACGATGATGTGTGAGCCACAGCGTTGGAATGAGAATGGGAAGATCGGGGGTTCTAAGTTATTTAGGAGATAGAATCATTAAGACTTGGGGACTGAGCTGGGTTCGAGAGATAAAGGCAAGGATTTCTCCGATTGGCATTGAGTCCTAGTGCCTAAGGTAAACAGGAGACAGAAGATAAGAAGTCAGTTTGCGGCGGCGGGGGGGGGGGGGTGCTAAGTATTAAAGTTAGCATAACCGATGACCGTGTGGGGCCTGTAGCCTAGGGAGGGATTAGAAATACTGATTTTTTTTTTTTTTTTCAGTAAACGGGCCAAGCGCGCATGACGTGTAAGACCTGGTTCTGTACAGTTTGGGGAAAGGAGAAGTGAACGTCCTTTGTATTTTTATTTATTTTTTGACATTTCAGAATGCCTACATCCTGTTAGGAGGTTTCCCATGTGTTGTATTTTTGCATCCTCAGAAATGCCTTGTGAGATTAAATTATCCCCGTTTTTCCAAATAAGAAATTTGAGGCTCCAGCAGGTGAAGTAACCTGCACATGGTCATGTGACCAGGGAGCTGCCCATCTAGGAAGTAACCAGAGATTTTGCTGTGCCCCAAGTTCATGTTCTTTCCTCTCCCCATAGCGTTCTCTGAAGTTCCGTGTCCTTGAGGAACTTACACTGTGGTTGGAGAAACAGAACATAAGGAAACTCATCATGACAATATGGGGAAATGAAAGGGGCATGTACAGTGTGTGCCTTGGGTGTACAACAGATGGGGAACTTTGTTCTGGTGCAGAGGAGAAATGAGTGGCAACCAGGGAGAGGACCAGTGAAGCCTTAACCAGAGGTAAGGGTGGGTATTTCAGCCGGGCCTGGGACATGGAATTTGCCAGGTTGGATGGGGGTGGAGACAGTTCTTAAAGGTCGTCACAGAGCTTGGCTGCTAGACTTATAAAGCCAATCTGTGGGCCAAGGCAGAAGCAGGTTAGCGTTAGGAGGTGGCTAAAGGACCAAGGAAAGATAGGGGCAGGTAGTTACTAGGGGGACACAGGGCCGGCGTCGGAAGGCAGGCACCCATGAGGTCACTTCACCGTAGAGAGAATGAATGGGCCTCTGTGGCCTTCTAAAGCTCCAGTGGGAGAGGTTTCCTGAGTCTAGCCAAGGGAGGCGATGGCAGAAAGGGGGTGAGAACCTGAAGCTCCTGGTGGTCTGAAAAGGGAGGGAGGTGTCTGGGATGGGAGTGGGGAAGCAAGGCGGGAGCAGCAGGGGTTTCGGCTACTTGAATCCGTTGTCGGGTACTCGCTCTCCCTCCTGCTCTGTGGAAAGGCGGGATGCAGAGGAAGGAGCCTGTGGCTTGGTTGGCCCGCCTTTGTTCTCTGAGCCCTGACTCGTGGTCTTGGTATGAGGTCAGAGCCCTGGACATTAGGCCCAAAGGAGGGGCGGGTGGCCAGCAGGATCGTTGGGATGATGAGCTATGGGCAGCAGTTCAGTGTCGCTGGCTCTTCCCCCGACACACCATCGCTCCCATGTAAAGCCTCAGACTCTGCCGGGTGCGGCCAGATTTGGCCGTTGGACCCCACAGCTCCTGGATACAGTGCTTCCTGTCCTTCTGAGGGGCCCTTGGCTTCAGGTTCAGTGGAGGGGCGTGAAGTTGGTTGTACCCAGGGACCTCAGGAGAAGGTCCCTGCAATGCCCCGCGGGGACAGAGGACTGATTGTGGCAGGTGGCCTGGCTCCCCGGCAACTCCTGTCACTCGCAGCCGCCCCGAGGGCAGGAAAGTAGGTCTCTGAGAAAGGCTGGGAGCAAAGGGCAGCGAGCTTAGGTAGTAGGCAGCTGCATCAGTCTCATTGCTCTTCTCAAATTAATGGGGCCTTTTATCTCTGAAGAGCACCTTTAAGCACTCGTGTGATTTGGGAACAAAGATGCAGGTTGGGGGAGAGCTGGGCTCCCCTTGAAACACAGTCCCCCATTTGGTAAAACAATCTCTCCCTTTCTTTCTTTCTCTCCTACCTGCAGATCAACGGATTACGGCACCACCTATGAAAAGCTCAATGACAAAGTGGGCTTGAAGACTGTCCTCAGTTACCTCTACGTCAATCCCACCAACAAAAGAAAGGTGAGAGGGGGTGGTCAATGGGTCCTGGGCATTCCCTGCGGAGTGGCAGGGCTGCCAAGGCCTAGGAGTTAAGGAAAAAAACCAGTAGCCGTGGAGTCACTTACAGAATGCCTATTTTATATGCCAAGAACACCACAGACATTGGAATTCTAACGACTGCCTAGTAGCAATAATAACAACAACAATAATAAAACTATATAACTACGTAAGGGGTTCCTCTCAGCCAAGGATGGCGGTGTGTGCTTTACATACCTTATCTCATTTATCCTCACAATGAATCTCTGGGGTAGAAATGACTACTGTCCCCATTTTACAGATGAAGAAACTGAAGCTCAGGGAGATTAAGTAACTTTCTAGCCTAATGCCAGACAGTAACAGATAACATGGTGAGCAACAGATCTGGGATTTGAAAATGGGTCTGCTTGACTCCAGAGCCGAGTCCTCCTATAGCCTCCTTTTTGCTGCTGTTTTCAGAGAGCTCCTTGTAAAGAGGGAGTCGGTTTCCTCCAAGGGAAGGATAGGCAGCCCCTGGATTCTTCCACTTGCTCCAGAGCTCCTTCTGAGGCCCAGGGGAGCACACTGGCTCTGCTGGCCTCTTCTTTTCTGTCTTTCCTCTTCACTTAACAGCCAGGACATGGGTGAAATCATATAAGGTCAGACTTTGGTCACCGAGACCTCCTGGGAGGAGGGGGCCTGGGATGATGGATGGTTTTAGAAAATAAATGCTGTGTCCCAAAGGGTTGTCATTTCCCCATTTTTCAATATTGTTATTTGAATTACTGAATGTTAGAGCTGGAAGGGATCATAGATTTCATCGATACAAGCAGTTATTTGTAGTTTTTGAACTGCAGTCTTCTGCCAATGTGATTAAAGCTCTAGAGCTTCCCTCTGGACACATGCCCCCAAAATTTTTGCAAACAGTTTTTAGGTGTTTAGGAACACCTTGAATCCCCCCTCTGGACCCAAGATGTCCACGGAGCCTTGGTTGAGAATCTGTCATCTATAATAGTCTTAATTCCCAGATGAGGAGACTGAAGCCAGAAAAGGCTCCCAAGCCAAGTACGGAATGGAGCCATTAGAGCTCAGGGCTCCTGATGCTCAGTGTAGGTTTCTTGGCTTCAGCCCACGCTCTGCTCCTTTCCCTCCCGTATAGCCACAGCCCCGTGCTTCAAAACTCGTGGTCTAGTCCTGACCGGGGAGGTTGAGGCAGTTGCTTCGTGGCCTTGAATTGAAGCCACGTCCATGATGGACACATGATAAAACTTGACTGAATCAAGTCAGCCATGATCTATCTCCACTCTTCCTCTGCCTTCTCCCTTCATTAGGAAGGAAGCTGAAGCCCACAGAGGACAGATGTCCCACCCATGTCACTCAGCTGGTCAGCGGCAGGATGGGCAGTTGGTTTTTAACTCCCAGCTTAAAGCTCTTCCCACCCAACACAGTGACTTGGGGTCAGGTGGAATCATAGGGGGTGTCTGCACTCTGGGAGAAGCAAGAAGGGGGTATTTGACACATGGCAGATGTCCTTTAGCACTGATCTGGACCACAGCAGAATTAATCACATCTTCATGTAGGTGATAGATCAGCTGTCTTCATGAGGATTTTCCCAAGGCGCACATGAAGGGTCACACCTGTTGGCATCCATTCTGGTAGTCATCTGTCATGTATGTTTCCCATTGGGCTCCTACTCATAACATCTCTTTCAGTCTTTTTTTCCATTTTTCTCCACTCCTGACTGTTTTATCTCTTCTTAGTATGACCTAGAGGTGCTCAGTAGTGCGGGAGACAAAGGGCAGGATAAGGCAGATACCCAGGGTTAGAAGGATCATAAAGCTGGGATTTGGAGCCCACTGGTGCAGAAGTGCACCTCCATTTCTCCTTCCCAGAGGTGGTGTTCAGACCATGGGCTCTCTGGAGCACTTCCTCACAGGAGTTATTGCCCAATTGACAAAAGTTAGGCTGTTTTGCATGCCTTTTCAGAGAAACACCACCAAAACACAGTTAAATCCCACCTTAAGAGGCACTGCCGCCCAGAAGGTTAAAAGTGCAGACATTTTCTTCACTCAGATAGGGGACAGACAAAAGATAGACTAATATCATGGATTTGTTTATTTATTTATTTTGGAAATACCAATAGACATTAATTTCATAAGGAGACTGTGTGCTCCTGAAGCACTTTCCGAATCATCCAAGGAGAGATGAAATTAGATTCGGTTTCATTTTGGTGTTGGGTGTCTTTGATTGTATTCTGAGCCTTGGGGTACTGATGATACACAAATAGTCTACATGGTGACTTTCTCTTAACTAGAATAGTCAAGTTCCCTAGACTACGCTTCTCAAGCCGCTCAGGCAAATTGACAGTTAGATGGAAATGAAAACACTCTTATTTGTTTCTTTATTGGTCTGGTGCTCTGGGTCATTATGACCTTGCAATGAAACTTTTTTTTTTTTTTTTTAAGTGTCCTGCTTACATGTCTTGGAGTTTAAACCTTTGGTCACCTGGATTCTCATCTGAGCTTGAATTAAGCAGGATTCTTTTGATTCTCAAAGCATTCAAATTATCGGTAGCTGCCCATGTTTATCAACCAGCTAATGGAAGTAGTCTCCAGCAGATTTTTTAGTTAATCTTGTCGAAACACTTGCTTTTCACCTAATGAGTTACTTATGTAACAGATGGCTACGGCTTTCCTTGGAGGCTATGAGTACATCAGAGTTCTGTCACCTCTAGCCAAACAGTAGCGTGTGCTTGTATTTATATAGTTGTTCCCAAAGCTAATTGTTGACGTCTTAACACTTTTTTGAGAACATAAAACCTCCAAATGTAGATAGCTAATAAGCTATTAGGTTGAAAGTAGAAGTGGTTAACATGTATACAGTCTCCTACCAGTAATAACCTTAGTTAGCATTAACTATGCTCAGATTCCTTTTAGAAGCTTTATCTATATAATTGCCAGTCATCCCAGGCACTTTAGAAGTCAGGCAAGATAAGGAAATAGCCTCTATGTAAATCACACCAAGCTTGTTCTACTTATAAATGGTGAGTCTGCAACAGTCTTTCCAGGAGGTTTATTTGGGGGACAAATTAGGATACATCTGGCAATGCTGGACTCCCTCAAGGAAGTTGAGATTTAGGTTAGTGGTGTCTACTAGTTTTTTTTCCAAATGAGAGTATTGATATGAAGTGCTGGGTGCTACTTGAGTTGAAGTGTTCTAGACCATCCTAAGGTATGGGGCATCAGCGTTATTTTAATGGCGTTGACCTGCCCCACTTGTATTTGATGTGATTCTGCATCCCTTGCTGTTTGCTTTTCTCTGGCCACTGGCCAGTTAGCCCATTGCCTGGGTGATGTCTGCGTCTGGCACTTTGAACACGAAGAGCACTGCATTAGTTCCCCATGTGGATGTGAGGCTCGCCTCTGGAGGAGGGCTCTGCTCACAGCCTCCCCTTCCCTTTGCAGGAGATAAACGTCCCTGGGTTCCTAGAACTCATGACTGTCAGCTGACTCTGTCCCTAGGCCCATGCAGAATGGCATGTGCCGAGGTCAAGCCTGCATTTACCAGCACTGTGCTTTGTACAAACAGGCTGAAGTCTTTGTGCCTCAACAAGGGAGGGGCTTAGCTTAGACACAGGTATCTGTTTAAGAGCAAATCTTTGAGTGGATGGAGAAATGCAGGCCTGTTATGGCCTAATTGCTCTGGCTCGAAAACGGCTGACACCTGCAGATTTGGAAAGAGTGTTTTGGAAATGCCAGAGAGCAGACAAAATTCCTGACTGCCAGGCAATGTGATCAAATTACTGCAGGGTAGAGGTGTGTGCGCCTGTGTGGGGATGGAGGAGGGCGGGAGGACCATAAGGGCTGACATCAGAAGAGGATAAAGACTTTTTAAAGTTGAGCTCCTAATAAGTTCTGGGCACTAGGCTAAGTTCACTTCTATACTCTGAGTTTCACTCTTAATCCCCTGAGCCTGGTAGTTTTGTTCCCATTTGGCAGGTGAAGAAATTGAGGCTCAGGCAGATGAGCCATTTGCTTTCTCTAAAGTAGCTAGATCACCTCTGTCTGACCACCTCTGTCTGAGGTGGTCCATCCACCTCTGTCTGACCACACAGGGCATGCTCTCTACTCTGACCTGCCTCAGCTCGGCTGCCCCTGCCACAGGTAAAAAGACCAGGTGAGTGCATTCATCTCTCTATTCGTAGTAACTCTGTTGCCTGGGGCTTTCTGCCCATTACTGTTAGAGGATTAGCAGTTTTTTGGAGGTGGAGAGGAGTGTTAGATCCTCCTTTCCTAGCTGATTTACCAGGGAGAAGGATAATTACTTCCAGGCTACCCTGCAGAAATACAGTGGGAATTACCAGTCAGATTTCTTCGATGAGCAGGCTGCCTTTGTCAAGCTGTTAAGAGGCATTGTGTGTGTGGTCAGGTGTTGGTTATTCCCATGTCAGTCTCTCAATACAGCAGCATAACCCTGAGCAATCTTTGACACAATGGAAAACCTCTAAGCAAAACAAAACACAGACTCTTAAAATCTTGGACCCCTGCTTTCCTTCACCATGTCTCCTGAGATCGTTGGAGGGGTCAGGGAAAGTCAGCTCTAAGGTAGTACACTTTCAGTTCACAGATATTAAAATCTCTTACACTAAAGCAAAGCAAAAAACGAATGTGGAAAGATAATTTTAGGCTATTAAACTGTTAAGTGTCTAGCTCTGAGCAAAGTATTTTGGACGGGAGTTTCCGGCTTTCAGAAATGTGCGGTCTACTTGGGCAGACGAGATGCACACAGAAAACAACTGCATGCATAGACCTAGGGACTCAATCGCAAATGCAGACAAGGGCCAGGCAGGTAATGTCCATGAGAGATGTTGGCCAGGTGGGGACTGCAGCAGCCGCTCTGTAATCTAAGCTCCAGATAGATGACTGTCGCCCTGCGAGAACAAGGGCTCATTACAGCCACACCATCATTGTCATCAGTTCCTGATTTTCTTAACAGATTTTTCTCTGCATATTTTCACATGAAACTTACGTATTTTGAAATGTTTTAGATGGGCTAGGGTGTGGAATTCAGGGTGTGGGGCCTGGCAGGGTGTCCCAAATCTACTTTAATCCTTGTATCCAATTGGTGTCATGTGCCATGACCTGAGTAGTAAGTCAGTCTCCAGGTGAAGAGTTGGTATTTGCAACGTGGTTTTCGGGGCAACAGAATAAGGATAACATTTAGAAGCTGCTCTTGCTGGGGGCCTGCAGTGATGCTTTTATGATCCGAGTGAGATAAATTAAGCTGAGCATGGCTCGCAAAGACCTCCCTTTGACTCAGAGGAATCACATAGAAGGTTCTGCAATTCAGAGGGACCTTTTGTGTCAGTTCAGAGTAAGACCATTAGAGTAGGAGAAGGCGGCAGACATCTTCTTTCTGGTCCTGGTTTTCTGCCCCTGGGTGACGGGGTATTCTTGAGTAAGACATCTCCCTTGCAGAGCCTCCATTTCCCTATTTGTACAGTGGCAAGGGTAGGTCCTACACTTTTTGGGGCTCCTTCCAGCCTAGATGGTCTGGATGACCACCATTTGGACTGTGCCTCTCAGAGGGCTACATGGTGATACGTGCGCAACTGTGGACTTTGGGCTCAATGGATAGCCAGTTGGCTAGTCCTTGGAAGGGGTGGTCCCCAAAGCTCCTGGTTTTATGGCCACACATTGGCCAGATAAGCCCTCCCATTCAGGCCAGCTCTTCTGAAGTCCCAGTTCCTTGTTCAGAAGGTGGGTGGTTCCCTGAAAGCTGCTGTCTCTGCTGGTGGAACTCAGAACTGCAGCATCCTCCATGGCACAATTGAGGGGTTCCACCAGCATGAGCTGATGCAACTTCCCAAGAGCATCACTGTGCTCACCCAGGCGTGCACAGCCCTCCTCCAGCAGGAAAGGGAGCTAGAGATGCTATCTACATCTGTTCTGGCAACCCGGGGGTGAGGACACCAAGTATCACAGTAGCAGGCAAGGGACCAGCTCTGCTGCATCACACTTCTTCCTTCATGGCCACCTACTTCCTACAGCCTCGACCAGGCACCTCATCTCTGTGGACCCCGCTTTCTTCCTTCAGAAAATGTGCACAATAAGCTATATTTAAAGAGCACGTAAGAGAAATCCCTCTTAGCGCGAATATTCATTTCTGTTTCCAAGGTAACAAGTGTTTATGAAAACAATAAGAATGACAATAGGGCTTCCCTGGTGGCGCAGTGGTTGAGAGTCCGCCTGCCGATGCAGGGGACACGGGTTCGTGCCCCGGTCCGGGAGGATCCCACATGCCGCGGAGCGGCTGGGCCCGTGAGCCGTGGCCGCTGAGCCTGTGCGTCCGGAGCCTGTGCTCCGCAACGGGAGAGGCCACAGCAGTGAGAGGCCCGCGTACCGCAAAAAAAAAAAAAAAAAAAAAAAAGAATGACAATAATAATGGTGAGGAGGGGGAGGGGCAGCAGCTAGCAGTTGTTGAGAATTTTTACTATGTGCCCAAAATTATTCTAAATGCTTTATGTGAATCAACTCATTGAATGCTTCACCGGCGACTCTACGATGCTGGTGCTATCATTAGTCCATCTGCAGATGACGAAGGTTCGGCGCTGAGACGTCCGTTCGACCTGCTCAGATTCCGTTGCTGATGGTCACTTACCTTGGTCTAACGTGCTCGTGTAACTCACCTTCACTCATATTTAATTCTTAGACTCACCACGTGTTGGGGATGAAAGGGCCCTCAGAGACTGTCTAGACAGGCCCTCATTTAACAGAAGAGACCGCCTGTGGGCTTGCCCGAGGTCACGAAGTCATTTGCAGCAGAGCCAGTGCTGGAACTGGGTCTGCTGACTCCTAGTGCAGAGTTCTCTGTTCAGCCCATGGGCTGTTGACAGCTGGAGCACACGGATCTGGTGGAGAACCTGGACTGGGGGACGGGGGTGGGTGCAGGTAGGGAACAGTTGGGAATACGTACTCCCTGCCCATCTCAGTGAGCGTGTGTTATAAGCTGTAGGCTTCATACAAGCATCCATAGCTTCTCATCTCTCTGGTCTCAAAGCCTGAGCAATATTGCAGCTGGAATCCCATTTCAGATGAACCTGGATGAGAAATCAAGGGTGTGGAATCCAAACTGCCTTGAGCACGTTGGAAGCACAGAATGGTTGAGTAGCGCTCGAGGCGCAAACGGTTATCAAAGAAGTGAGACTAGGTCGCCTGGGGCAGAGTGTCAGGGAAGGAATCAGGATTTCTGGTTTAGACCTTTCTCTTCATTAGCTGTTGGGCTTTGGAAAAGTCATTTAACTTGTCTGAGCCTCCGTTTCTCAAGCTGTAAAGTGGGGATAAAAGACCATTTACCTATCCCCTCTTTCTGGGACCATAATTAGGATAAAATGAGAAACGTCATATTTTCTTGCAGGAAACCAGCTACAGAAAGGGACCCCTCATATGGAGCTGCCCTCAGGACCACACCCTGGAATCCAGGGACCCTGCAGGCCATCCACAGGGCTGCTGGGCCTCCCCTGCTGGGCTCCTGCTTCTTAGCTTCCTTGAGGAGGATATAGACCCCAGAACCCTGGGTTTTTAAAGAGTCTCACATCCTGCCCTGTCGAGGGGGCATGCTGCCACCTGCGTTTTTCCAGTCGTCTTCCCTCTCTTTTAAAACCAAACCTGCTGACTGCCTGAGAGAGGTTGATTATTCTGCTGACGGAGAGAAATGGTCCCACTCTTGTTAATTCACAACCACCTCGTTTTTCTTGCCTCGTAAATTAACAGTTACCGAGAGGCTAGAGCAGTCTTTCGGAAGTTGAGTTTAGGGGGAAATGTGTGAGAGGAAGGAGTGAAAAAAAGGAAAAGAACAGAACTTGGACCAAACCGTCTTCATTTACTGATTCCAAGTTCAAACCTTTTTCTTCTTGGTATGTTCAGAAAAAGAACCAGAAAGGAAACCCCCCCGAAAGTGAAAGTATCCGACTTCATCAGGGCCTGAGAAATCAGAACAAAGGAAAGTTAAGAAGTCGGAAGAGAGGTGGATCAATGAAGGGGCAGACACTGGTTTACAAGTTTGCCTTTGCAAGTGTGACCCAGTGATGGAGTGGATATGAAGTGTGGTTCAATTCAGACTAATCACTTAAAGGAAAGGAATCTAGAGTAATTCTTGGAAATTCACTCTTTAGTCACAAAGTCCCGTTCTCGGCAAATATATGCATGTGGTCCCCTGTGTAAATTGCTGCAGTGTGCTCTAGCCAAGAATTTATTTAAAGGCTCATTAAAATGATCACTAGTTTTTTTTCTTTTGCATTTTATTTGAAAATGGGAAGAATATAAACCTATAGCCTGGCTTCTCTCCAAAGTGCCCTTTGGGGTTTGCATTGAGTATATCATATTTTTTTAAAAATAATGATATGATCTGCAGTAAGATTATCCAGGCATTTAAGAGAAATAATAAGAATTAGCTCTTTACTGTACTTCTTCATGATTTATGTTTGCCTAACCTATTTTTTTTAATTTTATTTTTCTTGGTTTGGGGTTTTATATACACACACACACATGCATCTGTGTGTGTCTAGAAGATGTTCAACAAAGAGCATTGTGCAAACGTTAGAAATAACTGAAAGAGTTAATACTGCACCAAGCTTGAAGAAAGAAGCTGTCCTGTGGCATAATCAGAGCCAGTGAAAGATAGAGGCAAAAAATTGGGTAGACTTTGGAAGAAATCTTGCGATTTGGAGAAGGAGGGAATAGAAATGACAAGCTCAATAGGAGAATGAGGGTTTGGAGGTCTTAATAGGCGTATTGCGTTTAGCAGCAGCAAGTCGAGAGAGAGATGGGTGGGGCTATATACTGTAGACCCATCGAGGCTCAGGGATGGAGTTATGACTCAGTGCAGAGGGCATGGGGAGCCATAGCAGGCTTCCGAGCTAGGGGCTGATAGCGTGAGAGCTGCATATGAGAAAGGCTGACAGACGAGAGCCCCTTGGACCAATGAGGTGCCTGGATCAGGCATCCTGTTCCATCTCTTCTCCCTGCCCTGCCCTCACCAGACCTTCTGGGTGTGTTTTCTGAGCATCACAGGCAAGGGCAATTTTTGCAAAGAGCCTGGGAAGCCAGAGCGATACGTTCTTCCTAGTATTCTGACGCACAAGTTATACAGCAGATGGATCTCACTGCCCCTGAAGTAGAGATATTTGTGACAAAAACCACCACCACCAGTGAAAGAAGCAACTATTTTTTTCTTCCTTGGTGAGCTCAACCAAGCAGAGAGATTGCTACTGCCACGCACGCCTCACCCCCAGCCGGTCCCCGCATTACCAGCCCAAGGTCAGAATGACAGACGTCAGCGCTCAGCACACGCTCTGCTGCGGAGCATGTCCGGGTAATGAGGGGCGAGCATCCTGGATCCTCGGGCCGCCAAATGGCTCGAGGGCAGGTTTGGAGCAAGCAAGTCCCGGTCGCCTCACGTTGGCGTCAGAACCAGCCATGCAGAGTGAGACACTGACCTCAGTGACAAATGGGGGCCCAGCTTGGTGCTGGCAGCCCCATGCGGAGGGTCCCCGGGGACAGGAGCGGACAGACAGCCCTGTCCCTCTGCAGCCCGAGTCTCACCCTGAGCAATGGCCGGGCTGTCTTATGATGACCAAACGGAGGAAAGAAATGAACCAGAGAGGATGGAGGTACAAGAAATGTATGTGAATATCTCTCAGCTGCCAGAGATGGGAAAGAGTGCGGTTCAGTTTAGAAAGTTTCCCGCTGTTCCTGGCTCCTCGGTGGTGCCCAGCGAGGAGCGATGATGAGGAGGGAAGGGCTTCACAGCACACCCCACGCCTGGCTGTGTGACCTTGGGTGTACAGTTTACCTTCTCTAAGCCTTAGCTTTCTCATCTGTAAGTGGGGCTCACAATGGGATTTAAAAAAGCAAATTTAAGAATGAAATAACATAATGTATATAGAGC
The DNA here is from genome assembly GCF_005190385.1 of Monodon monoceros. Lineage (NCBI taxonomy): Eukaryota > Metazoa > Chordata > Mammalia > Artiodactyla > Monodontidae > Monodon > Monodon monoceros. The sequence continues at coordinate 58,555,355 of NW_021703781.1, forward strand.
GCACAGGGTAGGGGTTCAACAGTGTGACCCCAGTTCCATGGACCTCCCTTTGGCTTCCCCTCCGCTCAGCAATGCCTCCCAGTTCCCAGGTAGCCCATTTCTAATAGCCGACTTTTTCATCCTGGGAAAAGGAATCTACCCCTTCCTCAAACCAGCATTAGGCAAAGTCTGTTCAACTTCCAAAACAACAAAAGCATTGTCCTCTCTCTATCCCTTCCTTTTCTCCCTCTATCCAGCCACCTGCTTTGTGTGCCTTCTCACCGATCCATTGATTGCTTCTATCTCACTTAATGGACAATACAGTAAAAGTGATGGTTGCCAGCCCTGGGTAGTATGTGCAGAGCCAGTTTCCCCCCATTATCACCCAAGCCCCATTAGGCACGTAGAGCTGCTGGAACAGGGCTTCGCATCCGGGTCTGCCTGGCTCCAGAGCCCCAGGGAGCCCTCCGGCATTGTAACCCCACGAAACGCCACCTCCATCTGTGCAGACGCACACCCGGATTCATTGCTCCCTCTTGGTGGTGTACAGATGATCTGTCTCGAAAGCGCACGTCTGGGGAGCTCGTTGCTGTTGGGTGGGTGCTCTGCGCCAGGCCCAGGAAGCACACAGGCGCTTCAGGCTTGGACCCTGCACTGGCAGAGGTGGTATTTAAGTGGGACTTTCATTTGGGGCTGAGAGCTGGGAGAGAAGCAGTTTCCCCAAGACCTCAGAGACTGTAGTTATGACAGCAACTGCTAGACGAGACGTCAGGACCGGGTTCTAGGTCCAGCACGAGTGTTAGAAAGAAAGAAATTTGTTGAGCACTTACTGTGTGCCATGCTCATGGTTTTACATGAACACTTTCCTTACAAAAATATATAAAGTTAGGGATTCCCTGGCGGTCCAGTGGTTAATAAGACTTCGCCTTCCAATGCAGGGGGTGTGGGTTCGGTCCCTGGTCAGGGAGTTAAGATCCCACATGCCTCGGGGCCAAAAAACCAAAACATAAAACAAAAGTCATATTGTAACAAATTCAATAAAGGCTTTAAAATATACACATATATAAAGTAAATACTGTTATTATCCCCATGTTATGAGAACGTTAGGGAGACGAGAGAGTGAGAGTGTTTGTGGGCACTCATGGGGGGGAGAAAAAGAGAACACATCAAAGCAAAAAGACAGAGGTCTCCGAGCTATGGAGATGCCAGGCCAGGCTTCAGGCCCAGGTTGCGCAAATTGGAAACATAAGCTTTTAGTATGCTGTCATATTGGCCTCCCTCGGCTTAGATGGACATGGTGACCTTCTGGAAACCACTCTTTATATATCTAAAAAAGGAGTGTAGATATGCAGAGGGATGTGTTTCCTTCAGTCCAACAATGCCGTGGTCCTGTGCTGAGAAGTTGTGGAAGATGTTCACTGTGGAGAGGAGAAGTCAGAGGAACACAGGGGTGCCGAGTTACCTTCAATATCGGACAGACAGTAGACTAGGGAAGATGGGGCGGTTTGTCGCCTATGGAAAATGCCTGAGCATTCAGTAGTTCTCTGGGGTGAGCACCAGCCTCGGCTCTGGCATTCCCACTCTGGAGCCCCCTAGGGTGGGGCTGGCCGGGTCCCCAGGGGTCTCTTACAACTTGGGCAAGAAGCCACTTTGTGCAAATCCTGGCTCTACCTCTTAGCAGCTGGTAGCTTGGGAACATTATTAACTTTTTTTTTTTTTTTTGCTGTACGCGGGCCTCTCGCTGTTGTGGCCTCTCCCGCTGCGGAGCACAGGCTCCGGACGTGCAGGCTCAGCAGCCATGGCTCACGGGCCCAGCCGCTCCGCGGCATGTGGGATCTTCCCAGACCAGGGCGCGCGAACCCGTATCCCCTGCATCGGCAGGCGGACTCTCAACCCCTGCGCCACCAGGGAAGCCCCATTGTTAACTATTTCTAAGCCTCTGTTTCCTCGTCTGTGTAATCAGGATAATGCTAGTACCCATCTCATAGGCTGATAGGAGGATTAAATGAAAAATGCTTGCAAATGGTTGGCCAGTGACTGAGTCCGGGTGTCCGGTTAGTAAATACCATTACTATTACTCTTATCATTGCCCCGATGTCAGGACAACCGGTGCCTACAAACAAGGGGTAATCCCATGTTGAAGCTGCCCATGTACTCAGCCTGGCTGGGCACTCAGGCCCTCTCCCTGGCATCAAGTGATTGGTTTGGAGAGGTGTGGCTCTGGTAGGTGACTTGAAGGTTGTCTGGTTCAAACCTCTCATTAAACTGATGAAGAAACTGAGTTCCTAGGGGGGGGACTCTCACTTATTCAAGGTTGCCCGGCCACTTAATGGACATCAGATTTCTGGCTTCAAGCCCAGCGCTCTTCCTGTGAAGTGGCACAGAAAGACGCTGCACAGTGCAGACAGACCTAGGCAGACGGGTGACCAAGGACACTGACAGCTGCGAGCTTTGAAGCTCTTGTTGTGTGTCCAGTAGACCCAGAGTCTCCAGGGCACTGGGACCAGAAGAGGCCAAGTCAATCTTTCAGACCAGGGTGACTCAGGTGGGGAACTGCCCAAGGGCACATGGCCATGGAGAAGGTCTCCAAGGCCATCTTGGACCCAGAGCAGGCAAGGGCAGCAAAATCAGAGGAGAGTCTGAGAAGAGGTTGAATAAAGAGGGAAAAGGTCCAAGTTGGAGAAAGAAGGTGTGCTAAAGTCCAAAGGGTGAGAAAAGGCCCCAAACAGAAAGACCAGCCGGAAGGGAAGATAGCAGGAGGCCAGGCCACGGAGTGCATGGAGGCCTGGGCACGGGGTTCCTGACTGGGACTGTCAGGCTACGGGCAGCCCGTTTTCATAGGGTACCTTTCCCTAGTTGGGGGATGGTAAGAGGAGAGGCACTTGACTGATCAAAACAGTCAGGCCAGACAAGAAGGACAGACACAGGCGGAGAGTAGCAGAGAGATGGGATGCAATTATCCAAAGTGGTCGCTGGCCTGAACCTCCAAACTTTAATCATCCTTGGGGGATAGTGACAGCAGATATATGCATGGAAGATTTCCTGACTCCGCTCTGGACCTTTGGAGAGGAGTGAGGTGATGTCAGAGCAGAATCTTAGCATGCAGCTTAGCTCTGGAAAGTCGGCTTAGAATAATAAAGTACTGGCTTCCTGGTCTCAGCCTCCCTGCCTCGATCCCAAATCACAGAGCACCGGCATTTGATAGCTCAGAGGAGACCAGCCTCACAGACGCAAGGTTGTAAAAAGTTATCTCTCAGAGAAGATTTCCTCAACACTAACAGCTTCGTGATGTGGCTGTCCGGAGAGCCTGTCTTGCCGCAGCTGGACCTCAAGACAACTGTAAATGCTTACAAGTACTCCAAGCCATCCTCTCCTCTCGAGCAGCTATAAAGATGCTTTCTCTTTAGTCCTCCAGCTGCTTGCATATGAACTCATGCGTGCTGAGTTTACCCTGAAGTTTTGGGGCGGGTACTTGGGGTCTTGGACCATCAGCCTCTGGAAGCGAGGGAGGGAGGGGAAGTGGTGAGGAAGCAGACCCTTACCCCAGCCACCCTCTCAAAAAACGACAGCAGTCAGAATGGGTCATTTATTTTTAGGAATCACCACTTTGATCATGGCACTCCTTACTCGGAAACTTTCACGATCTGCCCAGCGTCCCTGGGAGAAGTCTATATGTGTTTGTGGTTTAGCACGTGGTTCCGAGCTTACCCGTCCAAGCTTCTCTTTGTCCTTCTCAACAGTATCAGCTCTTTGACCTTGGACACATTTTAAATGCATCAAGAGCCACTGGTCTATTTGGAGGAAAGATAAATGCATTTATCTAACGAATATGTTGCAGTGTGTCTTGCGTCCTGGACTTTGGCTTTGATGGAGGCATGTCCAGGAGGGTGATAAATGCTCTGGGTCACAGAGGAAGGAGGTGCTGATTCTACCAGGCAGGGCCAGGAGGGCTCACAGTGAACCTAATATTGAAGCCAAGTCAGTGCATCAGGAGGAGTTTACTGAGGACTCTTGGCAGGGGTGGGTTGGGGAGGGTTTTCCGGGCAGAGGAAATAACATGTGTGAAGGCTTAGACATGTGAGAGAGTAAGGTATGTTCAGGAAGCCCCAAGAGCTTTGCAGGGCCTGGGGTGAGAGCACATGTGAGGAGGTGGTAGAGGACGAAAGAGAGGTGGTAAAGGGCCACATGAGTAAGGGTCTCCTGTTCTGGGCTAGGGTGTTGAGTGTTTTTTTCTTTGTTTTGTTCTTAGCAGAATATGGAGTGGGGAGTCATTGCACCTTTCTTAGAAAGGTCACTCAGGGAACAGGGTGAAGGATGGTGAGACTGACATCAGAGTCCAGTATGACATTGCCTTATTATAAAAATTATTATCTTTTTTAAATGATTATTTAAAAGATTAGAAGTCACATGAATGCCCAACCATGAGAGGTTTATTAGTCAATTAAAATACATTAGTGTGGTGGAATACTATGTAGTGATTGAAGATTAGGTTTGTTGATATTAAAAGCTGTTCATCACATATAAGAAAAAACAAAAACCAGGTTATAGAACTGTATATCTGAAATAAAGCAAGCAGAAACCTAGTGGCTGACATGATGCTCTGGGCAAGGGATGAGAGGACATGGACTCCTGCAGCAGTGGAAGGATGGCGAAGAGGTAGGCTTTGAGAAGGGGTAGAGAGGTGGAATCAGCTCAACTTAGTGCTTGCTTGCATGTTGGGATACAAAAGATTTAAGGGTGGTTTTCGGGATTTCAGTTGAGTGGCTGGGTAAATGAGTGGAGGTTGGGGATGTTTGTAAGACATAGATGAACTACAGAGAAAGAACAGATTTGGGGCAAAAGATAATCAGTTTGGTAGGGGCATGTTGAGTTTGACAACATCCAGGTATGAAGGCTTTTAGGCAGTTGGATTTATAGGTCTAGATCCTAGGAGACAGGCTTATGCTTAAGAGCACATGTAAGTCTTGGCAAACAAAGGTAAATTCCACAATACAGTATGTTTGCGATTCTTGTTGTTGAACCTAGGATTAAGAACAAATAAACCCTGTTCGACATCAATTCAGAAAGTATTTATTAAAAATTTACTCTGTGGTTAGCACAGTGCTAGGCACAGGGGTCATCAAGATGAACAAGACTTGGTCTCTGACCAGGGAAACATATTAGAATAGAGGTATGTGTCAAATGCTTTGGTAACACAGAGGAGGGAGTGATTAAGTTGACCATAAGTGGTTAGTAGGAAGATTTGGAACAGAGGTCACATTTGACTAAGCCTTAGAAGATGAGATAGAGTTTGCAAAGTGGATCGGTGGTTTACACATCGCTGTTGCAGCTGAATTTCGCTTTAGAAATTAAGCATATTCTAGAAAAAGTGGGTATTAATTTGAATGCCAGGAAGCTGAATATTAAATTTATTACAGGCATTCACTATAAAATTCAAGTTCCATTCTAAGAGATTGCTAACACTGAATATGTGTGTTGTAAAAGCCAGTTTAAGTTCTCTCTGTTTGGCTGAAAGCTCATGTCACCTTCACTTACTACGAGGCAAAGCAGCATTGACTCTCTGAATATGGACGGTGCCTGTGATATGTTTTCCTCCAGTTCATCCCAGGCACGTCAAGCTTGGGTTTTGGGTGGACAGCCCTCCACTAAGCTCCAGGCAGATGCCCCACTCCCCATGCCTGCTTCAATAGGAATGGGCGAATCTGTTCTCTCTCGCCTCCAGGGGGTGTATTGAAGGTCACTCAGAAAAGCGGCGGCAGAATCCCACTGCTGCACGCACCTTGCCACACCACTGGGCACTTCCAAATGATGCTTCCCACGTGTTTGACCCCTCTCCTCTGGCAGTGCTTGTGTGTACTCTTCCCTTTAATTACAAGGCACAGCAGTGAGGACCGGTTCACATTTGAGCACCAGTGGGGATGGAAGCCAGCCAAGTGGCAGACACGTGACCTGGTGGAGGGTGACTGATGGGCAGAGTCTGGACTCCAGTCTTAACCCTTTGATTTTGCTGCTGCTTAATGTGTTCTCTGTGCCTCCAGGGCCTCCTTTTGGTGCTTTGGGAACCCATTTAACCTCAGCTTGCCTCTTTCTCTACTGTTGGTAGTGCCTTAAATTTTTGACTGGGAAATCAATTTGGTGCAGAGACCAAACCTTCTGAAGCTGATATGGCTCTCAGTAGTTGGGAGGTAAGTTTATAATCTGAGACTAGGCTGTGCTTTGACATCTTCCAGTTGAGTGGCCTTTATTGGTCAGGGAGGGATGTTTTTCAGGGAGAAGTGTTATGTGAGATAATTTGCTTTTATGCAGTCCCTACCCCACTCAGAATCTGCTAGCAGGGCTTCCCTGGTGGTGCAGTGGTTGAGAGTCCGCCTGCCGATGCAGGGGACACGGGTTCGCGCCCTGGTCCGGGAAGATCCGCAGCTGGGCCCGTGAGCCATGGCCGCTGAGCCTGCGTGTCCGGAGCCTGTGCTCCGCAGCGGAAGAGGCCATAACAGTGAGAGGCCCGTGTACCGAAAAAAAAAAAAATCTGCTAGCTACTGCCCGTTGCCTTCAGGACTCAGGCCAAACTCATGGGATTAAAGCTACCCACTCACCTGCACCAGATGTTTCCTCCTGCCCCATCTAACTTGTACTCTGCTACTCTTGTAGGATTCAGACACTCCACGTTCTCTTTCGCCTGTCCTGGCAGCTCCTGTGCTTGGGCTCATAGTGTCTTCTTGGAATTCTTCTCCCTGTTCTCTTTCTACTTACTTGAATTCTGACCATCTTCAGGGCCCCGTGCGGAGTCATCTCCTGCTAGAGACCTTTACCTGTCAACTCACCCAGTATTTCCTCCCACGTTGACTGGCGTTTTTCACTTTGTGTACCATCTTTTAATGTTTCTGCCTATAGAAATTTGGTTAGATCTTTCAGGGTCTGAACTGAGTTTTCCCATTCTTGTACCCATCACAGTGCCTGGTGCAAGGTCTTGCATGCTCTCAGAGCACAGCATTCTCGTTGCTGCCTTGGAGGGAGACCATAGTGCAGGTGTTGGAGGCATTTCCAGGGTTGCTGGATCCCAGCCATCTGTCGATGCTTCTCAGCCTTTCCCTGGGCACGGCCTGTGGAGGGCTAACTGAGCAAGAGGGCTTTTGCTACAGGTTTTAGCCCAGCTTCCCGGATCTGCTTTCCGGGTCCAGATGGCACCTGAGCTTGGCTGCCCCATCCTGGACTCTCCTTCTGCGTTCAGCCTTCTGCTGGCTTCTCCTGTCATTGCAGCGGGACTAATGGCTTCTAGCTGTGATAGCTTATAATCTTTCCCCAGCATTCTCTGCCAGAATCCAGAGTCTAGCACCTTCTGCTGGGGGATGGGAGATGAGGAAGGGGAGGGGGACATTTGTGGTGGAATGGATCACTCCCTCCCTGGCGCTTTCACAGCATTCCGTGTATCTCCTCTCCTAGTATAAATCTCCCTGTAGCTCAGCCATTCACGTCTCTGTCTCCCCTGCTAAACACTGAATCCCTCAGGGCCAGAACCATGCATTATCTGTCCAGGCTTCCTGGTGCCTAACACAGTGGGTGGCACTGGGTTGACATTCATTTCAACTGAGCTGAAATTAATAAGCCATTACTGAGTGAAAATAACCCAAAAAAGTGCCCAAAGCAGGTGAACCGTCTGAACTCCATCCATCACGTTCCTGCCGCTACTCTTCCGAACTTCCTTAAGGCTGTCCCATTGGGCCCACACGCTGGATGTTTAGAGGACATTTTCGGTCCTCTGGGTGGAAGTACCACTGGGAGAGAGGGAGGTCAAGGCAGGCCAAACTATTTCTGAAGCTCTGTGAAGTGACTACCCTCACCAAAACCTACTTAGAAAATTAATTTCCTGGTCGGTTGCCACACTGACCCTGTTCCAAAAAGTGCAGAGAGATGCGAGCATAGTTCCACAACACTCAGAGATTAAAAGATAGACCACATTTAAAATTCTTAAATTTGTTTTTATTGAAAAATGATAAAAGAAGTTGGGAGCTGGAGTCCTTAATTGCTAGACTTATTGATCTATTTCATACCAGTTATTCTTTCTGGCTCTCTCCCCCGTGGGTCATGTAAAAACGCTGGGCTTTACACAACCCAGGGAAGAGTGGGAACATCTTTAACCTCATTTGGTGACGGTCTTCACTACACTTGGCCCTTGACAAGTGTCCTTTTGGTCCGTTCAGCCATGGCTCCCTCCGAAGCCATCTCTATTCCCTCTGTTTTGGATGGTGCTGTGCATCTCTTCCTGAGGGTTCTCAAGGCTACTGACTTCATTCACAGGCTATATATATATACAGTCGGTACTCACAGGCACCCCTGTTTGAGTTTCTGCCGCTCCGAATGCTGCTGATCAGGCTAAGAGAGCAACAGCTCTTCTTACTGTTATTGAATAAGACTTTAAGGATTTGGACTTTTCTCTTTTCAACCAGAGCACCAAAACTTAGACAATCTGGCTAACTTCCCTGGACTGGTCTAGGCCTTGGAGAAACAAGCAAAGATGATTTTAGCATTGGCTTCCAAGTACAAGCCTCTTTCTCTTCGTGCTCAGGCTCTGAAACACAGTAACAAAAAAGCTGTGATGTGATTTCCCCTTTGGGGGAAAAGAGAGTCCAGTGCTTCGAAACCAAGCCCTGGCTGCTTGTCTAGGGAGGTTTATGTGGGGAAATGGGACTTAGCTTTTGTTACACCTGATGAATCTGGAGCACTGAGAAAGAAGACACAATGTTATGTCTTAATAGGTTATCCTGCTGTGTTAAATTCTCAATAAATCACGCTGCTGCAAGGACAGGGGTTGTCTTTTCTTTTTTAATGATAAAAACATCTTGTATTCTTCAGAGAGGCAATGCCAAGATAGGATGAGAGTCAAGGAGATCCAGCTATAAAAGATCTGGACTGTGAAGGAGAGTCTGACCAATGTGGAGGGAATCTGACCAGTGGAATGGGTTGGAGCATTTCCTGAGGACTTCTAGGAGTCAGATACTATAGTTTTCTAGAGAAACTGTTGAAATATTCTGGAATACTAGAAAATTTCAGGAGTCCAGTGTCTATTGGAGAAACTGAATCTGTGATGAAAAGTCTTCCCACCAAGAAGTCACCAGGCCCAGAAGGCCTCACCAGTGAATTCTTCCAAATGTTTGGGAAAAAAAATAACAGGAATCTTAGAGAAATTCTTCGGAGAATAGAAAAAGGCAGAAGTTTCTCCAGCTCATTATGAGGGCAGCGTAACCTGGATACCAAGACCTGAGAATGACATTAAAAGAAATAAAAATTACAGATTAATTCCCCTCATCAACATAGATGCAAACATCCTTAATAAAGTATTAACTAATTTGAACCAGCAAAATATAAAAAGGATAATACATCATACCCAAGTTGGGCTTATTTCAGGAATGCAATGTGACTTTAATATTAAAAATGAAATGTAATTCGGGGCTTCCCTGGTGGCGCAGTGGTTGAGAATCTGCCTGCTAATGCAGGGGACACAGGTTCGAGCCCTGGTCTGGGAAGATCCCACATGCCGCGGAGCAACTAGGCCCGGAGCCACAACTACTGAGCCTGCGTGTCTGGAGCCTGTGCTCCGCAACAAGAGAGGCCGTGATAGTGACAGGCCCGTGCACTGCGATGAAGAGTGGCCCCCACTTTGCCACAACTAGAGAAAGCCCTCGCACAGAAACGAAGACCCAACACAGCCATAATTAATTAATTAATTAATAAACTCCTACCCCCAACATCTTCTTAAAAAAAAAAAAGAAATGTAATTTACCACAATTACACAATAAAGGAGAAGATCATATGATAATCTCAGTTGATGCAGAACAAATATTTGATAACACTCAGTACTCATTCATATCAATAACTCTTAGCCATCTGGAAAAGAGAACTTCCTTAATGTGATGAAATAAATATACAAAGATTAATATCAAGGATACAATGACCACAAGTGTTGCAAAGACCATAAAACCTGGATCTCCTAGCTTGTGAGACATTTCATTTAAAGTCTCAATCTCCTCTTCTTTTGGAGCATGAATAACCATAACTGTAGATCCCAGAATACTTAGCAAACATCCAGTTTTTCCATGAAGGTTAAGTCTTTCATTTAGAAAGTATGAAGAAAGAATGGCACTCACTAGGACACTGAGTGCCCCTAACGGAGTCACTACAGTGGCTGGTGCAAAGGCACACACAGCAAAGTTGGCCACCTTGCCAGCTCCCGTTGATAGCAGTCCAGCCCACCACAACCATTCTTTAAGATATGCATGGCCACCTTGGCCTGCTCTCATGGAGCCTTTTCTGGCAAGTCGCAGAAGGCCTTTTTTTCCAAAATGAAACTCCCTCCAATGAAAATGCTGGAGCTCATAGCCAATCCCAGACCAATATGAAAGTCATATTTTCCACTGCCCTGGCTCATTTCGTTTGTTACTTTAAAAGTTCCTGTGAATCACATTGATCAAGAACAGAGAAACTGCTGGTGCTGGAGGCAGGATGAGGCAGTCTTCAAATAGTTTGAAAACAGGATATCCATGGACACAGCGGCAAATCGGAATCTGCTTGGAAGTGCAGAGAAGTTCCTCCGCGCTATGTGGGGACAACGATGGACACCCAGAAGGACGTTCAACCCCCAAAGCAGCAGCCAATGATATATTTTGCCTCTGGCCGGCCCGCCGCACGCGCGGCCACCGCCTTCGTCGCCGTCCAGCGGGAAGTGCGAGCGTCCGGGGCTGCAGCCGTGCACGCCTCTTCCTCCATGGGGGAGTGCCCAGGGGAACCTGTCCCGGACGACATTCGGCCCCCACCGCCGCCACCAGGACCAAGGGGCACGGCCAATATATATTTTTTAAAAACCCACAGCAAACATCACACTTAATTGTTAAATTTTGAATGTTTTTCCCCTAAGATTGAGAATTGAATAGGATGCCCACTATCACCTCTTTTATTCAGCATTATAATGGAGGTTCTATCCAGTGGAAAAGACAAGAAAGAAATCAAATGTATAAAGATTGAAGAGAGGGAAATGATAACGCAATTGTCTATGTGGAAATGTAAACAAACCACTAGAATTAATAAGTGAATATGGCAAGGTCACTGGATACAATATGTATGTGCATATATATATATACACACCATATATCTATATTTTGTATATTTATATAAAATTCTATGTGATGATAAGCAAATAAAAAATATAAAAATGGTTCTGGGTATAATAGCATCAAATAATATCTGATAAATATGTAGGTCATAAGGTAATGAATAGAGTTGTACACCACGAGCAAGGCCTTGATACAGAAGACTACGAAACATTGCTGAGAGAGATTAAAGAAGGCCTAAATACACTGAAAATAAAACCATGTTTATGTGGCTAATTCTCTCCCAAACTCATCTATTAATTCAAAACAGGCCCAGTAAAAATTCTAGTGTACTTTTTCTGTGGAATTTGACAAGCTGATTCTAAAATTTATAGAAAAATGTGATGGACCAAAAGTATATAAGACAATCTTGAAAAAAATAAAATAAGCTGAAGTAATTACACTACCAGATATCAAGACTTATTTAAAGCTGCAGTAATTAAGACAGTATGGTATTAGCACAAAGATAGAAAAATAGCCCAGTGGAATGGAGCCTAGAAGTAGACAGATATATATATATATATATATATATATTTGCTTAATTTATAACAAAAGTAACATTGAAATGGTGTGATACAGAGGCTGTGCTTTTAAAAAAATTGTAACTTGGTTTATTGAATATCCTATTATTTTTAAAAAGAAGTTTAACTCCTATCTTACTTCTACACAAAACCATTCCTGAAGAATTACAGATATAAATGTGAAAGTTAAAGTCATGAAGCTCCCCAACAAAAACATAAGAGATTATCTTCATGGCTTCTAGATAGGCAAATATTTCTTACTAGGCCACACAAAGTTTTGACCATAAAGGAAAATATTGATAAATTGAACTTTAAGTAACTAAATAACTTCTGTTCAGCAAAAGCATTGTAAGAGTAAAAAGATAAGTCACTTAATAAGAAAAGACGTTCGGGGCTTCCCTGGTGGCGCAGTGGTTGAGAGTCCGCCTGCCGATGCGGGGGACACGGGTTCGTGCCCCGGTCCGGGAAGATCCCACATGCCGCGGAGCGGCTGGGCCCGTGAGCCATGGCTGCTGAGCCTGCGCGTCTGGAGCCTGTGCTCCACGATGGGAGAGGCCACAACAGTGAGAGGCCCACGTACCGCCAAAAAAAAAAAAAAAAAAGAAAAGAAAAAAAAGAGAAGATGTTCGTAAGATATATGTTACAGAGGACTCATATCTGGAATATATAAAGAATGCCTATAAGTCATTAAAACAAACTGATAATAGAAAAGTGGGCAAAGGACCTGAACTGACATTTCATCAAAGAAGATATCTAAATTTCCAATAAACATACGAAAACTTGATCAACTTTATTAGTCATCAGGAAATGCAGGATGAAACCACTCTGAGATGCTTCATATAGCCAACATATTAGGCTAAAATGAGAAATAGACAATACCAAATGTTGGCAAGGATGTAAAGTAACTAGAACTTTTGTACACTGCTGAGAGGGATGGAAACAGTTATAACCACCTTGAAAAACTGGCAACAGCTACTAAACCTGACCATATACGTAGCTTATGACCCATCGATTCTACTCTTAGGTATATATCATACAGAAATGCATGCATATGTGCACCACAGGGCACGTAAAGGAATGTTCATAGCAATAAAAGCCGCCATCTGGAAGCAACTCAAATGTCCATTAATAGAAAATGGGCCAATAAGTTATGGAATATTTATACCATGGAAAACTCTACAGCAAAGAGATGTTTCTGCTATAAGCAAGCAACAAGATGGATTAATCTCATAGAATGTGGAGCCATACAAGCAAGTGTAGCTCCGTTGATATAACATTTAAAAATGGTCAAAAGAAATGAATGTTAATAGAAGAGAGGATAATGGTTACTTTTGGAAGAGAGTGGACACATGGTGGATTTCTGAGTGGCTGCTAAACGTTCTTTCTGTTTATGTCGGAAGTAAATACAGAGGCACACTCACCCGTGAACTCTGTGTATGTTGACTTCAATATATTGTCTACATTAAATTATTTTGTAATGTTAAGGAGGCACCTTGATTTAAGAGGGGATTCATGGCTGCTCTATTTAGCAGCACACAATTTTTTCAAAAAACTAACCACACATACATACACCCACCCAAAAGAAAAGTGTGTTTGCTCCATGCTGTGCTTTTTCTTCAGGCCAGTGAATCCTCATTCATGTTGCAGAAGTTGAGTAGGCGACCCTTTCGGGGGCTATGGGAATAGGCTTTGACTTAGGTGGTTGCTGTTTTGCAGTGGTCTGGTGTGGTTTTTAAGAGCCCCCACGCTGGCTTCAGGCAGACCTGAATTCTAGGCTCTACTACTTATTAGCAGTGTTATTTTGAGTGAGTAGTTTGAGTCCTGAAAGCTTCAGTATCCTTATCTGTGAAATGGGAATAATATTAATGCTTATCCTCTAGGGTGTTGTTATCAAATGAGGTAGCCCATGAAAGTGCTTCGCACAATGGCTGGCATATCGCATGTGCTCAGGAAGTGACAGGTTTGACGGTGGGGACAACAGTTTCTTGACATACTACTGGCTACGGAGGGGGCGGGGGGCTGTGTAAGATGCCCACAGGGGATTGAGAATGAAGAATCACAAACACAGGACTGCCAGGCTGGTTCCTTCTGCTCTCCTGTTCAGTCTCCCGTCTCTTCCTTTGGGGCCCCCTCTCTGTGCTCCCCTTCCTCTCCTGTTTCAAAGCAGCGCAGTGAATTCTAGCCACATTGCTCCCTGCCTGGTCACGTTGTCCCTCCCTTTCTGTCTGAATGGTATGTATGGTTGCAGTGGAACCAGTCTGGTTCTGTTTTATCAGCAGAAACCAAAATCATTCGCTAAGTGCTTTGTTGTGGTCAGACCACCCCAGGGGGTTTGACTCGGAGAGAGGGCACTCAGAACTCTTTGTAAACGCTGGGACCCTCTCCTGCTTGGAGGGAGGTGAGGTTGGCTGCAGGTCGGTAGCCTTACTGACTCCACTGTTTCTCAGTTTCCCCTGGCAGGGAGTGCACCCATGTCCCGGAATCACACAGCCCATTATCCTTCCCCCTCTCCTTCTGCGGGAGAACCAGTTGCATGTGGCCCAAGGGAGCAAAGGCATCAGAGCAGCTTCTCTTTATCTGGAGTTAATAGTTTTATGCCTCCTTGGTGGGATTTCTACATCCTAGAGAAATAGGAGCCCTCACTCCCTCTGAGCTTTCAGCCTGTCCCGCTGGTGTGGGGATAGGGAAGGCAGATGTAGAAGGAACAGGGATTGTGGGGAACAGGAGTCTACACTGAAGCCAAACTCACCTCTGGGGGTGGCAAGGTGGGGTTGTTTGCCGTGCCCGGCATGGGTGATGGAGGGAAGTGATGGCAGCTCATGTTCCAGAAAAAGCCGTGGTGTGGCCTGTTAAGATTAGCATTGATACCTAGTCTAATCTACTACCCCCATCCTCACAGCCACATCACTTCTTTCTCTTTAACATCTTTATTGGAGTATAATTGCTTCACAATGGTGTGTTAGTTTCTGCTTTTATAACAAAGTGGATCAGCTATACGTATACATATATCCCCATATCCCCTCCCTCATGCACCTCCCTCCCACCCTCCCTATCCCACCCCTCTAGGTGGTCACAAAGCACCCAGCTGATCTCCCTGTGCTATGCGGCTGCTTCCCACTGGCTAGCTGTTTTACATTCGGTAGTGTATATATGTCCATGCCACTCTCTCACTTCATCCCAGCTTACCCTTCCCCCTCCCCGTGTCCTCAAGTCCATTCTCTACGTCTGAGTCTATATTCCTGTCTTGCCCCTAGGTTCTTCAGAATCTTTTTTTTTTTTTTTTTTTAGATTCCATATATATGTGTTAGCATACGGTATTTGCTTTTCTCTTTACATCGCTTTTTCTTTTCCTCACATATAGAGAGTTCCTCTGTTTCCCCTGCCCGGAGGGAGAATGTGGTTGACCAAGGAAGGGCTGTTGGAGAGAGGTGCACTTTGAAAAGTAAAGGTTCTCTGGCAGAGACCAGCAGTAAGGTCCGTGCCTGCTGTAGTTTATGCAGATTGGGGAAATTTTTCCCTTCTCTGTGGGTGTTAGAAAGAAGGACTGGTACCATTTAGAATCCCATACCCTACTGGGACTGAGGAAGGCTCAGAAAATACTGGGATTTAGAGAGAAGAGCTTCGTTCTCTCTCCTCTCGAGGGAGGCTCAGCGATTCCAGAAGCCCAGAGGATCTCCTAGAACAGAGGTGCTGCTCTCCTTTTATGGACAGTGAGGCTGACCTGTGCAGTAACACATCAATCCCATCAACTCAGAGAGTTGTCTTCTCCATTTGCTTGCTTACCAAGACCCGTTTCCTGACCCAGCACTGCATTTTACGGTCTTTAAAGACCTTGGGCATAAGTATTCAAAAAACAAAACTGCTTTTGTCTGGATGCCAGAGCTATTTTTGTCATTGTAAAAATGAGTGAGAATGTTTAAAGGACTCCTTATAGAGAACTCCCAGCAGGACTGAGAATGGGCTTGGCCTTAAGGAACAAATAACACATAATTAAGCTGCGTGCTTTTCCCAAGTGTACATTGCCCACCTCTCTGACCAGTTCAGGATACTGACCTCTGCCTGGCCCTGTCTTGAGTGCCTCTGGGTCCTGCTTACCTCCCCAGGCTTTAGCTGTGTTCCCCCTCAGCCTTTTAAGTCCATCCCCAGGGTTCTGCTGTGCTGGTAGAGGTCCTAAAGGACGGCCTGCAAAACCCATAAATCAGGGCTTTACCAAATCAGTGGGTCATTACCAATAAATTGTTATGTGGGTGCATCACACAAGATAAAGAAATCAACATCAAGGATCTGGGAAGCCAGACTTAGATATCACATGGCATCCAGTTGGGCATGAAAAGTGTAGAGGCTGGGTGGGTATGGAGGTGATTCTAGAGAACTGGGCAAGGGCAGCAGTGTGGAGGTCAGTGGAATGGAATGAGGAAATTCTCATGAGAGAAGTGGTACAGCTGGGAACAGGGTTGACATATGGATTCATTCACTTCACAACACCTTCAGGGTGTCAGGCGGGTGTGGGGGTGGGGGTGGGACACAGTAGTTAAAACCTAAATATAGCCCTGCCCTCATGTTATTGACTTTCCACTTAGATATCTATCAGTGCCTTCCTTTTCTTTGATCCTGACATGCCTCATGGGTCCAAAGGAAGGATCTTTTAATGAAAGAAACCTCGATTGGAAGAACACACAGGAAGTGAATGAAAATCAGATTTGCCTCTTAGGAGTTGACAAATGGGATAGACAACTCCATTATCCTAGCGTTGATTATTCATAGTTATGTCTCTATGCAAAGTATTTAATTATAGGCCACTCTTCTCCCTGTCCCATTTGCCACCACCCTCATTCCTCCCAGCCACCCACTAAATATTACTTACTTTGTCAAGGAAGGCAAATTCACGCTAACAGTAGCCAAAGCTCATTCAAGCTAATTTGTTGCAGAAAAGACCACCATCCAGGATAGAAAGAAAAAATAAATGCTTTGATTAGTTACCGTTTGGAATTATACACCGTTCCAGGTCTTCTCCATAGTATGAATAACGAAGCTTTAACAGTAAAAGCCAAGTTGTTTTTTTTTCTTCCATGTTTAAAATATCAATATGTTCCTTGAGCATACATAATCCCTGCCCCACTCCAGAGGCAGAAAATTGAGAGCTGGCTTTATTAAAAATTGCAGTGTTCGCTTTGCCTTTAAATTGCTGTGTTTTCCACAGACACTATGTTTGTGTTTGGGTGTCAGTGGGGAGACACGGATGGTAGAAGGAGCTTTTTTGCTTACATGCCAGAGGAAAAGCAAAATAGTTTGGAAAGTAGTTCAAGCCCAGGAAGTCAGGCTTTTAGTTGGAATTGGCAGTTCAGGAAAATGATAGATGAGCTGAATTATTTTTCCCAGTAAGAAAGTGAAACATTTTAACAGAATAGGCATTCTCTTAGGGGTTCAAAGTATAGAGTATTAAGAAACGAAGTTAAGTATGACTTACACCTTCTACTTCTCAGGAAATGTGATGCTGTCTCTTGGAACTTCTTGCTACCTTTCATTAATATATTCTATTTTCCTTCCACATACATATATAATAAAGAGAACCTTAAAGTAGTCACCTGGCCTGGTCTAGGTTTTGGGTCTTTGTTCATTGCAGCTTTTTGAGTAGAAACAAGTGCATGCTTAAATTCGTGTTCCCTTTAAGAAAACCCACAATATAAATATTTCAAATTGTAAAATAGGTGGGCTTTGAGATCCTGTGTATGGAGGAGGGAGGGGTGGAGCAAATAGTGAACTTACTGGTCAGTGCCTTGGTGTATTTCACTGTTCAGTCACAGATCATTAGCTACTTGGTGGAGAACCTAAAAGAGAGAAACTTTAAATTGCACATTGAATTATCAATTTGAAGTGAAATGGTAATGAGTCAGTGGAGGAATAAGATTCGATTTACATGTTTAATTTGTTTTTTTTTTAATTTTAATTTTATATTGGACTAATAGTTGATTTATAATGTGTTAATTTCAGGCATACGGCAAAGTGATTCAGTTATACATATATCTATTCCTTTTCAAATTCTTTTCCCATTTAGGTTATTACAGAATGTTGAGCAGAGTTCCCTGTGCTGTACAGTAGGTCCTTATCGGTTATCTATTTTATATATAGTAGTGTGTATATGTCAATTCCAAACTCCCAACGTATACACAAGTTTAGTTTGTGTGCAGGTTTTGTTTAAGCTGCATGAGCCCACCTGTACAGGTGTCAGGTTAAGTCACAGAAAGCATCAATGTAAGATGCAGAGGTTGAAGCCAGGGCAACAAGAGAGAAGGTGAAGGTGGGGCAAATAGAGCGTAACAGTAAGCAGAGTAGAGAAACCAGGACTCCTCTGAGTTTCCCCACCTTTACACCTTTGTGCCCCTCTTTGCAACAGTCTTCTGCTCTATTTCCTATCAACCTTCCATCCCATTCAAGGTCATTTTCAAAATGTCACCTTCTGAAATGAAGCCATGTGTGATCACTACCCACAGCCAATGAGATACTGCCTATTGCCTTTTTTGACCACCCCCCAGCCAAAATGCTAATTTTAGCGTAGTATACAATAGTAAGTTTGGGGGTTAGAAATATCAGATTTTTGTTCCTGCAGTGGTACCTCCTAGCTGTATGACCTTGTATGCTTCTTTACCTTGCTGGACCTTTCTCTGAAAACTGGTTAATAGAGTGTTAACTCATAGAGTCCTTGTGCAGGTTAAATGAAGGACCCATGAAAAAAATTCTTAGCATACAGCTTGGCACATAGCAAGAGCAAGGAATATTAGCTATTATGATTGTGATTGTGATTTTAAAGCTGTTTTTATAGATCTGGTTTAGTTACAAAAATGTTTTATAAATTGGTTTTGGAGAAAACCTGCTGGAAACTTCCATTTGGAATACAAGGGCTAGTTTCAGTGCTTGGGGAAAAGCAATATTTTCCTTCAGCTCAGACTGGAGAAGTGCTGTCTTGGAAGAAAAGGGGGCTTGGGAGGTTTATGTTCTTACTTCAGAACTCCAGAATCAGCATCTCCAGAGCATGTAGCATGGGGTGTGAATGGTCTACCAAGATTTCCAGGTGATTCTTATATAAAGTTGAAATCCACAGACTTATATGTAAATACTGTTCTCTCAGTGATCTCATAACTAAAAGGCTGGGTCTTAAATATAAATGATTTCAGCAAAGTGATCGTGTAACAGGAGTATCTGAAGTTGAATGTGTTTTTGAAGAAAGCCTCCATTTTCGACCTTGTAGTCTATAGAGGAATAGTTATTCCTATACAGAGCCCTTTGGGCATCTATAGTGGGCACCAGCAGTATTTCCATTCTCTGGTTATCTTTACTATTTACAGATAATTTCCTTCTTACTCTTCACTAATGCTACTTAGTGTATTTATATTCTGTCTTGCATGTTCCCTATGAAATGTCTCGCGTATAACAGGCCAAGTTCACACTACTTAGGACTGAATGTC
This sequence comes from Monodon monoceros, assembly GCF_005190385.1. Lineage (NCBI taxonomy): Eukaryota > Metazoa > Chordata > Mammalia > Artiodactyla > Monodontidae > Monodon > Monodon monoceros. The sequence continues at coordinate 58,574,459 of NW_021703781.1, forward strand.
CTCTGCAAGATGATAAATTTCTTGACAGTAGAAACCATATTGCTCAATTCCCAGTCTCAGAGGCACCTTTCACACTGCCTTGCATGGTGTGAGACTCAATTAAATAAATAAATGATCGATCAGTTTTACCTAGCAGTCTACACGTCAGAGCTGGAAGATCAGATGTGGGCAAAGCAAAGCGGACACAATACCCAGATTCATGATTATCTTGACTTCTGGGCAAAGCTGGCTTTTGATGTGATGCCTTATATCGTGAAGCCACATCCCAGGATATTCTTATAATTCAGCCATTCTTCCTTCTGGCTAATCTTGACAACAGGAAGGAAGTTCACAATTGCCCATTGTCGAGGGCCTAACAAACTAGGCTAAATATTTTATGTACGTCATTTCATTTTAACTCCCACCCAAACCAGTGAACCAACCCATAGATATTAGTTATTATCTGCTTTTACACCAGGTTCAGAGAGCAGAGCAGGTGAGCCCCACATTGAGATTTGAAGTCATTTCTGCTTGATTCCGTGTCCAGTGTTCTTCTGCTACGCCAGTGGTTCTCAAGTGTGGTTCCTGAACCGTATCATCGGCATCACTTGAGAACTTGTTAGAGATGCAAATTCCCAGACCCACCCCAGAATTCCAGAGTCACACACTGTGGTGGTAGAGGGGGCAGCAATCTACAGTTCCACAAGCCCTTCAGGTGACAGCACTACGTCAGCTGTTTCTCAGAATACTTACTTCCTCTAAGTCCTTGCTAGTCAAGGTGTGGGCTGGAGACCCAGAAGCATTGGCTTAATTTAGGAGCCTGTTAGAAGTGCAGAATCTCACACCCCTCACCACACCTATTAGACCAGAATCTGTATTTTAATAAGGTCTTTGGTGATCCATGAGCATATTCAAGTGTGAAATGCACTGCTCTGAGCCATACCTTTTCTCCCCTTAGTCTTAAATTGGCCTAGTCTAGATGTCCACGATCCTTGGCGCATGCATTAAACCGTGAGGCAGGAACAAAGACTGAAGGTCCTCTCGTGTTTTACCTTGGGACTAAGTTGAGAGCTGTGCTTACTCCATTCTGATCAGATTCCAGTTTCCGTCCCCACATGCTTGCCTCTGTAGCCTAAATGCATATACACAGTGACACCAAATACTTACTTGTTTCCCTTTGACGTCACCTTAAGCTAGGCACGATGACCACGGAGTAGCTCGGGTTGTGTTAACATGTTGTAAACTAGTAGGGATGGCAACTCTTGCCTATTAATGAGGAGAGAGGATGGCTAATTCCTGCTCATTTCTATTCCAGAAACTAAATGTACGCCCTGAAAGCAGCAGCTCATTGCTCCACAGGTGATGCTAATTTCTTTCCAACTCTGTAAATAGGTGGTGTTTAGAAAGCCTAAAATGTAGACTCTTTAGGGGGAAAGACACACACCTTTTAGGAGCTTGGTGTGAAGTTAGCGAAGTTACGAAACGGCTATTTGGGGACCTCACCTCTCACAGAGTAGTGGGGATTAAAGGCTATTCAGAGAAGGATATTAACAAATGTTGTCCTGATTCCCTTGCTATGATTGTTCTGTCCCTGGGGCCACATCCTTCTCTCCTGCAGCCCTTGATTTCCCATTGAGTACAGGGACACTGACCTGTCGTGTGAAGGCTGCACCTGCATTTCACGCTCCATTTTACTTCACGCGAGTTCTTCAGACCCTCCACGGCCACCTCCTTGATGGAGGGCTATCAGGCACTAGCAGTTTACTTCTGTTCTGCAAGGAACTGGAGAAAAATAGTTTTTCTTGCTGTAAACACTCTAAAGGTGAGGTGCTGACCCATGTGCGTACATTAGAATAATCTCGGTGCTTGTCCTAAGGCCGATTCAGGGCTCTGGTCTCTGAGTCAGAAATCCCAATTCGGTATGTCTGTGGTGGGACCTAGGAAGATGCAGAGTTTAACAGGCATTTCAGAGGATTCAGATGGTCTTATCCAAGGTGGCGCTATCGGCTAACAATTATATCATTGATAACTGTGGGATTTTAAGAAGATCGCTGAACCTCTCATGTGCCCTCGACTGTATATTGAGAGAGTTGTGATGGATGATTCTGCTCTCTAATAGTTTTCTCGGAGTTAGTTAACTATTATTTCACACAGACACATCTATTAACATCTGCAACGTACCAGATACTGTGCTGAATGCCGGGGAAAAGACAGATAAGTCAGATACAGTCACTGTTCTCAGAGATGTCACAGTCTGCTGAGGATACAAACGTATGGAGCAATAGATGGCAGTAAGCATACTAGCTGGTATAATAGCAATAGGACATAGGACCCAAGAGGGTCCAGAGTTGGGAAAGGTGACATGGAGTGAATTCCCGCTGTATTCGGTTAGTGCTTTATATTGGGTTCTGTAGGGGTGTCTACAACAAGGGGAGACCAAGAGTCATAGAGAACTCTTGGTCATATGGGAAGGGCAAGATTGTCCTAAAAACGTCCAGTCTGATGGAAGAGGCAGATCCAGATATGTAACTAACTGAGTTTCCTCTGACTGATAACGGAATTTGGTCTCTACGAAACAAAAAACAAACAAACACAAAAAACTGTCAAGAAAATTCATGCTGCCGAGAGAGAATCTCGAAAGGGACTCTGGGGATTTGTGTTATTTCCAGGAAATATGGTGATCCTATTATTAAAAGCTTAGAAGAGACGTGGTTCAGTCCATTGCCTGGAGGTTTGAAGGCTATCCGTCCCATTTTTCATTACCCAATAATAAATATCATAGTGAAAGTCACCTTTAACGCTTAAATATTGCTAGGGTTTTATGGGACTGAATTGAACGGACTGCCCTGGTATATGAAAGCCGTATAGGTGAGGCGGTTTTATAACACACGCTTCGTGAAGCTGTATGAAGGCGCCTGTACACACCGCCCTTTAAAATGAGAGCGTTCAGGCATGGTGCTTGGGCATGAAGGGGCCTCTGCTTGTTCATTAAACCTGTTGGTAATGTTAATTTTTAAGGAATAGGAAGAGGAGGCTTGAGGCAATTAGAATGGGATTTGTTCCTGGGAGGGGTCATCTGCCGGGAACTGTCACTTACATCAGCAGGTCATGTGGGTTCTTTATGTAGATTCTCCAGCCTGAGTTGGAGTCGGACATCACTGGGAAGAAAATAGACCAGTGCCAAGACTCATGAGCCAATAGGGGGCTGTTAGGTTAGTAGAGCTGGTCAGGCTTCCCTGATGGTAGTGGTCTGTGGGACCTGTTTTAGTTATTAATTTTCATGAAGCAGAGGAGTTTATTAGACTGGTCACTTTACAAGCCAGGTGGGAGTCAGTTTTGCGCTTACCAGTATCTTCCGCTTAGTATTGTCATCCTAGTTTTTCTTGGCATGGCCGGGGGAGGCTGGAGCCAGCCAGTGCTGGCCATAGCTCTTTTATTTTATTTTTAGTGAGGTGAAATTCACATAACATAAAAGTAACCATTTTAAAGTGAATAATTCAGTGACATTGAATACATTTACCATATTATACAGCCACCACCTCACTCTAGTTCCGACACATTTCATCACCCCCAAAAACCCTGTAACCATTAAATTGTCACTTCCTGTTCCTCCCTACCCAGACCCTGGAAACCACCAACTTGCCTATTGCTATGGACTGGCCTGTTCTGGATGTTTCATATAAATGGACCTATGCAATATGTGACCTTTTGTGACCAGCTTCTTTCACTTAGCATAATGTCTTTGAGGTTCATCCATATTGTGGCATATTATCAGCACTTTGTTCCTTTTTATGGCTGTGTAATGTTCCATGTATACGTCCCAGAGTTTGCTTATCCATTCAGCTGCGGGTGAATGTTTGGACTGTCCCCACATGTTTTGGCTACATTCTCTGAATAGTGCCGCTGTGAACATGAATGTACATGTATCTGTTTGAGTGTTTGTTTTGGATTTGTTTGAGCATATACCTGCGAGTGGAATTCAGGTGTATTATTTGTACAAGATATTCCTTGCCCCCCACCCTGCCCCTGGGGTTCTCCCCCTGGGGGGATTCTATACGTCACATTAGCGGGAGCAGGCGTGGCCATATGACTTGCTTTGGCCAATGAATGCAGTGAGAGCAGAGGCCTTAGGAACCATTTAGAGGCTCTGCCGTGACTCCTTTCCCACATCCAGTGGTCCTGCGGGGATGCAGCGGTTGCTCCTTCAGGCTGAGTTCACAAAGGCAGGTGGCATAGAGCAAGCAGTTGGTCTTTTGAACTCCCTCTGAAAGACACTCACTCAGACTTTGGGGGTGTGGGGATAAAAAGATGGGGGCACTCTCCCTGCTGTGAAAGAGCTTACAGTTTTACTGTAATTTAAGCAGGTAGTTATAGCTCTAAAAAGCACTGCAGAGGGAAAAGGGAGGAATCCACGGAGCTTTCTTAGAGGATGTTGGGTTTGGCCTTAAAGGACAGATAGGGTTTAGGTGTATAGAGTGTAAAAAGAGCTTTCCAGGAAGAAGAATGGGATTAGCAGTGGCTTGGAGGTGGCAAAGTAGGATGTTTGAGGAAGAGTGAATTGGGTGACTCTTTTCAAGAGTTTAGGCACCCTGAGGACATGGGGTTGGAAAGTTCTGTTGGAACCAGTGAGTGAGAGACTGTGACCTCAGGCTAACGAGTCTGTTCTCTGTAATCTGACATTGTGTTTCCCAAGCATGCACGATACTGGATGACTGACCCACTGCTCCTTTCCTGTGCTTTAGGGACCAGATACATCCTTCTACAACAGTGGATATCAATCTTTACATGTTTTTTACTTCCCACATCTCAGCTCTGCAATCTGAGTGACTCGCCTCCTTCTTCAAACTGATCCTCTGTGTTTGTCACCATCTTAATTGAGAATAACTGTTCTCAGCCCTGTGGGGAACAGAAGGGAAAGAAAAGCCCCAACATTTGAGTTTGCCAACGTGCGTCAGAAGTTTCCAAACAATAGTTCTCTTTCTTACTTTCTCCTCTAATGGTGGTGGGGCGGTGTGTTCCTTTTGGATTTCACAGCGGAGCAAAAACTGAAGCTTTGAAGTCAAGGAACTAATAAATGAGCTAATAAATGGAGTTGGGATTTGAATCTTGTCTTACCCTGTTTCTCCCATGCGCATCCTAGAATGTGAGCGAATGATTGGCCACATGACCGAATGACTAAATGAAAAATCAAGGGGTGTTTGATTCCAAATCTAAATGTGATGGGATTCTGTAAGGGATCTCTCTACCACCACAAACACCGAAAGAAATACTCTGGAGCTGTGGTGAGGGTCGTCAGAGGGTAAGATGGCACAGCTCTGGTGGGAGTGAGGGGAGCCAGTTTCGTGGGGCTCCTGGATGGAGGGGGCTCAGCTAAGAGAATATTCCCATTTATCTCGGGTCCTGAAACAGGAGGGAAAGGGGCAGGGCACAACTTTTAAAAGAATGACATAGCTATAGAACATGACAAAAACTAGTTAGAACCAACTATATCCAAGATGGTGGAAGATCTGATTTCCAGTGGACCTTGGGCATCATTATACGCTCATTGTAATACATCAGCATAAGCTAAGTAACTCACCCACACAGCGCCATGACAGTTCCGAGGCTGACCATAAAAGACCGAAAAGTGGGCAGTGGCCCAATTCCTGGAAATCTCCACCCCCTTCCCCAAAATAATTGGAATAATCATTAGCCTGTGGAATTACCCAGCCCATAAAAACTAACCACCGTATCGGGGCCTTTTGCCTTCTGAGATGGCCCACACTCTGTCTGTAGAGTGTGTTTCTCTCTAAGTAAGTCCACTTCTTACCTATCACTTTTGTCTCTCACTGAATTCTTTCTGCAATGAAACATAAAGAACCTGAGCTTCATTAAGTCCTGAGACCAGGTGTGTGATCTCAATTAAAAGACCGTGGGTTCAAGTGCCAACCTGAGTTCTGGCTGGGTTCGAGTCCTGGCACGTGGGTTCAAGTTCCATCTGAGGTGCACAGTTTCAGTCCCGCTTCTCTGGACAGACTTCTGGGTGCAAGGAAGTCCTTGGGCTGATCCTATTCAAGTATATTGTCAAGGGCGTTTTCTGGCCCTTGGCTGTGGGATTAGAGCTCTTTGAAAACCCTAGCTAGGAAAGTGGGGAAAAGTGAAGAAAGCAAGCTGAAATGTAATTTCCTCTTTAATACAGACTGTCATTTAATCTAATATCATAGAGAATGATTAGATCTTAAAAACCTATAAATTACATTTGACAACTCTCTGGTATGCCTCTGCTCTCCCTCTCGGCGATCAAACACCACAACAGTGGGCTGTGGCTGAGAGGAGCTCTCTCAGTGTAGTTTGTTTATTGGCTCTTAATGAGAAGCGATTAATCTAAATCACCATAGGGGTGGATCCTTTGCGAGCTTTGGAATCGGAGATGACAGTGGACCTTTATGACAAATGCGCTGCTCCATCCTTAACAACAACACAAAGTTTGTGAGAGTGTGTGTGGTGCTTTCTTCCTTTGAGCAATGGGGAGAGAAAACACACAAACACACACAAAATATAAAACTGCAACCTTTGGGCACTTCCATCTCTCTCCCTTTCAGTCTTTCCTCTCCTGCCTCTTCCCACTCTCCCTGACTGCGGCAGCTGGGGCTCCTCATTACGTTGTTACCTGGAAGACCCTCTTCTCCGTTTATGACAGTTATTGTGCCTTTTTCTCCCCTGCCTGTCTGGGGACCGCCCGGTGTAGGATGATGGATCATTACAGAGAGTACCTCCCCGGCAAAATTGCCACCTCTCTGTCCCCTCCCATCCTGCGTCACGTTGGGAAAGAGAGGAAGCACCACCAAACAAACCAACACCCTGAAAACCCAAAAGGAAAAAAAAAACACATTCTGCCAGGGGCTCTTTTGTTTGGGGAGAATGGGGTCAAATTTGCAGCTGAAGGGATGGAAACCAAAGGGGGAGAATGGTGGACAAAAGTCTCTCCTGCTCTGTTTGATTCTTTTCTGCTCCTGTGTTTGCACTGACTCTGTTGTTCCCTTGCTGCGTCCTCTCACTGTCCTCCACCGTGTCACCAATACAGAGCACAGCAAGGACAGGGCACTCAACTTGGAAGGTCAAGTTCTGAGTTTGAGCCCCAGTTTTCATCCTTGGTGACCAGCTGTGACCTCGGCAAGTCACCAGGTGCAGGCTCGGTATTTCCTTGCCTCTGGAATGGGGTGTGGTAGGCAGATTTATGGCCTCCTGGAAACATCCGAATCCCTGGAATCTGTGAAGGGGGAATTCAGGTTCTGGATGGAATTAAGGCTGTTCATCCTCTGACCTTAAAATGTTTGGCTCTTACTGTGGCTTTCTCTCCCCTGCCTGTCTGGAAACTGACAGGATGGCGATCCTTACAGCGAGCACCTGCCTGGCACAATTGCTAGGGGAGCCCTCTGGACTCTCCAGGTGGGCCATTGTGTTCACAAGCGTCCTTCAAAGTGCTGTGGGCGGAGACTGTTGCCTGCTGCCTTTGTAAACAAAGGGTGTGTGGTCATCGAGCCACTGCAGCCAATCCCAGCTGTGTGCCCTGAGGTGGTTCAGGCTGGGGAAAAACAGGATACTGGCCCGAGGTAGTTCAGGTGCATATCAAGTGAATGATTTCAATGAACCCAGACTCTTGTATCTTCCCATATATAGAAAAGTGCTAAATTCACTTACTTGAGATGTTTGTTTTTTCTTTTCTTTTCTTTTTTAAATATCTTTATTAGAGTATAATTGCTCTACAATGGTGTGTTAGGTTCTGCTCTACAACAAAGTGAACCGGCTATATATATAAATGTATCCGCATATCTCCTCCCTCTTGCGTCTCCCTCCCACCCTCCCTATCCCACCCCTCTAGGTGGTCACAAAGCACCGAGCTGATCTCCCTGTGCTCTGCGGCTGCTTCCCACTGGCTATCTATTTTACATTTGGTAGTGTATATAAGTTCATAACGCTCTCACTTCATCCCAGCTTGCGCTTCCCCCTCCCCGTGTCCTCAAGTTCATTCTGTACGTCTGTGTCTTTATTCCTGTCCTGCCCCTAGGTTCTTCAGAAACATTTTTTTTATTTTTTAGATTCCATATATATGTGTTAGCATACGGCATTTATTCTTCTCTTTCTGGCTTACTTCACTCTGTATGACGGTCTCTAGGTCTATCCACATCTCTACAAATGACCCAGTTTTGTTCCTTTTTATGGCTGAGTAATATTCCACTGTATATATGTGCCACATCTTCTTTATCCATTCATCTGTTGATGGACACTTAGGTTGCTTCCATGTCCTGGCTGTTGTAAGTAGAGCTGCAATGGACATTTTGGTACATGACTCTTTTTGAATTATGGTTTTCTCTGGGTATATGCCCAGTAGTGGGATTGCTGGGTCATATGGTAGTTCTATTTTTAGTTTTTAAGGAACCTCCATACTGTTCTCCAGAGTGGCTCTATCAATTTATATTCCCACCAACAGTGCAAGAGGGTTCCCTTTTCTCCACACCCACTCCAGCGTTTATTTGTTTGTAGATTTTTTGATGATGACCATTCTGACTGGTGTGAGGTGATACCTCACTGTAGTTTTGACTTGCATTTCTCTAATGATTAGTGATCTTGAACATCCTTTCATGTTGCTTTTTCTTTAACTAACAGTAATCTCTTAATGTTTGGACTGCCTGGTTTTTGTTGCATAAACTGCTATACATCCTGGCTCCTCCCTGACCTTTTCACAGCTGTCCCTCTGAACTGAGAGGCTGCCTCCCAGGCTTAAGTCCTCAGCAAGTCTGTCAAATAAACATAATTCTCAACTTTTAGGTTGTGCTTTTTTTTTAGTCAACAGTTCGTAAGAGGGAAGAAGGGTCAGAGTGATGTGATATGAGAAAGACTGGACTGGCCATTGCTGGCTTTGAAGATGGAAGGGGGCTTGGAGCCAAGGAGCTGGGGGTAGCCTCTAGAAGCTGGCAAAGGCAAGGATTCTCACCTAGAGCCTCCAGAAAAGAATGCCACCCTGCTGACACCTTGACTTCAGCCCAGTGAGACCCATTTGGGCCTCTGAGATCCCGAACTGTAAGATAATAAAATCACGTTATTTTAAGCCATTAAGCTTGTGCTAATTTGTTTCCAGCCACAGGGAACTAATACAGTGGGTAATAATGCCAGCTCTGCCTTCCTCAGGAGCGGAGTGAGGATGGAGGGGAAAATAGCTGAGGAAGGACTTGGCCAAATATAAAATGCAGTGCCACGCGAAGGCCTCGATATTAACTTCAGCTCAGGGTGAAGGGATGCACAGCAGGTGTCTTGAGCTGGGGGTGGAAAGCGCAGATCAGGGGTCTGCCCAGCTCCTTGCAGGGTCTGGTTCCTTTTCATTTTCACTCTTTCTGGGAGCTAAATGTCTCTGGTCTGGCCGAATGGGCTCAGTGCCACCATTTCCTTTCCTTAGGACGGTTCCCGCACTGGTGCGGGACTGTGAGGTACCACTGGTTAGGACAGCCTGGCTTTTAGGGGGTCCGTTGGCCCCAGGGGCTGCTGCCTCAGAAAGTTGCCTGACTCCCTGTTGATCACATCCAGCATGTAGCTGTATGTGAGCCCATCCCTGCCCCTCAGAAGTGTGGGCGGTGATGGGGAGTGAGGAGTTGAGCTCTAACTCTAACTCATATTCACATGCTCAGCATTCTTACTGAGCCAGGAGATGTTCCCGGAATGTAGTGACCTTGTTCCCTATGCTAATGAGGCTCTCCACTGCATAGTCTCTTCCAACTAGGCCGGGACACAGGACACTTCCAAGCATATTTACTCCCCTGATTGTTTTCCTTGGGATAACCTATTGCTTGTCTTGCCTCTCCTGACTAGAATAGTTGTTCCCAAATTGCTAATCCCAGTAGGGTTAAGTCCTTGAAAATTGCCTAGGTTGAGGGCTTCTCATATGAAGAATTCAAGGTCCAATGGGAAAAATAGGATTAGCAGGTGAACTTATAAAAGTCCTTGTCTCTTTTTTATAATGTTCACTGAATGAAATACTAAAGCTAGCACACTAAATAAATACTGTATCACTGACAATCTGCGATTCTTAAATTAGTCATAATGGGTACAATGCAGTTAATTTCCGTTTACCATCCCTTGTGCGCTAGAATCTTTTCAGGATCTTCCTCCCCCACAGCTTCAACAAGATGCTTATAAATTAAGTTTCTTTTGTGGTAGATAATATGCATGCTGGTGAGCATTTTTTCTTTATCTCTTCATATAGTCATTGCCTTTCTGATTTCAGGATTCTGAGCAGCGATTCTTAACTCTGGGCTTCCACTGTGGTCCCACATGTGCACAGTAGGAAGTTGGATGCTTGAAACAGCAAATAATGTAGATGACCTTGATTCAGCTAGTTTGATATTTCTCACAACCTTTCCCAGTACACCTGGTTACCAAATCCTACGCCTTCGTCCCATCTAACCTATGTCTCAGCACCCTCCATCTGATCTCAGGAGTACATGCATCTTTCTTTAGTGCTCCTAAGATGGACAGAGACCAAACAAATAAACCAAAGACCCTCAAGTCAAACCATAAGAAAACATTAAAAATAATTCAACAAAAGTAATGAAAATGGGGCTTCCCTGGTGGCGCAGTGGTTGAGAGTCCGCCTGCCGATGCAGGGGACACGGATTCGTGCCCCGGTCCAGGAAGATCCCACATGCCGTGGAGCGTCTGGGCCCGTGAGCTGTGGCCACTAAGCCTGTGCGTCCGGAGCCTGTGGTCCGCAACGGGAGAGGCCGCAGCAGTGAGAGGCCCGCGTACCACAAAAAACAAACAAACAAACAAACAAAAAAGTAATGAAAATGACTTCCAACCCAATCCTATAGATTTCAGGTTTTTTAAAAAAAATTATGAGACTTCTTTTTCCTTCTCTCCCAGGGTTAGACTTGCTTTCTTAAAAATATTGGAGTTGAACATCTTGCAGAAAAATAACATGGCCATCAGTTTATTAACTTATCTGTATTAGACTTTGACAAAGAGGAACTAGATTGACAGAGAGACTGCCCTAAGTGATAATTACCACAGGTAGGGCTGGTGATACCTGGACTGCCAGTGGGCAGTGCTTGCTTTACATAAAGGTTTGCTGACTGCTCTTACTGAGATGGAGCCGGCTTCTCTGGACAGGGCCCTGGTAAGCCACAGATCCAATACAGTGAACATTTGGTCAAGCAAACTTTGAAACCCTTGAGCGACCTTCACTCAGCCACACATCAGATATTGATTGAGTATGTGCTTCACTGAGCACAGCAAAGACCAGGGGATGTGGTATCAGTGACACTCTCTGTCTTTAAGACACTTAACGTCTAGGTGGCAAATTGAGATGAATACAAGTGAAACAAAGTTTAACTAATATGTTAAAATATATAAAGTGTTTATAACTTTTCACATATTTTAAACATGAAGCCATAGTTCAGTGTGATCACGAATTTGCCAATGGAGTTCATGGAAGGTAGAGATCGTTCCCCTGGAGCAGTTGAGAGGCTTCATGGAAGGGAGGGAATTAAAAAGGGCCTGGAAGGAAGGCATGGACCAGGGAAAACGCTAGCCTTTCTAGGCGAGGAGGAACACTAGCAAAGATAGGAATGTTAGAGGAGTGCTTGGCTAGGGTATATGGTTGGGTTGTAGAGATCAAGCCTGAGCACAATGTGGGGGCACACTTATGGAGTGTCTGAGGTGCCAGACTTGGTTTTCATGACCTGTTGAGGGTACTGGAGTTTCTGACGGAGAGGAAATGCCATGATCATGATCAGAGCTGGGCCAGGGGAGAGCCATCGTGCAGTGCAAGGCAGGCCCGATGGTTTACAGCATGGGTGGGGCGGACAACCAGGATTCCTGCTAGAGAGGAGGTCAAGACTAGTGCTCCCTGGCCTGGGAGGTGCTCTCGCTGCTTTCTCAGTGAGGTACCCTCGGTAGCTACCCCGCCTTCACCCATGCCTGTCCTGCACTCAGAGCAGTGCATGCAGTGTGGACAGATACTTGTCCAGCTTCCCAGCTTTGCCACCGGCAGGCAATGGGCAGCATGATCCTGTTGGGATTCTCGAAAGGGCTAATGGGAAAGTGTGTGTAGGTGTGGTGAGAGAGAGAGAAACATTTCATTTTTATGAGCAGGTAATATCTGCCCATTGCAGAATAGCAGAATAATAGGGAAAAAATAGAAAAGTGTAAGAAAAAAATGAAAATGACTCATGATCTTGCTGCACAGGAACGCCTACTGTTAACATGGAGTGAATTTTTCCTTCAGGTTGTTCATTTGTGCATAAATATGGGCATGAGATAGAAACAATTTTTAACAAATTTGAAATTATGCCTCATGTGTTTTCAGCCTGCTTTTCATGCACGGCTTCCACATATGATTATTTTTCTCGTGTCATAAAACTATTTGAATTCATACTTAATAGCTGTATAATATTCCACTGAGTGGATTTAGCCTCTACGCTATTTAATTATTCTATCAGCTGTTTGGTTTGTTTCCAATGTTTTGGTGTTATAAATAATGCTGAGATGAACACACACGTGCATAAGTCTTTTATTGGGTCCCTGATGGTTTCCTTGGACAGATTCCTAGAAGGGAAGTCACAGGGTCAAAGGTATGAATATGTATGAATCTTGTTCCATCTTGCTGCATTGCTTTCAGAACAGTCATGCCAATGTATACTTGCATCAACACTGACTGTCTGCATGTTTCACTCCACTGTCTTGGCCATGGTCACCAATATCCTCCGCATTGCTAGATTCAGTGGTCAGTTCTTCAGAACTCGTCTTACTGCACTGTCAACTGCATTTGACACAGTTGGACACTCTCTTTCCTGATACACTTTCTTTCCTTGGTTTCAAAGTTTTGAGGACATCACACTCTCCGGGTCTTCCTTCTCCTTCTCACACTTCATTTCTGGTTCTTCCTTATATCTTTGACCCTTAAACAGTGTGTTAGAGCCCAGTTCTCAGACTCCTTTCTATCTATATTTGCTGTCTCTGTGATCTCCAGATTCATGTCTAAATGCTGTTCAAACACTGAAGTCTTATCTTATCTTATCTGCAGGCCAGCCCACTCTATCCACTGTCCACTCATCAACCCCTCTGGATGTCTATTAGGCACCTGAAACCTGGCCTTTTCAAAATCATATTCCTCATTGCCAAAGCCCCCAATCTGCTCCTCCCGTAAGCTTTCCTGTCTCATAAACAAGCAATTCTGTTTTCCCACTTGTTCAGGCCAAAAACCTACCTGACCATTTGAGTTATTTCCAAGTTTTGATCATGACAAACAACACTGAAATGAACATACAGGTATAAACCTTTTTATTTTCTAATGAGACCCCTCTCTTTCTCTTACTCCCTACAGCGCATCTGTAAGCAGACCTTTTTGACTTTTCCTTTATCCCCACAGATGGACCACATCTCAGTAACTGAGACGGCACTCCGTCATCAGCCTGTCCCACCTGGATCGTTTCAGTGGCCTCTTACTGGTCTCTCTGATTCTTTACCTGCTATCCCCCACCTCCCACAATGCTCTATTCAGCTGGAGTTAAAGGATCAAAATACAAGCCATAGCCTACATCACCTTGCTCGAAGCCCGCCAACGCTTTCCACATCCCTTGGGATAAAGCCAGGGTGCTCATATCACCTACTGCCCCCATGCTCAACCCTCTACTTCCTTCGCTCTGTCCTAGCTCAGTGGACTCCTACATCCTTTCTGAAATGTCGCCTTCTCAGTGAGGCCTTTCCTGACCCTGCTACTCAAATTTCAGACCCTCCCCTTCAGTACTTCCTACCTCCTTTCCTGATTTATTTTAATCTAAAGGACTCGTCATCATCTGATAAGCTACGTACTTTACCTCTTTGTTTGTGTATTGTCTGTTCTCCCCTCACTAGGATGCAAGTTCTCTGAGGGCAGGGTTTTTCATTTGGTTTGCTTATTGCTCTTATCTTAGTCTTTATAGTACAGCCTGGCATAAAGTAAGGACTCTGTAAGTAATGGTTGAATAAATAGTGTTTATACGTCTGATTCGTTTTCAAATTTTCTTAGCAAGTTGTTTTATCTCATCTCATATCTAATTTTTTTTTCCCCCCTGGTACACGGGCCTCTCACTGTTGTGGGCTCTCCCGTTGCGGAGCGCAGGCTCAGCGGCCACGGCTCACGGGCCCAGCCGCTCCGCGGCATGTGGGATCTTCCCGGACTGGGGCACGAACCCGTGTCCCCTGCATCGGCAGGCGGACTCTCAACCACTGGGCCACCAGGGAAGCCCTCATATCTAATTTTATATTTTTCTTTCTGCGTTTTTTTTAAAATTGTGGTAAAATACACATAACTATAGTTTACCACCTTAACCATTTTAGACGTACATTTCAGTAGTGTTAAGTACATTCACATTGCTGTGCAGCCAGACTCCAGAGCTCTTTCCGTCTGGTGAAACTATGCTCATTAAACAGCAGCTCCTCATTCTCCGTTTTCCCCCAGCTTCTGGCAGCTGTTTTTCTACTTTCTGTCTTTCTGAATTTGACTAGTCTAGGTACTCTAATAGAAATCATACAGTGTTTGTCTTTTGGCTTATTTCACTTAACATAATGTCTTTACGTTTAATCCATGTTGTAGCATGTGTCAGAATTCCTTTCCTTTTTAAGACTGAATAATATTCCATTATATGTGTATACCACATTTTGTTTATTCCTCCATCAGTGGACACTTGGGTTGCTTCCACACTTGGGCTATTGTTAATAATGGTGTTTTGAACATGGATTTACAAATATCTCTTTGAGATCCTGCTTTCAATTCTTTACGGCATATATCCACAAGTGAAAAGGCTTGATCATATGTAATTCCATTTTTTTTGAGGAACTACTATACTGTTTTTCACAGCAGCTGCACCATTTAGAATTCACATCAACAATGCACAAGGGTTCCAATTTCCCTAAATCCTCACCAGATATATATTATATATATATATTTTTTTGAAAAATGTCTATTCAAGTCCTTTGATCATTTTTTAATTGAGTTGTTTTTTGTTGTTGTTGATTTGGGATTTTTATATTTTTTTTTCCTGATTGGCCTCAATGATTGTTGCTTTACTGGTGATGCTTGAGTTAAATTCTGAAGGACAAGTAGAAATATGCTTAATAAAATGGGTTGGAGTGGAAAGGTGAGGAGTCTAATCTTGGTAATGAGAATGGCATGTATAAATACTAATGGGTGAAAGGGACTTGCATATAAACATAAATATGAATTGATGTTCTACCTGAAAAATGTACATGTAGTTTATAAATTTTTCCCAAAATAAGATATATGTGTGTGTATACATATATATATACATACATATATATATATATATATATATATATACTTATAAACGCACAAATATTGTAACAAGGTTTCTCAGTAGCAGCACTTTCGACATTTTGGGCTAGATAATTATTTGTTGTCCAGTGCTGTCCTGTGCGTTGTAATTATTTAACAGCATCACTGGCCTCTACCCAGTAGATGCCAGTTACTCTCTTTCCTGACCCTAGTTGTGACAATTAAAATGTCTCCAGGGAGGGGGACTAGATGAAATAGGTGAAGGGGATCAGAGGTACAAAGTTCCAGCTATAAAATAAATGTCATAGGGGATGTAATGTACACATAGAGAATGTAGTCAATAATATTGTAACAACTTTGTTTGGTAACAGGATGGTATCTGGTCTTATTACAGTGATCATGTCAAAATGTATAAAAATACAAATCAGCATGCTGTACACCTGAAAGTAATATAATATTGTACGTTAATTATAACTCAATAGAAAACAGTGTTTCTATACATTGCTAAATGTCCCCTGAGGGCAACCCCCTTTCTTGCCAGGTATAACTTCTGATATAAGAGGAGATGTTAGGTAGAGAGATAAATAGATAGATGGGCGGTGGGGAGTGAATACTGGTATATTGTTATATTGTGATTAAGACCCTTATCTGTAACAGGCTTTATTTGTGTGTAAGTCAATATTCAACAACATATTGATTATGTCAGTAGGTTTAGGGGTCAGCCTAAAGAATATCTCTTATATTCTGTGTGAGCTTGTATTGATATTATTGTTATTTCTTACTGAGCACTAGCTGTGCTAAGAGTCTCCCATTAGGACTCAATTATACAGTAAATTATAGCATTTCTGCTTTTCTATTCAGAGGAAATCTACTTATTCCTATTCAAAGACTGTTTTCAAAGCATTGAACTACAATTTGTTTCCTTTGTGTTTCTGGGATTCTGGCAGAGTAAGAGACTGAGAAACCTATAGCTTTCACCCCATTTTATAGATTGCACACAGGAGAAACAGAGCATGGCAACTGAATAAATAACGTATTCATTAGTTTTACAATTTGGGTATTATAAGACTCACCCAGCAGCAGGAAGGTGGGCATTCTGGAAAGATTTCTGGGGAGGATTTTGACATCTTCAATACTAAGTTTGACTGGTTTAGACACAAATAAGCTTATAGGCTTCTGAAAATCTAAGTTGCTGAAGCAAAGCCTTGCCTGATTCCTGACTTACATCTGTGTCTTTTGTAATTTGCAACCCGCCATTAAAATTAGGGCCACCATTATTCAAGTTTCCCAGGAATTTCCTACAGAAAGAATTACTGGTCCAAAAAAAGAAAGAAAAAAAAGATATTGTACCATCTGTATGTTGATAAACTCTAAAACTTGTCCATCTCTAATCTGAGATACAGACAATTCATGTACCATAAATGCCCAAATCCATAGAGACAGGTTGTATGAGGTTCTTACCCCTAGGGCAGTGGTGTGTTTAATTCCTTCATGGGCCAGAGCCTCCCATTGAAGAGATGAGCGTGGTCATTCAAAGCGCAATGGTATTTAGTGAATTGACAATTACCTACTGATTGGTGTTCATTTTGGCAGTGTTGCTATTTGCTAATAGAGTGTGTTTTTCTTAAAATGTTACTAGGAATGTAAAATAAGTGTAAGTTGTAGTTTTGTTCTCCCTCATCCTTCCACATTTTTTAAAAATTGTGGCACTAAAATGTATAACGTGAGAGCTACCCTCTTACCAAACTCTTGCAATTGCGCAGTGCAGTATTGTTAACTGTAAGCACCAAGTTGTACAGCATATCTCTAGCACTTGATCGTCTTGCAGGCCTGAAGCTTTATACACATTGAACAGCATTCCCCCTTTACCCCCACCACCCATCCCTTTGGTTTTTACCTACAAAACTCAGGGAGCCAAGAGGGAGGCAAATAATCCCCAGATCTCCAACCTGCTTGGCATCACTTCTGACTTCAGTTGTGCTCTTATCCTGGGTGATTTATAGATCCAGGTTCATGTTTATTTAGCCATTAAGGCCCTGTGCTAAGCTCTTTAATCATTATCTCATTTAATCCTCATCTCATTCAATCCCCTCAAGAGCATTGTGAGTTAGAGATAATTATTATCTGTTTTTTTCATAGGTGAGATAACTGATTGGAAAAACTGGGTAATATCCTCACGTTTACACATAAAGTAGCAGACTGAAGATTTGAACTCAAGACACCTTCCCCCAGAGCCTATGGCATTAATAACTCTGTTCAACCCGAAATGAAAGACCCCCTTCTCCTCTTCCAGCACGTGCATACACCCACTGCAGATCTTGTGTCAGGACAAGCTAGAAAAAGAATCAAAGCAAACTGAAGCAAAAGCAAAATAAAACAAAACAAAAAATCTCCAGTGGGAACCCTTCCCTGTTTATATTAGCAAAATCACATAAATGCAGAATTCACAGGTGTCTTAACAGGTATTGCCATAAATTTTATATGTATATCCCTGCAATTAAAGATTCAAAGGCAAGGGTTGTAAATTTCTTTGGGTCTGTAGGATCAAACTGTCATAACTATGCCAAGAGTCACATTCCTATTTCATAAATTCAGTCCACAGACAGATTGAATGTGAGTAAAATTTGTTTTGTAACAATCTCATTTTAAACGTTTTAAGGAGAGGTGTATACTTTCCATGTCGGCATAGTTCTTTTTTTTTTTTTTTTTTTTGGCGGTACGCAGGCCTCTCACTGTTGTGGCCTCTCCCGTTGCGGAGCGCAGGCTCAGCAGCCATGGCTCACGGGCCCAGCTGCTCTGCGGCATGCGAGATCCTCTCGGATCAGGGCTCGAACCCGTGTCCCCTGCATCGGCAGGCGGACCCTCAACCACTGTGCCACCAGGGAAGCCCCTCGGCATAGTTCTTACCACTCCTTGTTTTGCTTTATCTGCTTTGCTCACTTAGTTTACCTGCTTTGCCCTCTTAGGCATTTACCTTTGAAATCCCTTCTTCCCAGTAACAATCTTGGTGGACATGGAATGATTTTCTTTGTATATGTAGTTATAGAAGTAGTTACGTAGATTCATACACAATATACATATTTTACCCTGAGGCTTAACTTCTGCTGAGGCTTTGCTTTCTGATTCTATTTATGTTAATATTATGGTTCCCTCTTTTTCTTTTTCTTTTTTTTTTTAGCGCTAACATTCTATTTCTCCTTTGGTTTCCTATTCATTAATTCTTCATGTCCTCTTGGCCAAAGGTGGATATGAGTTAGAGGAGGAAAGGGGCTTTCTTGAAACTGCTTTTGGTGTGTGGATTTCTTAGCGTTGCTTAAAAAAGAATAAAGAGCTGCTTCTCTGACATTCCCTTGTCCCTTGGTAAAGCACAAAGTGCTAAGATTTCAAGGTCCAGAAAAGCATTAGTGTTAGTGTGTGTGTGGCAGGAGGTGGTGGCATTTGAGTCCATCAGAGGAGGTAGTAGGCAAGTTGCTTTCCTCCTCTGAGCCTCAGTTTCTTTACCTGTAAAATGCAAGTAATGATATGTCACATAATTTGTTTCAGGTTTCGATAAAATACCCTGTTAAGTGCCCAGCACAGGTTAGGATCCAAAACATGTAGGTTTCTATGTCCCTCCTTCCATTCTTCTCAGACACTAGGATTGAATACAGACACTGCCAGTGATATCAAAGTATATAAAAGGATATTTTTTAACATCTTTATTGAGGTATAATTGCTTTAATTGTTGTGTTAGTTTCTGCTGTATAACAAAGTGAATCAGCTATATGTACCCATATATCCCCATATCCCCTCCCTCTTGCGTCTCCCTCCCACCCTCCCTATCCCACCCCTACAGGTGGTCACAAAGCACCGAGCTGATCTCCCTGTGCTATGCGGCTGCTTCCCACTAGCTATCTACCTTACGTTTGGTAGTGTATATATGTCCATGCCTCTCTCTTGCTTTGTCACAGCTTACCCTTCCCCCTTCCGATATCCTCAAGTCCATTCTGTAGTAGGTCTGTGTCTTTATTCCTGTCTTACCCCTAGGTTCCTCATGACATTTTTTTTTTTCTTAAATTCCATATACATGTGTTAGCATACGGTATTTGTCTTTTACGTCTGCGTCTTTATTCCTGTCCTGCCCCTAGGTTCTTCAGAATCATTTTTTTTTTTTAGATTCCATATATCTGTGTTAGCGTATGGTATTTGTTTTTCTCTTTCTGACTTACTTCACTCTGTACAACAGACTCTAGGTCCATCCACCTCACTACAAATAACTCAATTTCGTTTCTTTTTATGGCTGAGTAATATTCCATTGTATATATGTGCCATACCTTCTTTATCCGTTCATCTGTGGATGGACACTTAGGTTGCTTCCATGTCCTGGCTATTGTAAATAGTGCTGCAGTGAACATTGTGGTACACGACTCTTTGAATTATGGTTTTCTCAGGGTATATGCAAAAAAAAGGATTTCTGATGAGAATGTCAGAGAAAGGTTGCAATAAAAATGTCCTCTTGCCAACAAAAGCACCCTAAAACCAACACTCAATCTCAATAGACCTTAAATATAAGTGTATTTCTGTACGTGTGCATGCATATATGTGCCACAGTGATATATGTATAAGCGTATGTGTGCACACACATATGCCTCATTTGTGTGTGGCTTAGTGTGTTTGTGTATGCAAGTGTGTAGTGTGTGTGCAGGAAGAAACAGGGCTGGACGAAGAGAGTACATGGCACTAGATATTTGATGGTAACCCTTATTCAGTATATTGTAACTCATGGTATATAAAATAAAGTTCATTTATGATGTTGGTCTTACCTTCTAATTAAAATCATAGGCATGAAGCTTCTTTATACCTGCATAAAATAAGCAGTTTAATTTCTCTGCACCAGGGGAGAAATGATTTCATTGCCTGTTATGTAGCTCATCGGTATGTGCCAGGAAGCAAGAGAAGGTGGTTATGATAGCTTCATTCTTTCCCTGTATATTTGTCCTTGCAGACTCTTAGATTTTTTCAAGG
This sequence comes from Monodon monoceros, assembly GCF_005190385.1. Lineage (NCBI taxonomy): Eukaryota > Metazoa > Chordata > Mammalia > Artiodactyla > Monodontidae > Monodon > Monodon monoceros. The sequence continues at coordinate 58,594,749 of NW_021703781.1, forward strand.
GCAGCAGGGGTGCTTTTACCAGTAGTCCCTACCCTTCGCAGTGCCAAGGGAGGAGAAAGTTATTGTCTATGAATAACCCATCTAAGAGCTTTTCCCCTAGATTATTCACACATGAATGGAAAAAAAGAAAAAAACTATACTGCATCCATTTCTCAGAAACTTGCTGATAACTAGTAATAACTTATTTCAATGAAGCCAAAGCAAGTATTTGAGAAAAAGAAAGTAGACTTGTCTTGGAAGCTATAAAGGAATAAAAGAGGAAAATCACTATGAATCTTAGCAGTTAAAGGCATTGAATTTGTTTAAAGCTTACCTCATAATACTAATATATACTATGGGTAAATTTTTAAAATCCTAGTATTCAATAGTTTTATAAGGTATGGAAATTTTTTTTTACTTTACTCGGTACTTTGGACCCCATGGTGCAGACTGTGTGTAGCAGTAGCCCTAATAACTGGTGGCAGTACAGCCCAAGACAGGACACATTATAAGAGGAAATAAACTCATTCAGTCACTGGGCAAACATTGGAAATTCAAAGAAGTTGGGTGGAGCTGGGTGATAAAGGCCAAAAGGGCTTTGTTGCTGATGGAACCAAACACATACACAAGGGGCAGATCATACTAGGCTATTTTAAGAATTTTAGAATATAGGAAGATCAAAGATAAGCCACTGAATGGTTTTAGATTATTCTGACCACAGTGTGCAAAGCGAATTGGAGGGGATACTGGTTGAAGCTGTGAGAATGACTAGGGGTGTCTTACAGGAATCCAATACAGAGATGGTCACATTTTGGACTAAGGCAATCATGATGGGCAGGGAGAGAATGGATCTGATTTTAGAGTTAATGAGTAGGTAACATACGCAGAGCTTAGAGACTAATTAATTATAGGAGGTGAATGGAAAAACAGAGTTAGCGGTGGTGTTGCGCATTCGGCTTCTCATGGGATGGGTGGTTGGTGGAAACACTCACTGAACCAGGAAGCCCTGGGGGGGAAGAGGGCTTGGATGAGGTACATCCTGGGGCATGCTGAGTGTGAGGTGTTGTGAGACATCCAAATAGAAGAAGGCACCAGGCAGCTGAGTTTTCAAGTCTGAAAGTCAGAGGAGACCTCAGATTGACATTTAATTTACGAGTTGTCTCCAGAAAGGTGGTAATGAGAAAAATAAATAAAAGTGAGGGTGGAAGTGGTCACCGAGGAACAGTGTGTTGAGCGAAAAGAGAAGGAAGTCAAAACTGAGGGTTGAGGAATAGCCATATTATAAGGGTAATCAGAGAAAGTTGAGTATTCAAAAGAGGTAGAAAGGAGAACCAGAGAAGTATGGTGTTACAGAAGCCCCTGGAAGAAAATGCTTCCAGAGGGACGGAATTGTCAGTGGTAACAAAGACTGCTAAGTGTTTAACTAAGGGACAGCTAGGTCTGAGTATCTCAGTGTTTATTGGATTTAAATACTAGAAAATCACTCACACCTTTAGTGAGACCAATGCCACTGAGGTCCTGTGAGTAGAAGTCAAATTGCACTGACTGGAGGGGCTTTTAAATCCTGAGAGGTCGATAGTAACCATAGCTATCACTTGTCAAAAATATGTACTATGCCAAGCATTCGACGCCAGTTCTTGGATTGTCAGATCCAGTTCTTGTTGAGGAAACCAAGGCCTCCAGAGGTGAAGTAGCTTTGCAAGGTGACAGTATGACACAGAATTGTTGATACTTGAATGTGCTCTTTCAGGTGCCAAAGCCTTTTCACTACACCGCTCTGTCCATTTGGCTTGGGGAGGACAAACTTTCCTGAGCATCAATATTTGTCCCAAAGGCCTTTGAGGATATGTGCTTTGGAAAACATCTAGAGCAAAAGGGTCATGAAACCACTTAAATCAATTACATCACTAAAACAGTTTAGAAAGAACAAAACAGTGGGATCTCTTTCATGACTAAAGAGCAGTAAGAGCAGTAGCGTGATGAAGAGTGACATGGAGAATTGACTGAGGGAAGATGAGGAAGCAGAGGTGTGATGCTCCTAAGGTCAGGGGACAGAGGACCACGGGAATAAACTTCCAGTACTTAAAAGTACAAGTACAAACATCAAAAATGAAGGTATTTAAAAGAAGGACCTCGGGCTTCCCTGGTGGCGCAGTGGTTGAGAGTCCGCCTGCCGATGCAGGGGACACGGGTTCGTGCCCCGGTCCGGAAAGATCCCACATGCCGCGGAGCGGCTGGGCCCGTGAGCCATGGCCGCTGAGCCTGCGCGTCCGGAGCCTGTGCTCCGCAACGGGAGAGGCCACAGCAGTGAGAGGCCTGCGTACCGCAGAAAACATAAATAAATAAAAAGAAAAGAAAAGAAGGACCTCAAAAAAATGAATCCTCGTTTGTATGCAGACCTAACCTTGAACAGTATTTTAGCTCAATTCAGCAATGAGGAACTAAATTGGGTTAGAAAAATATCAATATTTCATCTAGAGGCCCAGATGCCCCTTTCTGTGCTGTGATGTACAAATACAGATGACTTTATATTTATGCTTTACTTTCTTGTATTTATTCTCTCTTACTAACTCTGTCTATATTTTCTCCTCTCCCCTTTAGATCATGCTTCTTAGTGATCCGGAGATGGAGAGCAGCATATTGATCAGCTCAGATGAAGGGGCCACCTATCAGAAATACCGGCTCACCTTCTATATCCAGAGTCTGCTCTTTCACCCCAAGCAAGAGGACTGGGTGCTGGCCTACAGTCTGGATCAAAAGGTGAACAAATACCGCTTTCATTCATGTCCTGTCACTCAGGTACCACCCGGTGAGAAGCACTTGCTTAGTCAATCCCAATGTTGGAGGGTATTCGGTGATACTGTATCCTTCCAGCCATGCTGGCTGTGTCTGCAGCTGACTGACTTTCCTGTCTAGGCTTTCATAACAAAATATGCAGGCGGATATATTTCATTTACTGACAATGTTATTTGTCATTTCACAGGCTTGAGGTAGTTTTCTCTATGATTTTACTCATTTGACCTTTAAAACAACCTTGTGCTGTAAGTAGGAAATGTATATGCATAATAATTTTATGGAACTATGGTAAACAAAGGTGCGGAAAAGCTAAGGTGCTTGTTCAAACACAGCTACTAGCTGGAGGAGCCAGGGCTTGGATGCTGTTGTCAGGCTCCAAGTCTAGGAATATCCCATCACACCTGCTGCTTTGAATTGGAATATAACCATTGTTCTCAGTTTAGCAGAGGGAGGGAAGCCTCAAACATGTCCATTTCATTATTTTTTTTATTTTTTATTTTTTGCGGTACGCAGGCCTCTCACTGTTGTGGCCTCTCCCGTTGCGGAGCACAGGCCCCGGACGCGCAGGCCCAGAGGCCATGGCTCACGGGCCCAGCCGCTCCGCGGCATGTGGGATCTTCCCGGACCGGGGCACGAACCCGTGTCCCCTGCATCGGCAGGCGGACTCTCAACCACTGCGCCACCAGGGAAGCCCCATTTCATTATTTTCTAAAAGTACATCCAAGATAGAGTAGCCCAATGAGTCCTTCCCTTTGAGCTTCAGATCCATACATCCAGCTGTGTACTTGACCTTGTCTCCTGTATATCTCAAAAGCTTCTCGATTCAACATAATCCAAAGATGAACTCTTGACCTTCCCCCAGCATAGTTGGTTCTCTTCCAGTATTCCCTAATTGTACTCATTTAGTTGCAAACCTAGGAGGTATCCTTAATATTTCCTGTAGTATGTGTTCATACTATCACCTGAACAATATATTTCCCAAATGTAGATCTTTTCATGCCTTTGCTTAAACTCCTTCAGCATTTTCTCATTACTCGCAGAAAAAAAGACCAAAGTCCTCCGTAGTAGGCTCTATTAGCACCTACTTGGTCTGGTCCCTCCTTCTCTCTCGTGACTCACTGTTAGCAGTTCCCTTTCAATGGCCATCTTTCAGTCCCCTCCCCGCCCCAGCTGTCCCCCTTGCTCCCTTTCCTGGGCCTGGGATCTTCTTCTCTAAAGTACACCTCCTCACTGTCAGATCTCAGATGTAGCATCACTTCTGCAGGACGTCTTCCCTAAACTCCCTGATAAAGTTAAATCCCCCTTGGTGTTCTTTCTCGTAAGGCTATGCACCCTTCCCTTCAAGGGTACTGTCACGGTTGAGATTTTCCATTGACTGATGTGAATTTGGCATCATTGGCATTTCTCACTAGATTGCAAGCTCTAGGAAGGCAGGACGGTGTCTGGTTTCACTCAGAGTTGTAGCGCCAGACCCTAGGACAGTGCCTGCTACTTACTGATCATCAGTATTTGTTAGGCAAATGAATTAGTGGATGAATGCATTGGTGCTATGGTAATGAGCCCTTTATAGCTGATCAACTTATACCTAAGAGACTTAATTCTTCTTTGTATTTCCTGCTTTCTCCAGAACCTTATACAGTGTTTGATGCCAAACTATTGTGTAACAATGTTTCAATCAGTGAAAGGAAATGGATAATTATGAACACTATATTGCGTAGAGATATCTACAGAATAACCTTGGTTGAAATAGCTTCTTCTCTCTGTTCTCCCTTAAGTCCTGAAACAGTTGCTCTTCAGTATATATTTGAATATATAATTTGTAAATGAGTGTGTGTGCATGTGCGTGTGTGTGTGCGTGTGTGTGTGAGATGTCAGCACCTTTAAACAATAATTTCAACATAACCTTTATATCTCTCATTAATAGAGCCTCATGGTAGGCGCCAGGTGCTAAATGCAATTCCCTAAGGACACCCACATGACATTTGCAGAGCAGAAGCCATTGCAAATACATTTCTTTCATGACATCAGGTGGATATTGTATGAAAGACTTAGCCAAATGTCAGATAGTCTGTGAGTTTAGATGCTTAGTATAGCTAGGAATTTTGAAGATGCATTGAAAAAAAAGTCATTTGGATGTTAAATGGTATGGTAATTTATTTAGATGAAACTCAGAACCCTTAACCCATGTTTTTACTTATGCAGAGACAATCTAGGTTAGAGGCAACAGACGTCTCATGCCAAGAGGTTAATAAACCAAATGCAATATGCCTGTGTGTCTATAGAAGGACTCTTCCTTTTCTCCAACTCCACAGCACTGAGAACATCTACGGCATTGCTTGTGATGTACCCTTGTGGATATAATGCATTCAAGATACTTCCCTACTCGGTGGTTGCTTTTTCACTTGGTAAAGATATTTGGAAATGTGGCAGTGGGAGCTGCTGGATTTTTCTAATCACACTGCACATTTCCGGATCTATTCTTCCTTAATTTCTCTTTCTTGTCGGCATCTTTTGTGTGAAGTGGCTGAGTGTTCTTCAGGTCCATAAAGTTTCTAACCAGCGCCCTGCCACTCTTTTAAATAAATGGTGTGAGGAGGTCGATGATGCCCCTGGCAACATTTGTAGAGATGCCATAAAACATCATCCAGGCATCCAGTTTACAGCAGAGTTTTTCTTTATTTCAGGGTAATTTACTGGTTTAGAGTCAAAGAGAGGGATGCCACGGAGCAGCAGGTGAAGATGCAAGGGTGGCTGAGATTGATATACCAGTCTTACTTCAGACTGCTGCCTTCTCTGATGTGCATGTATTGAGGTGCTGGTTTCTTCTAGAGAAAATGAAAAGTGCTAGTATTAAGGTAACTGCAGCATCAAAGGGAGATGTTTGTGGCCAGGAGTGAATCAATGTTTCCATTATTGTGCCTTTGATGAAATGCACTAGCCATTTCTTTAGAATTGGTAAGGTTATCTCTTTAGTTGTATGTATTACAAAAGACCTAATTGAATGATATTTTAAAAGGACAATATCCAATTGCTCTACTTTCCAAATTGCTACCCCAAAGCTGCAGGAGACTTGCTAGGAGTTCTTACTCGGTAAGGGTACTGCTGGAGAATTAAGGAAATACCTTCTGGATAGAACAAAATTGTGTCTAGAAGTTGAAAGCTGCACATGACGTTGTGTTCCTTGAGATGCTGTATGGCAGGTTGTGAATCACCTGGGAAACATGGCTCGCTTGTACTGGTCAGGGCCTGGTGGGGGGTGCAAGTGATCCAAGCCTTCCAACTTCCAAAGCTATGAAGGGGTATGGAGGTGGGGGCAAATGCACCTTGCACTTGACCCTGTTGAAGGATCGTGCCTCTCCAATTCTGCTGTGTCTCGATCTAGCCAAGTCCTTTCTGTGTCCTGCTCAGTGTGACTTGGGCCTTTGACCAAGTCCTTCTATTCTGGCCATCCTGTGAGTCCTGCCACAGGACTATGGCAGCTCCCCTCTGCCTTACAGATTCTCCTGCCATCTTGCATTTTAATATTCACTGACTCAGTTCTTAGTAAAAACAAGAGATTCTTTCTTGGGTACAAGAAGCTTGGAGATGTTTTATAAAAAATCTTTGAGATTAAAAAAAATAGCAGAAATAATAGGTTATGATTGACCAGTTGGACATAATAAAAGTTACTCCTCTCCTCTCCTCTCTGAACCAAAGCTCTAGAACATCTTAGGAGAACTGTATATTTACCCATTATTTAAGAAGCAGGATTCTCTCTTGCTCCCATCAGGCTACTTCCTTGCTGGTGACCGAAACAGCTAACATTGAGACGTTTTGGATTAGCTGGATGGTTCAATAATCTTATTGAAACTGAGAACTTTTGAAAGATTTTGAGATAGGTTTTGAAGACATTGCAGTCCTCTTAAGAGATAGGTGCTGTTCTCATAGCTATAGAAAGCTGGGTGTTTAAACATCCCTCATTTTGACAAAAGACTCAGTATAGTTTTTTAAAAAAAAATGGGCACATGCTCATGTATTTACAGATGCATACATCCTGGACAGGGGGCCTTCCACAGAGATGGAGAGTTGAAAATAGCTGTTTTTCTGCCTGAGAGGTGGGATCGCAGAGCTCTCTGTTATCATTTATCTTCCTGACAGAATGAAACTTTAACAAATCTAGCTGCTTTAGTCATCAGAGATGAGGATCTCAATGAGGTTTCAGACTTATTATTTTTCATATGCTTCTGGGCTAGACTGGTCTAGAATTGCCCATAATTTCAATGTAAAAACCACTTTCTGAAAAACTAGCACACATAATGAAGGGTTGCTGTTATGGTAGTAGGGAGGGAGGTGGGTATGCAACTATGGGGCTTTTCTGGTTGTTGTTTTTGGTTTTGTTTTATGTCTGGCTACCTGCGAAGTTCAATAGTAGCTAACAGAGTGACAAGCTGGTTAGGAAGCTGATGCAATTTTAGTCGGATCACTGGCAAAATAGGGTCTGCAGCAGAGGAGATGGCAGTGGTTCCAGGTAGGTTTTCCTGATTGGACCCTACCTGGTGCTGCCACACACGAGCAGGACACTGGTGAATTAGGGTGTATCTGGTGTGTGGAGGGCCTGAAAATTCAAAGGGAAGTTTAACCTTGTACTTGTAGAATGCTGGATACAAATGAAGCTGTTCCTTTCATTTATATTCTCATGTAAACCCTCAGATTAGAAATGTAGTTGCACTCAGAGCCTCCAGGATTAGCAGGTGATGGTAACGTTCCTCAGCAGCCACTGACAGGAGCAGGTTTCGTGACTCCCCACCTGGTGGGGACAAAGCTGATGGGGATTGACTAGGGATGCTCATGGTTTTGAAGCTTATTTTCCATGGAATAAGACTAGAACTGAAGGGTGCCTTTTTTCTTTTTTAAGAAAAACATTGCATTTTCATTAGGTCCTCTTCTGTGCCTGTAAAATCATATGTGCATAATTTAAGAGAAAGAAAAATCCATAGGCCTACTCACCTAGGGGGAGCCCACGCTGATCTTACAGATGTCTCATCAATACAATAGAAATGTGTTATCTCCATCACCATAGAAACACCAGTTTCCATGAGGCCACTTTCCTGAAGGTGAAAACAAAAACAGTGGGCCAAGCAAGAATGGCCCTATTTTGTATCAAAAAGGTGGCACAGCCACTGTGTTATTCAGATGTTAGAATTAACCTATTTGAGCTGAGTTCTGAATGACCAAACTGGTTTAATGTACAACATTAGCTCGCAGTCAGTGGTGGTGGTGCAGTAAGAATCTCCAGGCTTTGCAACATTGCTTGCGAGAAAGCTAGCTCAAAGGAACAGCCTTCAGCAAAATATGGATCTGGTGGCCTTTGTCCTCCTAAGCCTGCTTTTTCTATATCGTGTCCCAGACTTCAGTTCTCTGCCGCTACCTCCTATGTGTTCCTTTTGGTAACCTGCCACAGTTCTGTCAGGGAAAAGAACATTTGCTAAAATAATTAATGGAAGATGCAGCGTATATATGTATTAAGAAGGGTACGCAGGTACCTCTTCCCAACAACACTTTTCCCAAAGCGGTTATGCTCTCAGGGTAGAAATTCAGGCGTGGCAATACTTTGGTGAAAGAGGTGACTACAGCTACAGGTGGGCAAGGGGTCACGCAATGCAGCCTCCTCTGGTTGAACGCAACCATTTTCTCTGTGTTCCTCCACCCCTTCCTACATGGAGTGACCTTGTCTTTACCCATGCACTGGTTGTTAGTGCTCACACTGCTGCCCAGGGTCCCTAACTCTGATCCCTTTGCCTAATTCTGACCCTAGGTTTCCAGTTTTCCAGTTGGAACTAGGAGTTCTTCTGCTTATTGCTTCCTTTGCAAGCCTCTCTGGACTTACGACCCAGTCGACCTGACCTCGCCACACCTTCTATCCTCCCTCCATTCTTTGCCTCCACCTTGACCACTCCCCCTGGTGTGATAGCACCTGGCCTTTTAAAGTCAGGTCAGTCTTTAAACATTTTAAGTCAAAGTGTTCTATACATACAGAAAAGTGCACATATCATGAGCTCAGTGAATTTTCATAAACTGAATACACCTATGGAACCAGCACCCCGATCAAGATACACAGCATGACCCGAATCCCAGAATCCCCCTTGTGTACTTTTTCAGTCACTACCTTCCACCCGCAGTGGGACTGCTATCAGTTGGGTCATTTTTAATTTCATGCGGATGATTTATGGCTGGCTAAACTGGTGAAGAAATAGACACAAGGTGAATTCTTTGGAAGAAAGGTTGGAAGATATCAAGTGAGGTAAATGACAGAGAAGGAGACTTCTAAAAATATTAACATAAGAGAATTAGTCTAAGCCAAAGGCAAGAATTCATTACTGTTCAGTAAGTCTAACTAATCCAGAGAATTCATAAGGAAGCTTTCAAAAGATGCTCATTTAAAATTAATTTAATAGGTTGTATTTTTAAATATGTGTTCCTTTCTGTGCCATAAGAAAAATACCCAATGTTGGCAAAGTTATGGGGAAACTCGTTATTACGAAACTGTATTGATGGTCTGCAAATGGGTTTTCCTTCCTGGTGAACCTCTTGGCCACATGTATCAGAAGACATACACATATTCACAAATTTGATCCAATGATTCAGTTACTTCACTTCTGAGACTGCACCAACAGCATAATACCAAAAAGATTTAAGCATAATAATGTTTATCAAAGTCACTCATAATGGGAAAATCTGGACGGAAATTTACTAAATGCCCAATATTAAGGGACTTTACTTATTTATTTATTTTTTGCGGTACGTGAGCCTCTCACTGTTGTGGCCTCTCCCATTGTGGAGCACAGGCTCCGGACGCTCAGGCCCAGTGGCTGTGGCTCACGGGCCCAGCCGCTCCACGGCATGTGGGATCTTCCCGGACCGGGGCACGAACCCGTGTCCCCCACATCGTCAGGCGGACTCTCAACCACTGTGCCACCAGGGGAGCCCCAAGGGACTTTAAATCAGGATATATACATTGGCCAGAATATTATTCAGCCATTAAAATGGTGGTCATGATGACCATGTAGCAACATGGATACATATTAATATCTATTTAGTACATGTATATCTCATATTGCATATATTATATGTATATATAAATTCATACATGATTCATATTAAATAAGCGAGTGCTCTTTGAATACAAGTATGTGACAAATAAAATAAGATGAAGGAAGGAGGGAAGCAAAGAGGGAAGGAAGGAGAAAAATTTTTAAATGGTAGGAAATATTCCCAAACATTACCTGAGTTATCTTAAGATGATGGAATTATGTTTGTTTTTTTAATAACATTTGTTTTTTAAATTTTGTACTATTTCATTACAGATTAATTTTATGATTAAAGAATTCTGAAAAGTAATCTACCTTGAACAGCTTATTGAACATAGCTTATGTTCAGTTATAAGGCAGTGATCTTAAAAAAGGTTTTAGGTGTGAATAAGGCCAATTTAGGTAAAATCATCTCAAGTCACTATTAAACTACATTTTCAAGAGGCAATGTGGTGTAGAGGAAAATTTCCCTAACTAGGAATATAACAAGTCTGACGTTTCTCTTTTCTTTAGCTTTGATTTTCACTGTGGTCCCTTGTGAACTGTGAAACTCTAGGAACTATTTTTTTCTCCTAACAGAAAGTATTCTTGTTGGATATAACCTCAATCGTTACTATTTACAACTCAGTGATAGATAGAGGTTTTATTATTTAGAAGAACCCACTAGAGATGGATGTTAAGGAAGCCCTTTATTCTGGTGATTTTTCAGATGAAATTTGTGGCTATATCCTAAAATTGAATTAGCGTTTGGTTATTTGATTTGACAGCTGTAATGGAAACAAATACTCTGGGGCCAAGAGGTGCAGACATACGCAATGAATTGGAGTTTGCGCCTAGTGACTCTTACACTCCCCATGTTTCGTTACTCGGTGTTGAACATATAGGCGCTTCTCAGAAATGGAGATACATGTCATTAAGTATCTCCTGTCTATGGGCACTGATGGGTGCTTTCATATACATGGTTACGTTGAATCTGCATCGGAATCTGCAAAGTGGGTGTTATTATTTCCAAGTTACAGGTGAGCATATGATTCTTGAAGGCAATATCCACCTGGTCAAGGTCACCCAGAAAGTGAGGGGCCTGGCCTGCTCCTCTAAGCCTGGCTGAGACCCCCCCACTATGGCCACCACACCTCGCTCTGGTTAGTAGATGGACAGACTTTCCACCGCCTCAGGGCAGAATTCCATAGAGGCCACTTTACATTGAACCTTAACCCCAGAGAACACGGTACTCGTGAGACGACAAAATCAGCTGGACAGAGGCCAGACCTTCAGATGAATCTAGTTTCTTCTAGCAAGTCCCTCAGCCGATGGCACTTGCCGAGTTGGAACCTTGAGTAGGAAAGCCATCACATTGTTTCCTGATGATAGGTCATAGGACTAGGTAATTCTGCCTATGGAAGAAAATAAACAACAAAGCAGTTGTTGTTTTTTTCGGGTTTCATCCAGTTTTGCACACTTTTCCCATCCATTTGTTCCAGTGTTTGGGTTAACATGTAGATTAAACAAGTCTTTGCCATTCAAATAGGTAATACTATAATCTGGGTTTTTTAAGGAGGTTTATGGAGACATCTTTTAACATGGTAATGAAGATAGAAGTTGAAACCATTTAACTTAATTTACAAACCGTGAATATGTATTATGCTTTAAATGAAAAGAAGGGCTAAAACAGATATAGTGTTTGTTCAATTTGCTAAAGAGAAGACAATTTGTCAAGATTTTTTTCCCCCAAAACTCAAGCAGTGTGCAAATGCAGGAAAATCAGACCCCATGTTAATTCCGTGGCATGATGAATACTTTTATAATCCTAATTAGTACCAGCCATTTAGTCTAGCAATTTCCCCCAATCTAGCCAATTTGAAATTAAAATAGATGCCTTGATTACAAAACTCATTAGCAAAGAAGCACCCTTCTCACTAACCAGTTCATTTAAAATGCACAAACTGAATGAAGTGTGGAACACTTGTGTTGTCAATTGGCGTAAGTGAAGTGAGTCTTAATTGGAAGCATTGTGAAGTATTTGTATCGCTGCATGTTTCACTGCAGTGTAATATATCATTCATTAAATGTAACAAAAGCAACTTTTAAATGGTTTAATTAAGGGAAGTTGGTGTGCTTGGTAATTTTTATAAAGTCGAATGTCACAATTGTTTGCATTTGGAGTACCGATAGGTATGAAAGTCAGGAAGATGAAGTCTGACTCTGCATTTATCACTCCAATTATGTGGAGAATGGCAGGTTTAATGTGAGAGGAGAAAATTAAATTATAGAGCATTGATTTCTTACTTAAAAGGACCCACATGCGTATTGTCCTTGTGCATTTGGACATGGAAACTCCAGAAATGCCTGATTTATGGCTGAGAATGAAGGGGAAGGCCTGAGGACTTGGAGTGAAATGAAAGGAGAAAATAACAGTTGGGGATTTTATTTTTGTAATTTCTTTTTTAATTTTCTTTTTTTAATCAAGGGAGGAAGTAGTAGGTGGAGGGAAACTCTATCCAGTCTTATTTTTGTCTACTCAAAAGAGCAGTAGAGATGTGCAGCACCGCAGATTGCTGTTCTGTCTAAGCCGAATGTGGTGGGAGTGGGAGAGGAGGGGGAAACTAACTTTGGACCAGGGAAATACTGGAAACGGGATGCTACGGAAGTCCTGAATGGGGGGCCGGAAAACAAGGAGTTCGGGGCTGGTTTTTCAGTGGAAGAGACTGTAGAATGGGTTGCAGTAGTGACCGGTTTATAGGCATAAAGTGTAAGACAAGCACAGAAGTCGCTTTCTGTTGGTGCTTATTCTCTGTGCAGTCCAGATGTCAGCTGTTACCTCATATTTATGGACTGTTTCAGCCCCACATCAATGAGGATGCAAAACTCAGCCATGTCACTGATTTCCATGAGAAATCTAATTTTAGCAGACACGGAGGATGTCCTGCCCATATCCATTTGGCATTCCCATTGTAATACAAATGCTCCCACTGACATCTGATTGCAAGATTTGCATTTCTTTGCTGGCGGGCTTTCTCCAAAGTTTCTAGGGCAGGGGGTCCCCAACCTTTTTGGAACCAGGGACAGCTTTCACGGAAGACAGTTTTTCCACGGGGGGTGGGGTGGGATGGGGAGGATGGTTCAGGCCATAATGTGAGCGACGGGGAGCAATGGGGAGCAGCCCATGAAGCTTCACTCGATCGATCGCCTGCCGCTCACCACGTGCCGTGCGACCCGGGGTGGGGGGGTCGGGGGCCGTTTGGGACCCCTGCTCTAGAGGCTACTTTACCCATTTCTATAGAAGTACCAGGGAATTAACATGTGGGAGCAGCCCTCAGCCAATGACCAACAAAATTTGGTGTAGCGACACCATGGTTTCCTCGCTTCTCATGTGGAACAATTCCCAAGAGTTTTACACTTTTTTTTCCAGAATTTCCCAATGGGATTAAACTCTAGTTGCCCAGAGAGTTAGCTGGCTTTATAACATACTGTATATTAACTGCTCTCCATTGGCTGTAATTTCTCTACTGCTATACTATCTCCCAAATAAACTACTTAGTTCTTGTCTCAGTGTCTGCTCCTAGGGGAACTCTAACCAACTATGACAAGCATTTTATGACTGGTAGTGGTAGCGGAAGATTTCTGAGGTCAAGGACAGGGGCCACAGTATGTAAATTTTCACCTCCTTTGACATTTCTGTGTTCCTAAGTTCCTCCTGGACTGTGCCACCCTCTAGTTTTCCTCACTGTTATAATCTGAATAAATGCTCCCTCCCCCAAAGATGTCCACCTCTGAATCCTCAGACCTGTGAATACCCTTCCCTAAAGGGCAAGAGGGGCTTGGCAGATGTGCTGAAGGTAAGGATCTTGAGATGCGAAGGGTGTCCTGCATTACCAGGTGTGCCCAGTGTAATCACAAGGGCTCTTATAAGAGGGAGGCAGAAGAGTTTAAAAAGGAGACGTGACAATAGAAGCAGATGTTGGCATGATGTTCTTTGCAGATGGGGCCACGGGGCAAGGAATGCAGGAAGCCTCTAGAAGCTGGAAGAGGCAAGGAAATGGGTTCTCCTCCAAAGCCTCCAGAAGGAAGAAAGCCCTGTCGTTACCCAGTCCAAGCTCGCTTTGCTCGCCGCACGACAGGCCAATAAATCAGAGATGAGGTGTTGAGGCAAGGAAGACGACTTTATTCGGAAAGCCGGCAGGCCGAGAAGATGGGAGACTAATGTCTCTAAATAACCATCTTTTCAGGGTTTGGATGCTAGTTTCTTTTATAGCACAGAGAGGGGGAGGAGATGAGGAAGTAAAGTAAAAAGGCCATAAGTTTTGCAAATGTCCCCTGGAATGGCCAGCCTCAGGGAGGGGATGTGTTAATTTCTTTCTTTCTTGCAGCCATCCACAGGTGGACAGGGTCCGGATGTTTCCCTGAGCAAAGGCACTTTGGTTTAACATTCAGGCAGAGAGGCAGGGTTCCCCAAGGCAGGCCATTATGTAGAGACAGTATCCTTTTAGTGAACAAAAGCAATGGGAAGCAAAGATTAAAGTAAAAGGAACAGATCCAACATCTAGTCAGATTTGGCTTTTCCCCCGTTACACTGTTGACACCTTGATTTTAACCCCAGGAGACTCATTTGAACTTCTGACTTCCAAAACTATAAAATAATAAACTCCTGTTGCCTTAAGCCACTAAGTTTGTGGTAATTTGTTACAGCAGCGAGAGGAAACTAACACACTCACTGACCTTCCCCTGGCTTCAGTGGGCCTTCTGTCCCACAGCAGACAAAATCCTCTACTTATCTGCACCTACTTCTTGGAAGCCCAGGCATCCACAGATCCAAATACAGGCCATCTAGGTCATACTTATGACTCCTCTTTACATTGATCCATGCAGTCGTGAAATAAGAAGAGTTCCCCCAAAGAGGAATTATGGTGGAAATAAACACAAACCTGTTCCCCGTCTTGTCACATATTGTATTAGTTTGCTAGGTCTGCTGTAGGACTGGGTGGCTTAAACAGCAGAAATGTAAGGTCTCACAGTTTTGGAAGCTTGAAGTCTGAGATCAAGGTGTCAGCAGGGTTGGTCTCTTCTGAGGCTTCTCTCCTTGGCTTCTAGATGGCTGTTCTCTTTGTACTTCACAGAGTCTTCCCTCTGTGTGTTTCTGTGTCCTAATTTCCTCTCCTTATATGTAGCATATTGCTTTAGGGCCCACCCTAATAACCTCATTTTAACTTAACTCTTTAAAACCTTATCTCCATATATAGTCACATTCTGAAGCACTGGGGATTAGCATTCCACATATGGATTTGGAGGGGATACAGTTTAGCCCATAACATAAATGCATGTCCAGGTTGCTAAGTGATGAAAGTCTTACTGCCCTTTGGGTCTGTAATGCCCTGTGTAAGGAAAGGGTAAGAGTCTCCTCTGTGTAGCATGACTGCTTCTGAGGCAAGTGGAATGGAACCAGCCTCCAGGAAGGATGTGCTATGAAGCTGGGTGGGGGGTTAAGGAAGTGAGGGTGAGGCTTATCCCTGGGATGGAAACCTCATGAGAGTCCCTGAGACTGGTCAGGAAGGTCTCAAGGGCTTTGACCCTGGGTTAAGTTAGGGAATCATGGAGGGCACAAGAGAAAAGATGGAGAACACTGGGGAACAGTTTGAAAGAAATCTCTGCTAGAAACTTATTTTTGAGAATCATGGCTGTTTGCTTGTGTAAGCTAGATTTGGTGTGTTTGATTTTGTTTCTGGTGCTTGATTTTTGTTCTCTCTTTGCATTTGAAAATGTCAGTAGGTCTCACAGAAAGAGGTTTGAATGACCTGAAGGTGTCATACATCTTCTTACAGTTTGTCATTGGCTTCCCCATAGCTTGGAAGATAAAGTCAGCTCAGCACACAGACCATCGTAGTTTGGATGCTGTCTTACTTTCTAGCCCTTTTCCCAAGCCCTTTGTTCACTCATGCAACAGGGAAATGTATCCTCTTGGTTCAGCCCAGAATACCTTGACATAGACACTTCCCTCCCGGAGTCCTTTTCTCCTTCTTTATCTAGTTATCTCTTTATCTTTTACAACTCAGTGCAAATCTGACTTTCTAGAGAAAGCTTTCTCGACTTTTAAGAAAAATCTAGAAAAAAGCTATTTTCATATCAGCGTACTGGAAAACTTTTTATTGTATGGTTTTATATTTTTTAAGTACATGAGGGGTAGAGAGACCAAAATGTATCTCAGTGTTTAGGACATCCAAAGATCTTAAATTGTCCCTGGGCAAGAGATAAGGAAGACCTGAATTAAGATAATAATTTTGGAGTTGAAAAGAAAGGGGAAAAAATTATAGAGGGATTTGAAAATAGAAGCAGACTTGGTGACTGCATAGAAGTCACAGGAAGAAGGGGAGCCTGATAATCCCGACGTGGCAAAAGCCAAAAGGACACCATTGATCCCATAGTCTGATTGCCTGCGAAAATATCTAAGGCCGTGAGCTGTGCCCATGGCACATTTCTTTCCTGACACAGGAGGTGTTTGTTTCTCAAGCACACTGAACGGGAGAGGGGAGGCCCTAGTAGGCATTGCCACCAGCGTGTAACATGGAGGGGACACGACCTTCTTTTGTGGTTGTTTTTCCCTTCGGCTGCTTTTTTGACATTTTGCCCCATGCCTCCCTTGGCTGCTCTTGAGTGCCAGAGGCAGCAGCCAGCAGTGTCTGTCTGAGAAAGTTCTTGAAACAGGCTTTTTAAAACAGAGACTTCTTGGGCTTCCCTGGTGGCGCAGTGGTTGAGAGTCCGCCTGCCGATGCAGGGGACATGGGTTCGTGCCCCGGTCCGGGGAGATCCCACATGCCGCGGAGCGGCTGGGCCCGTGAGCCACGGTCGCTGAGCCTGTGCTCTGCAACGGGAGAGGCCACAACAGTGAGAGGCCCGCGTACCGCAAAAAAAAAAAAGAATTAGCTTTAAAACGGAGACTTTTTAACTTGAAGCCCTTGGTAGAGATACCAGGGATTGTAATCCAGAAGCTTTATGATAGGTAGCTGGGAATGAGTGAGGAAGAAAAGATAGATTAACTTTTCTCTATTCAAATATTATTTTACTAATATTGGACTTGAATGTTTCATAATTAAGATTCTGAAAGGTGGCTGAGGAATCTACTCTGTCCTGTGTTTATCTGAGGCATGGATGGTCTCTGGAACCTTCTAGCCCAGAGGCTCCAGCCCCGGAAGGGAGCTTTCAGGTGTGACTAGCAGCTCATTACGCTTGATAGAGTCTGTCTACCCTTAGGTTTATACAGTCTCTTTCCCTTTTTGATGCTGAAAAATGCCACTTTACTAATCAGGTAAAAAGCTGATATTATTCATTTAATCACCATTACAGGTATCACAACTTAATCATTAAAAATAACTGAAAAGTATGCTGTGACGTTTGTCTTTTTTCTCCCGAGTAACTTACTGACAGATACCAGACAAATTCTAACAAATTTTAACAGAGATTCATGTTTTAGAATCTTGAAAAAAATTTTTCTAAAATGAATATTGACAAAATAAATGGGAAAACGAAGAAAAGCTTAAAGAGCAGAAACCATCTCTTATTTTTTAGTGTATTTAATTTCAAGTATCAACAACCTGCTCTTTATCACCCAGACACCAGGTCAAAATACTATATCCAACAAGTACTTATTGAGCGCTTACTGTGTACCAGGACCTAGAGAAGCGGGAATGAAGGATACTGATACTATCTCTGCGGTCATAGAAAGAGAAGCATTGATCAAATGAGTAATTGATGGCAATGGTGATAAGTCTGCAGAGGGTTCTAGGTATTGAATCTTTGCCACAGCAGTTTCATTGCAAGCAGTTTCACTGCATAACTAACTGGCCAGAGGAAAATTTTGCTGTAAAAGATAAAATAATGAAAATAAAAGAGGGGCATTAAAAGGGACACCATGAGACATGAAAAGTAATAACATTTAAAAAAAGATTTCATTGTGAAAAATGAAAATACAAAAAAAAATGAATACATTTAAAATATGTGTAGATTGATAGTTGTCATCATATTCGGGTATATCTTAGAGAAACCTATGATAATTTGTTTCTCAAAGTCGATCATTAAGGATTCAGGATCTAATGTTGGATGTAGATTCTTCACGATATAGAAAAATCTGCTGTAAATCTCTTCAGATTTCCCTGGAAGGAAAACAGAGGAAGGATGCTATTTCTTATAGGTAATGTATATAACTGGTAGAACATATCTGGACTTCATATAAATGTTCCATCACATGCCCAATTCTTATATTACACCAAATCATCAGAGCCAGGTTCGTGCCAACTACCAAAATTCTATCTACATCATGTTCTATACTATCAAATAGCAAAAATTTTTTACCATTTTCAAGAAACTTAAACTCATCAGGAATCATGTAATCATTTCTTTTTGGGGGCGTAGGAGGAGCTTGATTCTTCTTCTTTTGCCTCCAACTTATGTTGTGTGATAAATTTGGTAAAGATGGCATGATCGAATGAGCCGGTGTATCTAAATCAGACAAAGACTGGATAATTAAAGCTCCCAAAGCCTGGTGTGAAGTACAAGCCGCCTCTTTTATATTTGCCATAGCTTGGTAAACTTTTGGCTTTGACGGGTGGGAGGGTGACTGGGCTTACTGAAAGATTTGCAAACTGCTTTGTTATCATTTTCTAGTATAGCGTGCAGTCTGGCGTCGCACTCTCTTGTCTCATACGTCCAGTAAGTTTTCTTACCACCATATTTTCGAACAGAATTGTTACCATCCACTATTTTCAGACCACCATGTCTACTCATCACGGTATAGACCATTATGAGACCTAAGATTTAAACAATATAAAAATGGGAGTAGTGTGTCAATGCTGAAATGAAGCCAAATTGTCGACCAGTTATTTTATCTTTTATGGCAAAATTGCATTACGGCTAATTAGTTGTACTGTGAAATTGCTTGACCCAAAGGTGTTTATGGTGAAAATGCCAGACCTGACAAAATAAGACTGTAGATTGTTATGAGAGCATATTTTAGGGAGAAGGTCTGACCTAGCTTCAAATATGTTTTCTATAGCACTTGAAGATATATGTATAGAAGAGTTAGGGTATTCTCTTGGCATTAAGTGCTCATAAACATTGTTTAAAATAAAACTGAGGTCACTGTGAGTTGCCTGCAGATGTTTATAAACAACTTTATTGAGGTATAGTTGATGTTCAGTAACTGCACACATTAAAGTGTACCGATTTGATAAGTTTTGACGCTAATGCGCCCATGCATTCATAGCTAGGGTCGAGAAAGTCAGTGTATCCATCACCCCCTTGTTCTCCTTTGTAATTCCTTCCTCTCACCCTTCTTCATCCCCTCACAGCATTCACAGTTGGGCATTTGTTCACAGTAACTATAGATTAGTTTACATTCTCTAGAATTTTATATAAAAGGAACTAAACATTATGTACTCTGTTTTTACACAGCTTTTTTCCCTTATCATAATATTTTGAGATCCATCCATGTTGTTGCGTGTATCAATAGTTTATGATTATTTTTTTTCCTGGGGAGTAGTCCATTGTATGGATATACCAAAATTGATTTATCCATTCACCTATTAATGGGTTAATCTCGGTTTTGGCTATTACACATAAAGCTGCTATGACCACTCCTGCACAAGGTTTTGTATAGACATGTGCTTTTATGTCTCTTGGACAGATACTTAATAGTGCAATAATTGGCTCATACGGTGGATGTAGCTTCAGATTTTTGAGAACATGCCAAACCGTCTTCCAGGGTGGTTGTGCCATTTTACATTTCCAGCAGCAGCAGCACATCAGAGTTATAGTTGTTCCCCTCCTCATCCACACTTGTTATAATTGGTTTTTAATTAATTAATTAAACTGAAATATAGTTGACATACAATATTCTGTTAGTTTCAGGTATACTACATAATGATTTAATGAGTTGAGGTTTGCATATGTTATGACATGATCACCGTGATAAGTTTAGAAACCACCTGTTCCCATGCAGAGTTATTATATTATTATTGACCATATTCCTTATGCTGTATATTACATCCCTGTGACTTATTTATTATATAACCGGAGGTTTGTACCTCTTAATCCCCTTCAATTATTTTGCCCACCTCCAACCCCCTCACCCCCTCCCTTTGGCAACTAATTCATTTGTTGTCTGTATCTATGAGTCTGTTTTCATTTTGTTTGTTTCTTTGTTTTGTTTTTCAGATTTTACATATAAGTGGAGAATGTGCAGTGTTTGTCTTTCTCTGACTTATTTCACTTAGCATAATACCTTCTAGATCCATCCATGTTGTTACAAATGGCAATATTTCATTTTTTAATGGCTGAGAAATATTCTGTTGTATATATGTATGTATATGTATCACATCTTCATTATCCATTCGTCTATCAGTGGACACTTAGGTTGCTTACATAGCTTGGCTATTGTACATAATACTGTAATGGACATCAGAGTGCATATATCTTTTAAGTTGGTGGTTTTGTTTCTTTGGGTAAAAACTCCTAAGTGGAATAGCTAGATCATATGACAGTTCTATTTTTAACATTTTAAGAAACCTCCATACTGTTTTCCATAGTGGCTGCATGAATTTACAGTCCCACCAACAGTGTGTGAGGGTTTCCTTTTCCCCACATCCTTGCCAACACGTTTTGTTTGTTGTCTTTTTGACAATAGGCATTCTGACAAGTGAGGTGGTATCTCGTGATTTTGATTTGCAATCCCCTAATGTTTAGTGATGTTGAACATCTTTTCATGTGTCTGTTGGCCATTTGTATGTCTTCTTTGGGGCAGTGCATATTCAGGTCCTCTGCCCACTTTTAAATCAGGTTGTTTGTTTTGTTTGTTTGTTTTCGTTTTTTTTTGCAGTACGCGGGCCTCTCACTGTTGCGGCCTCTCCCGCTGCGGAGCACAGGCTCCGGACGCGCAGGCTCAGTGGCCATGGCTCATGGGCCCAGCCGCTCCGGGGCATGTGGGATCCTCCCGGATCAGGGCATGAACCCGTGTCCCCTGCATCGGCAGACGGACTCTCAACCACTGCACCACCAGGGAAGCCCTGTTTGTTTTTTTGATGTTGAGTTGTATGAGTTCTTTGTATATTGTGGATATTAAACCCTCATCAGATATATCATTTGCAAATATCTTCTCCCATTCAGTAGGCTGCCTTTTCATTTTGTTGACAGTTTCTTTGCTTTCCAAAAACTTTTTAATTTGACGTACTCCCATCTGTTATAGTTGTTTTTAAAAATGTTAACCCTTCTAATAGGTGTATAGTGATATTTCATTGTGATTTTTTTTTCTTTTTTTTTTTTAAACATCTTTATTGGGGTATAATTGCTTTACAATGGTGTATTAGTTTCTGCTTTATAACAAAGTGAATCAGTTATACATATACATATGTTCCCATTATGTCTTCCCTCTTGCGTCTCCCTCCCTCCCACTCTCCCCATCCCACCCCTCCAGGCTGTCACAAAGCACCGAGCTAATATCCCTGTGCCTTGCGGCTGCTTCCCCCTAGCTATCTACCTTACTACGTTTGTTAGTGTGTATATGTCCATGACTCTCTCTCGCCCTGTCAAAGCTCACCCTTCCCCCTCCCCATATCCTCAAGTCCGTTCTCCAGTAGGTCTGCGTCTTTATTCCTGTCTTACCCCTAGGTTCTTCATGACATTTTTTTTCCTTAAATTCCATATATATGTGTTAGCATACGGTATTTGTCTTTTTCTTTCTGACTTACTTCACTCTGTATGACAGACTCTAGGTCTATCCATCTCATTACAAATAGCTCAATTTCATTTCTTTTTAAGGCTGAGTAATATTCCATTGTATATATGTGCCACATCTTCTTTATCCATTCATCCGATGATGGGCGCTTAGGTTGTTTCCATCTCCGGGCTATTGTAAATAGAGCTGCAGTGAACATTTTGGTACATGACTCTTTGAATTTTGGTTTTCTCAGGGTATATGCCCAGTAGTGGGATTGCTGGGTCATATGGTAATTCTATTTGTAGTTTTTTAAGGAACCTCCATACTGTTCTCCATAGTGGCTGAACCAATTCACATTCCCACCAGCAGTGCAAAAGTGTTCCCTTTTCTCCACACCCTCTCCAGCATTTATTGTTTCTAGATTTTTTGATGATGGCCATTCTGACTGGTGTGAGATGATATCTCACTGTAGTTTTGATTTGCATTTCTCTAATGATTAATGATGTTGAGCATTCTTTCATGTGTTTGTTGGCATTCTGTATATCTTCTTTGGAGAAATGTCTATTTAGGTCTTCTGCCCATTTTTGGATTGGGTTGTTTGTTTTTTTGTTATTGAGCTGCATGAGCTGCTTGTAAATTTTGGAGATTAATCCTTTGTCAGTTGCTTCATTTGCAAATATCTTCTCCCATTCTGAGGGTTGTCTTTTGGTCTTGATTATGGTTTCCTTTGCTGTGCAAAAGCTTTTAAGTTTCATTAGGTCCCATTTGTTTATTTTTGTTTTTATTTCCATTACTCTAGGAGGTGGGTCAGAAAGGATCTTGCTGTGATTTATGTCATAGAGTGTTCTGCCTATGTTTTCCTCTAAGAGTTTGATAGTTTCTGGCCTTACATTTAGGTCTTTAATCCATTTTGAGCTTATTTTTGTGTATGGTGTTAGGGAGTGATCTAATCTCATACTTCTACATGTACCTGTCCAGTTTTCCCAGAACCACTCATTGAAGAGGCTGTCCTTTCTCCACTATACATTCCTGCCACCTTTATCAAAGATAAGGTGTCCATATGTGCGTGGGTTTATCTCTGGGCTTTCTATCCTGTTCCATTGATCTATCTTTCTGTTTTTGTGCCAGTACCATACTGTCTTGATTACTGTAGCTTTGTAGTATAGTCTGAATTCAGGGAGCCTGATTCCTCCAGCTCCTTTTTTCGTTCTCAAGATTGCTTTGGCTATTCGGGGTCTTTTGTGTTTCCATACAAATTGCGAAATTTTTTGTTCTAGTTCTGTGAAAAATGCCAGTGGTAGTTTGATAGGGATTGCATTGAATCTGTAGATTGCTTTGGGTAGTAGAGTCATTTTCACAATGTTGATTCTCCCCATCCAAGAACATAGTATATCTCTCCATCTATTTGTATCATCTTTAATTTCTTTCATCAGTGTCTTATAATTTTCTGCATACAGGTCTTTTGTATCCTTAGGTAGGTTTATTCCTAGATATTTTATGCTTTTTGTTGCAATGGTAAATGGGAGTGTTTTCTTGATTTCACTTTCAGATTTTTCATCATTAGGATATAGGAATGCCAGAGATTTCTGTGCATTAATTTTGTATCCTGCTACTTTACCAAATTCATTGATTAGCTCTAGTAGTTTTCTGGTAGCATCTTTAGGATTCTCTATGTATAGTATCATGTCATCTGCAAACAGTGACAGCTTTACTTCTTCTTTTCCGATTTGGATTCCTTTTATTTCCTTTTCTTCTCTGATTGCTGTGGCTAAAACTTCCAAAACTATGTTGAATAAGAGTGGTGAGAGTGGGAAAACTTGTCTTGTTCCTGATCTTAGTGGAAATGCTTTCAGTTTTTCACCATTGAGGATGATGTTTGCTGTGGGCTTGTCATATATGGCCTTTATTATGTTGAGGAAAGTTCCCTCTATGCCTACTTTCTGCAGGGTTTTTATCATAAATGGGTGTTGAATTTTGGCGAAAGCTTTCTCTGCATCTATTGAGATGATCATGTGGTTTTTCTCCTTCAGTTTGTTAATATGGTTTATCACATTGATAGATTTGCGTATATTGAAGAATCCTTGCATTCCTGGAATAAACCCCACTTGATCATCGTGTATGATCCTTTTAATGTGCTGTTGGATTCTGTTTGCTAGTATTTTGTTGAGGATTTTTGCATCTATGTTCATCAGTGATATTGGCCTGTAGTTTTCTTTCTTTGTGACATCCTTGTCTGGTTTTGGTATCAAGGTGATGGTGGCCTCGTAGAAGGAATTTGGGAGTGTTCCTCCCTCTGCTATATTTTGGAAGAGTTTGAGAAGGAGAGGTGTTAGCTCTTCTCTAAACGTTTGATAGAATTCACCTGTGAAGCCATCTGGTCCGGGGCTTTTGTTTGTTGGAAGATTTTTAATCACAGTTTCAATTTCGGTGCTTGTGATTGGTCAGTTCATATTTTCTATTTCTTCCTGATTCAGTCTTGGCAGGTTGTGCATTTCGAAGCATTTGTCCATTTCTTCCAGATTGTCCATTTTATTGGCATAGAGTTGCTTGTAGTAATCTCTCATGATTGTTTTTATTTCTGCAGTGTCAGTTGTTACTTCTCCTTTTTCATTTCTAATTCTATTGATTTGAGTCTTCTCCCTTTTTTTCTTGATGAGTCTGGCTAGTGGTTTATCTATTTTATCTTCTCAAAGAACCAGCTTTTAGTTTTATTGATCTTTGCTATCGTTTCCTTCATTTCTTTTTCATTTATTTCTGATCTGATTTTTATGATTTCTTTCCTTCTGCTAGCTTTGGGGTTTTTTTGTTCTTCTTTCTCTAATTGCTTGAGGTGCAAGGTTAGGTTGTTTATTCGAGATGTTTCCTGCTTCTTAAGGTGGGCTTGTATTGCTATAAACTTCCCCCTTAGAACTGCTTTTGCTGCATCCCATAGGTTTTGGGTTGTTGTGTCTCCGTTGTCATTTGTTTCTAGGTATTTTTTTATTTCCTCTTTGATTTCTTCAGTGATCACTTCATTGTTAAGTAGTGTATTGTTTAGCCTCCATGTGTTTGTATTTTTTACAGATCTTTTCCTGTAATTGATATCTAGTCTCATGGCGTTGTGGTCAGAAAAGATACTTGATACAATTTCAATTTTCTTAAATTTACCAAGGCTTGATTTGTGACCCAAGATATGATCTGTCCTGGAGAATGTTCCATGAGCACTTGAGAAAAATGTGTATTCTGTTGTTTTTGGATGGAGTGTCCTATAAATATCAATTAAGTCCATCTTGTTTAATGTATCATTTAAAGCTTGT
This sequence comes from Monodon monoceros, assembly GCF_005190385.1. NCBI lineage: Eukaryota > Metazoa > Chordata > Mammalia > Artiodactyla > Monodontidae > Monodon > Monodon monoceros. Next base: position 58,619,585 of record NW_021703781.1, read on the forward strand.
GTTTCCTTATTTATTTTCATTTTGGATGATCTGTCCATGGGTGAAAGTGGGGTGTTAAAGTCTCCTACTATGAATGTGTTACTGTCGATCTCCCCTTTTATGGCTGTTAGTATTTGCCTTATGTATTGAGGTGCTCCTATGTTGGGTGCATAAATATTTACAATTGTTATATCTTCTTCTTGGATCGATCCCTTGATCATTATGTAGTGTCCTTCTTTGTCTCTTTTAATAGTCCTTATTTTAAAGTCTGTTTTGTCTGATATGAGAATTGCTACTCCAGCTTTCTTTTGGTTTCCATTTGCATGGAATATCTTTTTCCATCCCCTTACTTTCAGTCTGTATGTGTCTCTAGGTCTGAAGTGGGTCTCTTGTAGACAGCATATATAAGGGTCTTGTTTTTGTATCCATTCAGCCAATCTGTGTCTTTTGGTGGGAGCATTTAGTCCATTTACATTTAAAGTAATTATCGATATGTATGTTCCTATTCCCATTTTCTGTATTGTTTTGGGTTCGTTATTATAGGTCTTTTCCTTCTCTTGTGTTTCTTGTCTAGAGAAGTTCCTTTAGCATTTGTTGTAAAGCTGGTTTGGTGGTGCTGAACTCTCTCAGCTTTTGCTTGTCTGTAAAGGTTTTAATTTCTCCATCAAATCTGAATGAGATCCTTGCTGGGTAGAGTAGTCTTGGTTGCAGGTTTTTCTCCTTCATCACTTTCAGTATGTCCTGCCACTCCCTTCTGGCTTGTAGGGTTTCTGCTGAGAGATCAGCTGTTAACCTTATGGGGATTCCCTTGTGTGTTATTTGTTGTTTTTCCCTTGCTGCTTTTAATATGCTTTCTTTGTATTTAATTTTTGACAGTTTGATTAATATGTGTCTTGGCGTATTTCTCCTTGTATTTATCCTGTATGGGACTCTCTGTGCTTCCTGGACTTGATTAACTATTTCCTTTCCCATATTAGGGAAGTTTTCAACTATAATCTCTTCAAATATTTTCTCAGTCCCTTTCTTTTTCTCTTCTTCTTCTGGAACCCCTATAATTCGAATGTTGGTGCGTTTAATGTTGTCCCAGAGGTCTCTGAGACTGTCCTCAGTTCTTTTCATTCTTTTTTCTTTATTCTGCTCTGCAGTAGTTATTTCCACTATTTTATCTTCCAGGTCACTTATCCGTTCTTCTGCCTCAGTTATTCTGCTATTGATCCTATCTAGAGTACTTTTAATTTCATTTATTGCGTTGTTCATCGTTGCTTGTTTCATCTTTATTTCTTCTAGGTCCTTGTTAACTGTTTCTTGCATTTTGTCCATTCTACTTCCAAGATTTCGGATCATCCGTACTATCATTATTCTGAATTCTTTTTCAGGTAGACTGCCTATTTCCTCTTCATTTGTTAGGTCTGGTGCATTTTTATCTTGCTCCCTCATCTGCTGTGTGTTTTTCTGTCTTCTCATTTTGCTTATCTTACTGTGTTTGGGGTCTCCTTTTTGCCGGCTGCAGGTTCGTAGTTCCCGTTGTTTTTGATGTCTGTCTCCAGTGGCTAAGGTTGTTTCAGTGGGTTGTGTAGGCTTCCTGGTGGAGGGGACTAGTGCCTGTGTTGTGGTGGATGAGGCTGGATCTTGTCTCTCTAGTGGGCAGGTTCATGTCTGGTGGTGCGTTTTGGGGTGTCTGTGGCCTTATTATGATTTTAGGCAGCCTCTCTGCTAATGGGTGGGGTTGTGTTCCTGTTTTGATAGTTGTTTGGCATAGGTTGTCCAGCACTGTGGCTTGCTGGTCGTTGAGTGAAGCTGGGTGCTGGTGTTAAGATGGAGATCTCTGGGAGATTTCCGCTGTTTAATATTATGTGGAGCTGGGAGGTCTCTTGTTGACCAGTGTCCTGAAGTTGGCTCTCCTACCTCAGAGGCAGAGCCCTGACTCCTGGCTGGAGCACCAAGAGCCTTTCATCCACACGGCTCAGAATAAAACTGAGAAAAAGTAGAGAGAATTAGTAGAAGTATGAGGAAAGAAAGAAGGAAAGGAGGAAAGGAAGGAAGGAAGAAAGAAGCAAAGAAGGAAAGAAAGGAGGGAGGGAGGGAGGAAGGAAGGAAGGAAGGAGGGAAAGAAGGAAAAAAGACAGAAAGAAAGAAGATACAGTAAAAATAAAATAAAGTATAATATAGTTATTGAATTAAAAAATATTTAGGAAAAAAAAAAAGGGGACGGATGGAACCTTAGGACAAATGTTGGAAGCAAAGCTATACAGAGAAAATCTTACACAGAAGCATACACATACACCTTCACAAAAAGAGGTAAAGGGGGAAAAATCATAAATCTTGCTCTCAGAGACCACCTCCTCAATTTGGGGTGATTCGTTGTCTAAAGGAGGGAAGGAAGGAATGAAAGAAAGAAAGAAAGAATGAAGGTAAAGTATAATAAAGTTATTACAATTAAAATTAATTATTAAGAAAAAAAATTTTTTAAAAAAACCATGGACGGATAGAGCCCTAGGACAAATGGTGGAAGCAAGAGTATACAGACAAGATTTCACACAGAAGCATACACGTACACATTCACAAAAAGAGGAAAAGGGAAAAAAATCATAGATCTCGCTCCTAAAGTCCACCTCTTCAATTTGGGATCATTCCTTGTCTATTCAGGTATCCCACAGATGCAGGGTATATCAAGTTGATTGTGGAGCTTTAATCCGCTGCTTCTGAGGCTGCTGGGAGAGATTTCCCTTTCTCTCCTTTGTTCTCACAGCTCACAGGAGCTCAGCTTTGGATTTGGCCCTGCCTCTGCGTGTAGGTCGCTGGAGGGCGTCTGTTTTTTGCTCAGACAGGACGGGGTTAAAGGAGCCGCTGATTCGGGGGCTCCAGCTCACTCAGGCCGGGGGTGCGGGGGGGGGGGGGAGGGGGGGCACTGCGTGCGGGGCGGGCCTGCGGTGTCAGAGGAGGCGTGACGTTGCGGCAGAGGCCGGCGTGACGTTGCACCAGCCTGAGGCCCGCCGTGCGTTCTCCCGGGTAAGTTGTCCCTGGATCCCGGGAACCTGGCAGTGGCGGGCTGCACAGGCTCCGCGGAAGAGGGGTGTGGAGAGTGACCTGTGCTCGCACACAGGCCCCTTGGTGGCGGCAGCAGCAGCCTTAGCATCTCCCGCCCGTCTCTGGGGTCCGCGCTTTTAGCCGCGGCTCGCGCCCGTCTCTGGGGTTCGCGCTTTTAGCCGCGGCTCGCGCCCGTCTCTGGAGTTCCTTCAAGCAGCTCTCTTAAACACCTCTCCTCGCGCACCAGGAAACAAAGAGGGAAGAAAAAGTCTCTTGCCTCTTTGTCAGGTGCAGGCTTTTCCCCGAACTCCCTCCCGGCTAGTCGTGGTGCACTAACCCCTTCAGGCTATGTTCAAGCCGCCAACGCCAGTCCTCTCCCTGCGCTCCGTCCAAAACCGAAACCCGAGCCTCAGCTCGCAGCCCCGCCCGCCCCGGCGGGTGAGCAGACAAGCCTCTCGGCCTGGTGAGTGCCGGTCGGCACCGATCCTCTGTGCGGGAATCTCCCTGCTTTGCCCTCCGCACCCGTCGCTGTGCACTACTCCGCGGTCCCGAAGCTTCCCCCTCCGCCTCCCGCAGTCTCCGCCCACGGAGGGGCTTCCTAGTGTGTGGAAACTTTTCCTCCTTCACAGCTCCCTCCCACTGGTGCAGGTGCCGTCCGTATTCTTTTGTCTGTTTTTTCTTTTGCCCTACCCAGGTACGTGGGGAGTTTCTTGCCTTTTGGGAGGTCTGAAGTCTTCTGCCAGCCTTCAGTAGGTGTTCTGTAGGAGTTGTTCCACGTGTAGATGTATTTCTGGTGTATCTGTGGGAAGGAAGGTAGTCTCTGCGTCTTACTCTTCCGCCATCTTCAAGGTCCCCTTTCATTGTGATTTTAATTTTCATTCTCTTAGTGACTAAGGATGTTTTGAGCATCTTTTCATATGCTTATTTGCTATCTAGATTATTTATTTGTTGATGTCTCTGAGCAAATATTTTGCCTACTTAAAAATTGGGTTGTTTTGTCCTATTATTGAGGGTTAAGAGTCCTTCTTAAAAACTGGGTTGTTTTTGTCTTACTATTGAGGGTTAAGAGTCCTTCTATACTCTGGATAAAAGTCCTTTATCAGATATATGTTTTGCAGATACTTTTCTCCCATACCATAGCTTGTCTTCTGATCCTCCTTACAGTGTCTTTCAATGAAGAGACTCTTGTAATTTTGATGAAGGGTAGTTTTTCAGTTATTTATTTTTGGATCATGCTTTTTGTGTCATGCCTAGGAAATCTTTGCCTGTCAAGTTTATAAAGATTTTCTCCTCTGCTCTTTTCTAGATGCTGTATAGTTTTAAGTTTTATATTTAGGCCTTAGGATCTGTTCTGAGTTAATTTGCATATGGTGTGAGGTATGAGTCAAAGTTTATTATTATCGCATGTGGATGCCAAATTACTCCAATGCCACTTATTGAAAAGACCATTATTTCTCCATTGAACTGCCTTTGCACTTTTGTCAAGAATCAATTGTCCATATATATACAGGTATATTCCTGGACTCTATTCCATTTCAACCATTTATTTGTCTATCTTGACACCAGTGCCACATTATCTTGATTATTGTAGCTTTATAATGTCTTGGGAGTAGGTCTCTTGAAGTTGTTCTTACTTATCAAAGTTGTCTTGGTCATTCTAGGTACTTTGCATTTCCATAAAATTTGAAAGTCAGCTTGTCAATTTCTACCCTCCAAAAAAGGGTTCTGGAATTTTTATTAAGATTACATAAAGTCTATAGATCAATTTGAGGAGAATTGACATTTTACAAATATTGAGTCTTCTGATTCATGAACCCATTATTTCTATTTATTTGGATTTTCTTTAACTCAGCAATGTTTTATATAAATATTTTATAGATCTTGAACCTCTTTTGCCAGATTTATCCCTAAGCATTTCATAAATATGATTTTTAAATGGTATTTAAAAAATTCAATTTTTGATTCTTTGTTGGTAGTTTATAGTACAGGTAGAAAGAAAAATCAGTAAGGATGTAGAATTGAACAACAGTCAACTAACTTGATCTAACTGATATTGGTAGAACACTTCACCCAACGAACCAGAATACACATTCTTCTCAAATGCATAGAGACGGCTTACCAGGATTGACCATACTCTGCTCCTTTGTGACTGAGTACACTTATTGTAACTCTTCACCTGTAAAATGGAACTATTTTAACTAGTTTCAGAAGAGTATGAAAATTACCTAGTGTAAGAGAAGATGTTTTGAAGCCATTAGAGGGACTTCGAGAGACAAGAATTAATAATAGAAAAAAATCCTTACTACTAAAATGTGGCTTTAAAATGTCAAGTAAGTACAAACTTCTGCCCTCACATCCCACTAGAGAGATAAAAGTACTTCAGGATTTTAGTGAAGGAAGATCCAGCCAGGTGTGTGGAAGATGAAAAACATGGCTTTTTTGGGTGGATGGTTCCTGGAAAAAAATGTCAGATTAGCACACAGAGGAGCTACTATAGACAATGCAAAAAGCCTAAGTAACCTTGTGAAGGTGGAGAAAGGGGAGGTATAGTTAAAGTTTAGCAAGTGGTTTAGTTTGGCTGGAGCACAGGGTGCATGATGGAAGGTAGCAAAGAAGTTAGCCTGAGGTCAGCCAATGGGGGACCTTTGGGTGTTAGTCTACATAATTTGTGCTTTTTTATGCAAAGATTGAAAATTATTTCTTTTCTTGTTAGCATAGTTCATCTGGAGGTTGGGAAATGTCTGTGTTAAAATAACAAAGGCTATTTGAGTAAGTTATTTCTTTACCATAAACTATTCAAAACCTAAAGATGATCTTTAGCTTTGCCTTTCATCAACTTCCCAATTTGTTTCAGAATTTAGGGTGTGAACTTTTCTCTCCAATTCTGTTTCTCTTGGTCTGAGACTTGGGCTTTCCATCGATAATCTTATCCCAATTAAGAAATCCAGTCTTGATCAGGCAGTGACCTGTCTTTACAGTCATAGGGAACAGCCCTTTGTGGATGCTTCCAATCTCTGGGAGAAGGAGCAAGCACATTGGGGATTGAGGATAGGAGAGATGTGTATGTATGCTTTTTGTTTTCTGGGGAGTGTCCCTTAGGGACTGTCTCTACAGTAATTAAAATCTGTGACACACAGTGCAGCATGTGAAAATCTTTTCTTCAGTATCTGTTTCACGTGTATGCCTTGACTCTGTAGCAAGACCCCAGTTTCCTCATGCCGGAGCTTACTTTTCCATTCTGTACACCTTTACTGAGGACTTGAAAGGTTTAAATAATTGTGTACAGTGCTTGTGTGGATATAGTGATGAATCAGACTCAGACCTTCCCTGAGGTAGCTCAGTCTGATGAGAGAGAAAAAGTAATGAACTCTTGTTAATCACATATGTGGACATTGGAACCTTAGAAACTAATGACTTTCTGAGACTACCAGTGAGGAAAGGTCTTTGGAGACTACAGAATTTGGGGGAGGGAGTTAGCTGGACTTTGAAGGATGAGGAAGTTTCGACCAAGGAAAGAAACCCACTGGGGTACTTGTTAGGTGCTTGTTACATACTTGGTGACAGTGGGTTATGGAGAAAGGCTCAGTTAAGGAAACACTTTAGAGCAGGAGTCCCCAGTCCCCCACCACAGAACAGTACTCGTCCATGGCATGTTAGAAACCAGGCCACACAGCAGGAGGTGAGCAGCAGGCGAGTGAGCGAAGCTTCATCTGCTGCTCCCCATTGCTCGCATTACCACCCGAACCATCATATAACCACCAACCCCCCACCCCCGTCCATGGAAAAATTGTCTTCCATGAAACCAGTCCCTGGTGCCAAAAAGGTTGGGGACTGCTGCTTTAGAGGACAATTCATAGTTAATTAATATGCAGCAGAAAGTTGACCCTCTTGAGGGGCATAGCATTAGGCTCTGGAGAGAATTGGACTTGGACTCAAAAGGCCTGGATTTATAATTCCATGCTTCCCTTTTTCCCAGATGTGTGACCTGGAGTGGATGGCTTAACATCTCTGAATTTGCTTCATTTTAGGTAGAGTGAGAATCATGACGGAAAGCTCACCGGTGTGTTTTAAGAATTCTGTGGGTGAAGGATTCCTAGCTGTGCTAAGTCCCTTTTCAGTGTGAGCTCTCTGCTTGGCATAAACCAGCTTTACCCCGTCAGGCCTCACAGCTGAGCAGATGACACTGATCTTCATATTATTTGGCCTCTGATTGGATGAGCTAACTCAGATTTCCCTCTCCTTCTTGGCAGGTTTTTTTTTTCTGTTTTCTTTTTTTGTGTGTTTTAAAAAATTTCTTCTTTTGCTACCATGAATTTTAACTTTTCTAGGACTTCAGGGGATATTTTCTCTTGGGTGAAGTTACCTCCCAATATTCTTTGAGCCTTCAGTCTCCTTAATGTCTACTTGTCCAAACTCAAAATTAGAAAGGCCAGAGGTCTTAGGCCGACTGGGTAATAGTTGGCTAATAAGACCATATATCAGTGAGGACAGTTTCTCAGCAGAAAATCATCAGCCCTTGATTAACATGGAGCGAGGACAGCTGTGACTGGGCTATCTTTCCTCATTAAGTCACAAGCAGGGATTCTCACTCCATTTGCAATGCATCAGGGACCATGTTCTGCAAACACAGAGTTGAAGACAGCAGTGCTTAGATGATCCAGCTCTTTCTCATGGAAATATACACAGAAGAGAAAAGTGATGACAATGTGGGAACTATGACATTTTTAGCATTTCAACTGTGCCAGTGTCACTTGGTGGTGTTCCTTTGGATTGCTTATGTGTGTGAGTACTCACCCTCTGTTATGAAAATGGAAAAAGGGAAAGAGGAAAAAATACTTATTATAATTTATTTAATTAAATTCTTTTTGTTTTTATTAATACTTCCAGCTATGGAGTTCATTTTATATATTCTCATTGGTAAATATTTTTGTAGTGTGTTTGCTGCTGCCTTTTTTTATATAACATCTTTATTGGAATATAATTGCTTTACAATGGTGTGTTAGTTTCTGCTGTGTAACAAAGTGAATCAGCTATATGTATACATATATCCCCATATCCCCTCCCTCTTGCGTCTCCCTCCCACCCTCCCTAGCCCACCCTTCTAGGTGGTCACAAAGCACCGAGCTGATCTTCCTGTGCTATGTGACTGCTTCCCACTAGCTAGCTATCTTACATTTCGTAGTGTATATATGTCCATGCCACTCTCTCACTTTGTCCCAGCTTACCCTTCCCACTCCTCATGTCCTCAAGTCCATTCTCTATGTCTGCGTCTTTAACCTTATCTCTTTACATTTTATCTTCTTAGGCTATTCTTACAGAATTCGTGTGCTGGATGGGTCTTTAGTCCAACTCCCAAATCCTTTGTATATTAGCTCTGACAGCAACCACACAGTTTCTGTCTATACACTTCCAGTTTCAGGGAGCTCATTTCCTCAAGCAGCCAATTCTGGTTTTGGAGAATTCTAATTATTAGCTAAGGCCATATCACAGTAAAATGAAATCTACCCTCTTTAGTCTTCTATCTATTGGAAATAGTTTCTCTTTTGGCACCACCTCATTCAGACATTCTTTTCTGAAGCCTACGAGTCCTCTCTCTCTCCGTATGAAAACCCTTCAAATAGGTGGCATAGCTTTAGCACCTGCCCTATTACTCTTGTCCCCTCCAGGGTGAATATCTCTTGCTCCAGGAGACAACTTCTGAAAACCCTGAACTACAGCCCTGTTATATATAGGGGAGGCAGGAGGGCTTATGCTCCAGTGGTCCAACTCTTGGCCTTTAAAGCACACACACGAAGTTTAGAAGGATGCTTTATGCTCCTAAGCTTTGGGTTCAAGTCATGGACCCAGCCCATTAGAGTCCACAAATGGAGCTGGAGATTCCTCAGTGGCTCCCTTCTCTATACTGCTAGCTCCTTTTCTCATACTTTTTAAAAATTTTTAACCACATGGCTACTCTGTTGTGGCAGGCAGATAGATTGCCTTTCTCTTGAACTGCCTGCCTCTAGCTTGGCCCTTGGTTCTCCATTATTGCCTTGGATTCTTTTATTCCTTTTTTTGCAATGGTGTATGAATCAATATGGTGGTAGTACAAAGGACTGTCTTCCTAAAGCTCAGTACTGGTCATGGGCTCCTCTGCTAGATGAATGAATGAATAAAATATAAGAAAACCCAAAATCAATGTCCCACACAGAGACAAGGGCAGAATTTTGGAACCATTATTTAAGGTGTAGAAGAAAAGAGAGTGGGAAGTAGGAACTGTTGAATAACCAATATATACTAAGCCTTATGCTGTTTTACTTATGCTAATTTTAATATTCTAGGTTCTTTCTGACTCATTTATCAGTTTCATTTGTTTCAAATATCATAGTGGTGTGTGTATGTGTTGGGGGGGTTATATGTGTGTTTTAAGTATTAGCTCATCTTCACATGGAGTTCTCTGTTCTGCATTCTTATAGGGTTCCCTGTATTGTAAAATGTCCCCTGTAGGTAGTTTTGCATTTGCTTCTGTTTGACTCCTAGGAGTATCAGTGGATGTGCCATATATATATATATATATATATATATACACACACACACACACATACATACACACACACATCATGCAGGTCATGTGAATTCAAACTCCAGATTCATAGCAATAGCTAGCCTGGGATTTTGTTTTCTTTTGGTGGCTATTCCCACAGCACCCTAATCCAAGACTCTGATCAGAAGGCAATTTGTTGTTGCTTGTGCAGACACTGGCTAACATATTTCAAGGCTCTGTGTCATGTCTGATAGCACTGCAAATTTTCTATATGGGCTCTTTCCAGCTATTTACCTTGTAGGGCATAAAAACTTCTCTTTTCCTTAGATAGATCTTAGAATCCACCCCTCAGTTCCCAGAGCCTATATTTAGTTCACAAAACACCGTGGATCATGATTGGGTCAGCCCCTGATTACCGCTTTGGTATTGAGTTTTCAGTTTGATTTTGACATGCTGGAATTTCCTTCCAAGGTGGGAAACTATTTAAGATTCTGAGTTTTATTTTATTTAGCATGTCAAAACATTTGTCAGGAGATGGAGTACCATCTAGTTGCAGCCTATTTCTCCTATATAATCTTCAAACTAACCTTATGAAGTAGGTATCATTACCTTGATCTTATGAATAATGATATCAAGGTTCAGGATGGTTAGGTAAGTTTTCAGAGGTTGCACAGCCAGTAAGTGGAAGAAGAGAGATAAACAGCCACCAGCCAAGGAGACAAAGGAAGAATGTTCCTGAAGCAGGAAGAAGACCATAAATGAGCAACACCATAGGAAGAAGAGAGGTTCAAGGTTTCACTGAGAATCAAATGCTGTTAGAGAGGTAAGGGCTGAGAAAACCATTAGGTTTGGCAATTTTCTGAAAAGAACAGATTGTGTCTACGTGATTCTTTGAAATGTGCCTGGAGGCAGGACTGTGTAGTCTTGTCCTCTTCCTTCAGCACCACTTGTGAAGAGGCACTTAAGTGCCTTTTTATGGTGATGGCGATTATCCAAAAACTTCCTTGAAATTGCACTTCCCATTTGAAAAGTTGATGCAAAAATATGGGATCAGGTCCAGCTTTATGTTCACCGTTTGAATACACTTTTTCTTTGAAAAGTTGCCTGTAGAAACGCCCTCAGGGGAAAAACATTGAAAGGAGGGATGGGTTAGTGACAGGCCAATTAGAGGAGGCAGTTGCGGTAACTCCAGCCGTGCAGGGAGAAGCAGAACATTGTTTGCTGAACAAGTACAACACATTGGGCATTGAACTAAGCTCTTCATACTCAGCGTCTCTTTCAACCCTTTGGAGAAGGGCCCTGTTGTTCCCATTTTAAAGATCAGGCAACTCAAGTTTTAGAGTATTGATGTGGCCCAATGTACTGGAGCTAGAAATGACAGAACTGGGATTCAAACAGAGGCTGGTCAGACTCCATACCGAGGCATCTTAATTTTTCAGGTCCCAGAGTGGGATGTGTTTTAAGTGGTTTTTGAAACTTCCCTGGGCACGTGGGGGGATGTGTCCACCAGAATCAAAATGAGAGATCAGTGCATTCCAAATTCTCCTCCAGACACTCAGCTGTATGGCCAGGTGGGAACCAGTTGACAGGATTCAGGATCTTTACGGCCTCTGAGTTTGGCCCACTTGTCTTTCCTTAAGAGCAGACAAGAGCTGAAAGTCTGCAGGCTGAGGAAGGGGTGTCTACATTATGACAGAGGAGGGGAGACCAGGAGACCCGCCCTGCTTCACATGGAGCTGTTTTCTACCTAGACAAGGTGGCAGTTCATTTATTTATTCATCCATTTTACAGACATTATGAGTTCATCTTAGCTGTATAACCCTAGTTAGAGGACAGGCTTGTGAAGACACTAGTGTCAGAAAGATGGGAATAAGGGTTTGTATCCTAGAGAGTGACTGGAGTGCCTACCATACATAGGTCAGGTACTGAGCTAGGGTATAAAGACTCCAAAATTAATAAGGGAGTGAAGAGGTGAGCTGTCCGATACAGTAGCCACTAGTCACGTGGGGCTATAAATTAAATTAATTACAAATAAATAAGATAAAAACCCCATTCCCCAGCTGCCGTAGCCACATTTCACGTGCTCAGTAGCTACATGCAGCTGATATCGTATTGGTTAGTATGCCTGTAGCCCACGTCCACCATCATGGAACGTTCTACTGGACAGCATCAGTGAAAGGGTATGTTGGCGCTGGAATCAGAAAGCCTGGGCTGGAACCCGGCTCTGTCCTTTAGCAGCTGTGAGTCTGTGTGTGCTCTTGAGCACGTTTAAAAAATATCTCTCTGCCTTTCTTCCTTTATCTACAAAATATGGAATATAATTAACAAGAAAATAGGGAACATCTTACAGGGTGCTCACTATGTTTTAGGCACCATGGTAACTGCTTTATTTGATTATGACTTAATCTTACAATCACCCTAGGAGATAAATGCTATTATCATCCCCATTTCATAGATGTAGAAGCAGGGACAGAAAAGTCCTGCAGCCCTTTCATGGAGCTGGATGTGAACCCAGGATCAGGAATCTTGCTCTCAGTCTTTATTATAATTCCTAACAAGGGCATCAATCTCATAGTGATGTCGGGGGATTTAGTCATTTACTCCGCGAAGATCTTAGCATCTGCCTGGCATAGAGTGAAAGCTGACAAAATGTTAGTTATTATTATTCTGGCCTTCAAGGAAGTTAGAAAAAGTCAAATTTTTATTCTCTTTAAGAATCTGGGAGAGGTGGGTACCTTGTTTCCCTTGTGAGTGGAAAATAGCAAAATAGAGCAGGAAAAGGACTTAGTGGAGAAAGGAGCTCTTACCCCTTGCTTTTCCCCACCGTGGCCACATCACTCCCCTTCTCTGCTTTAGTTTCCTCACCTACAACATGTGGAGGTTGGACGAGAATGTCCTTGGACTGTTTCCTTCTCCAAATTCTCTGATTCTGTGATAAATGGGGCCTAATTTGCATTGCACGAGTGCAAGTCGTGTATATATTAGCTTATGCAACTGGTTAATCACTTAATGTCAGATAAATGTGCAGAGCGAGGTGTTAATATGTTTACAGAAACTGTACAAACCACTTGTCATTAATTTTGCTTACCTGGCATCCTAGCACAAGTGTGTGGAGACAGGAGCTCAGGGTGGGCGCCAGTCCCCCCTCACTGATTCTTCTGACCAGGCTTTGATGGATGCTGTGGGCTCCCTCCCGAGCACTTGGGAGCTGGGGTTTGGAAAATGTTTCTGCAAACAGTGCAGCCCTCAGAACAGGGGGCCCATTAGGTGTTATTTCTGTCTTCAGACAGCCTGAGCTCCTCCTGGACACTTCATTTCTCATCCAGTCACAGAAAAGACAGGAATTACCACTTGTTTACACCTGGATGTCAAACCCTCTTCTTTCTTCTTCTTTTTTTTTTTCCATCTCTTTAAGTTTTACCACAGGAAATCCAGGACAATTTCAGGGCAGTTATGGGAAATTTCTCAGGTGTGATAAGGATTCTCTGGGTTTTTGTTCTATTGATTTTTATGAGACTGTGGATGGCTGTAAAATCAGAGCGGGCACAGTGCAGCGGGCCGCCTGACAGCCTGGGCTGTGCAGGAAGATGGGAGGGGCTGGCGCCAGAGCAGGATGGTGCCGAGAGGGGATGCAATTTGACCTTGTACCGGGCAGCATCCAGGCCCGGAGGAGAGGGTTGGCCTTAGCTAGAATTCCATGCGAACTGAGTGAAGGGACTCTTTTCAGAGGGGTGTGCAGGGTTGAGGGGAGCAGCAGAGCATGACAAGGCCCTGAGAGCCAGCAGTATTAGGAAGCTGCAGTCGGAAGATGTTAAACCCCTGAGCCTGAAGGAACAAGCACACCATGAATTCCCGGAGTAAAGCTGAAGTGGTCCAGGGGCAGCGTCCAACAGCTGAAGTCGCAGGAGAGGGAGCCCCTGCTGCACATGTGGAGCCAGTCAGGCAGGAAGGGAGCTGGAAAGACAAATCCTGACCTCTCCATTTTCTCCCCTGCTTTTTAACCAGTTGGTTAATTAATATTTATTAGGAATTACTTTCTATACAGGCCTGTGTTGGGTGTTATGAGAGATGCAAAGAAATATGTAATATAATTTCTGTTCTCCAGAGTCTTGGTCATCTATCAGAGGTGAAACACACACACACACACACACACACACACACACACACACACACACA